>NC_081360.1:66914930-67217960 GCF_030684315.1 Stegostoma tigrinum | reverse complement strand
TTGTACAAAAAAAGTACAGTGAACAGTGTATAAGTCAGCATACTGTAGTGCCTCTATTAATAATAGAAGGCACAAATAAGAAAACAAGAATTAAAAATTTAGGATAAAGACTTTCTTAGTTCAATTCAAGCTTCTGGGTTTGGAAAAAGACAATGCTGATAGCAGAAAGGGAGACAATCCAACTGGAATTGTAAGCATTTGCCTTCTGGGATGAATAACAAATTTTGTAGTTCTAAAGGCACGACCAAGCAGAATAGAATGAATGGGGCTTGTAGGCAATGGACGGAGGGGTCACTGAATACAAACAATACGGGAAAAGACTGAATAAGAAGTAAGACTGTTAACAACATTAAGCTCAAACAGTTGGACTTATCAAAATACTCACAGGCTGGTGTGTAAATTGTTTAAACTTAATTTATAGGTCCCAGCTTTGATATTTCTTGGGCTAGCTAAGGAGAATGGGAAAGACATAACACCTTTCAAGGCAGGTTTTTCGAAAGACCTTGGAATATACTTGGTTCATGCTGATCATGTGAATGAAAATACCAAAGCCCCATTTTGCAATAAAATAAAATTGAGGCTAACAGTGCTCATCAATGTCAAAACTCAAAGAATAAATCAAACAGCAATTTCTGGTGCTGAATGTGTGTTGTCAGAGGTACCCTGCTCCTTCACAGAATGTACAATTTAGTTCTTACCATACTCTGAAATCAATATAGCAATTGAAGCTGAGTTAACTTCCCACTATGACAATAGGAAAAGATAGGGCTTGTGCACTTAAGGAAGTGAGTTCTAACCGTGTTATAAGTGATAGTTAGAGCCTGCTAACCTAGCTGGCTCTATCATTTAATTTTACACATTAGGATTCTCATTTAATTTAGTTTAAAATGTAATTAGTCATGGAGGGTTTTTTTTTAAAGAAGAATTTCCATTTAGCAATTGAATCCAACCCTTCTATTTTTATTTGGATGTACTGACTGCCTTCTCAAAAGTTAGCTGTAGTTCCCAGAGACAGCATGCGCAGGTTCCCAGCTTCCATTTTCCCTGCAGGTGAAATGGTACCAACAATAGAATATCCAGCCCTGCATATCATTGATGATTCGTCAATCTAATTGGTTAAAGAGCTTCACTGCTACTTGGTCAAGAGGCTGCTGTTCCGCTATTTAAAGTACCATGCTCAATCAAAGGCCAGATGAGGACAAATCTGCACTCTTATGCTTGCAAAAACTTACTGTGTAGCTGCCAGGAAGGTGAACAAAACACTTTTTTTCCTTTTCTGACGACTAGTAAAACCGTGAACCATAGGTAGCGTTGATCATTGATGCATCTATTGTCACATACATCTTTTCTTTTCCAAACAGATAAATTAAAAACTTTTATGAACACATACTGCTGAAGTTGCACTTACCGAAATAGGCTTAGGATTGTGACTGCTGTAGACAGGAATATGAAAGAAATGCTGTTTCCCACAGTGTAAATGATTTTCAGTTTCATGTAGAATGCTGTCTTTATAAAAATATAATTAAATAACATTTTTAAAATAAATTCAACCATATCCAGCATATTTTTGTTGATTTAGTTGTCTATATCATTGATATATTTGCAAATGCGGAATGTGAAATTAGATTCCATGAATAGAACTGAACAGCCAGTCACAAAACACTCATTGTAGCATATGAGATGCCAGTTGTCTTCACTGTGGCACATTTGTATTACTACATGCATACCTTGACATCATTTGTGGTATCATCCATGTCATATCCACAAGCTGTTCTGTATTCAGGAAATATATCAGACCACCCCTCACTTGTGCAATTTCGAGAAATGAAACCTGGTAAAAATTTTAAATAGATCTTGATAAAACAGAAATTTAAATTTAGCTAGTTAAAGTAGAAGCTGATATAGGTTTTGCCTCCAACAACAATGCAGCATTTACATAATGCAACAATGTTTCCGTTATGCCTCATAGCATAAGAAACTAGGTATGGATAATGTGTATTAATTTAAATGATAGATAAGGATACTTTCTAGAAGGTATGGAGTTAAATACAAGTGATGTGGGCATTCAGGTGCAAAGATCTTTAAAATGTCATGGACAGGTGCAGAAAATAATCAAGAAACTATTGGAATGCTGGTCTTTATATCTAGTGAACTGGAGCGCAAGGATGAAGAAGTAACGCTGCAGTTATACAAACCCTGGTTAGACCCCAAGGTAACAAAGTGTGGACCTGGATGAACACAGCAGGCCAAGCAGCATCTCAGGAGCACAAAAGCTGACGTTTCGGGCCTAGACCCTTCATTCAGCTCTTTGATGAAGGGTCTAGGCCCGAAACATCAGCTTTTGTGCTCCTCAGATGCTGCTTGGCCTGCTGTGTTCATCCAGCTCCACACTTTGTTATTTTGGATTCTCCAGCATCTGCAGTTCCCATTATCACTGGTTAGACCCCACTTGGAGTACTATGAGCAGATCAAGGCACCATGCCTTAGGAAGGATATATTAGCTTTGGAAGGAGTACAGTGTAGGTCTACAAGAATGATATCTGCACTTTAGGGTTGTTATGATGGGAGATTGTACAAATTAGGCCTGTTTTCTCTAGACTTTAGAAAGGCGTTACATGATCGAAGTCTTCAGGATATGAACAGAAAAGACAAATTAAATAAAGATAAACTATTTCACCAAATGCAGATTCTAGAACTGGGTGGCAGAGTCTGAAAACTAGAGTTACATTGTTCAGAAGAGATGTTGGGGAGCAATTCTATATACAAGGGCTGGTAGATGATTAGAATTTTTTTCCACAAATGCCAGTGAATGCTGGATCAGTTGTTAATTTTAAATCTGAGACAGATACCTCTTTGTTAAGCAAAGCTGTTATGTCATATTGGGCAAAGGTAGGTAAATAGATTTAGACTACAGATCAGCCATGATCTCAATGAATGGTGGAATGTTTGAGGGACTGAATGGCCTATTTCTGTTCCTGTGTTTCTGTGTTTTGAAGGACCCAAATGACATCAAATAACAGAGGCTATTACATACAATTACTACACTCACAGAGACAAGTGTCTGCGTGAGTATGAGGCAATTTGTTTACAAGGAGCAGCATACTTCCTGCATGTCATGTTTCACATGATCTGAGTTAAGACGATATCTGATGTTGTTATACTCTCAGGTCACATGCATATGATACAGTGGTGATAACATGAGCATGTCTCTTCAAAGTATAGTGACATTCTGTGTCTCTAACAGTATATTGACAGACTGACTATGAGACCTGGTAAAAATTTTAATAGATCTTGATAAAACAGAAATTTAAATTTAGCTAGTTCAAGTAGGAGCTGATATAGGTTTTGCCTCCAGCAACAATGCAGCATTTACATAATGTAACAATGCTTCTGCTATGCGTCATAGCATCTGCATTTTTTAAGGATTAAAACAACTTCAAATAGATACATATGGTTGCATATAAGCACATGTTATCAATTTGATAATTTTACAACAGGTAAAACGGAGTTTACAACAATAACAGTTCAAACTTCAATACAATGCTTTGAATGTCGCACAACCCTTGCTGATCTGCTGATTGTATACTCATCTGAAGAAGTCAGTGTTGTTCTTTTTTGCACTTGTTTGACACCTTAGTTGTCTTGCTGCTAGCTGATGTCACTTGATATCCTTGCGTACTTATCATCACATGAGACTCACTCTCTGTGTGTTTGATCGGCATGTCATACCTGAGTCAGAGAAGGCTTCTGTTCATTTGCAATGGAGCACCATGATCAGTTGCGACTTCTTATGGTTTGGGCTGGTTTAATATTTTGGAATCCTTTGCTGATATCCAAATATTTGGATTTATATTTATAACTTGCACCAACTGCCCACAATGCAATGTTAGTAGTTCTTTCTCTGTTTATTCAGTCTCCTTTGCCTTGATGTCTTTGCAGGATGTCCTGCACCTCAGATTGATGAAATAATTGGTTTCTGGGCAAGGTTGTCTTTTGACAATACATTATATTCAGTTAAAGTAATCCTTTCTCTATTGGCGTTGCATGAAAATGCTGCAATGTAATGCAAAAATCTTGCCTTATTGTTTGGTCCTTATTAATCCATAAGAAAAACAAACTGTGGATGCTGTAAATCTGAAATGGAAATAGCTGGAGAAACTCAGCAGGTCTGACAGCATTTCTGGAGAGAAAGTAGAGTCAACAGTTTGCGTCCAGTGACACTTCTTCAGTCCAGATCTCCTGAGGTTTACAGCTATCTGTTTTTGTAATCAATGATTCTTGATTTAACATACATACCATATTTTCTGCTAGATCATTTGAGCATGGGTAGTGGGGTAATGATCTGATCTGGTCACACCCCACTAGAACACATGTCATTAAATGGTTTACCATCGACTTGTGGTCCACGGCCAAATACTGTCTATTCTGTTATACCAAACAAACCAAAATTAGTGCTCGACCTATCAGTGATGGTCACACTCACTGTGTTGTTAAGTCATTGAACAACAGGACATTGGAGAAGTAATCCATCACAGGAATGTAAACATCCCCATGAATTGTGAGTAAATCTATAGTTACTGTTCTCTAAGCAGTGAATGGAATGTCATGTGGATGGAGAAGCTCCCTTTGCTGGTGGGTTTAATATGTTTGTCATTGCCTCACACATATTCACAAGTTATTATGTTTGATTCATTCCTGACCTCGGCATAAATTCACACGCTAGCTGTTTTGTGCATTCAGTACGCTAACATAGCACATATATGGTATCATGATGTTTAGGTGGAAAGTGATATTATGTTTTGGTGTATCCCTCATTTTTCAGAAGCCATTCCTGTGTGGCTTAAGAATCTTACAAAGTTCCCCAGTATTTAAGGGCTATGGCAACTCCCAGAACATTTGGTGCAGACCTCTGAAATCTGGCATCAATGGTTACTTATAAATTGAACATTGATGGAATGGAAGCCTTTCCTGTTGATGAATTCTATAGATTGGTGTTTGGGTGTTCTTGAAGCAACCTGAGTGCAGTCTGTGACATCCCGCAACTGGGCAAACCCAATAATGATGGTAAATCCTAAAGATACTTGACTCTCCACATCACAAGTGGAGGATATGAAAAGCTGCCAACTGTAGGAACTGGCATCAGTTCCCGCCTGGATTGAGGATCAGGTGATCCACATCTATCCAAGGAGACATTTCCATGAGTGACAGAATCTCAAACTGGGACGTAGAATAAGGAGATGCCCTTTAAAACTGAGAATCAAAAGAACTTCTCCTCTCTGAAAGTAGCGAATGTCTGGAATTCTCTGCTGCAGAGAGTTCTAGAGGCTAGATCACTGAAAGGCTTTATAGAAGACATGGACAGGTTTTCAAAATAGTGGGGAGTTGAAAGCTACGATGAGCTGTCATGAATAAGGAGCTCAGACCTGGGGTAGGTCAGCCTTGATCTCATGGCAGGGCTGACCTGATGTGCCAAATGTTCTATCCCTGCTCCTATTTCTTATATTCTTATGTCCCAAGTTGTTCCTTAAAATGAGCTGGCGGAGTAAAAATTAAGGCAGTCATGCCCTTGATGAGCACGAGGATGGGATTGCCACCCTGACCTTCTGAGTACACTTCCTGTTCCAGCAGATAATACAGTGCATTTATAATAGCTTGGCCATCCTTATTTAGTGCTTGCACTGTCTTTTACAGAGTTGAAGAAAATGACAGTGATAGTGAATCCTGTAGCTGTTGAGTCTCATCACTCTCCTTTCCCTCCTTGGTCTCCTTACATCTGCTGTTTAGTAGCCAGTGCAGGTTACTGTTCTTGGTGGGTATACTGATAATGTTGTGATTGCAGTATCTTTGGAGTTGTGTAAAGGCCACAATGACTCCAACAATTGTGTTCTCCATGTCTGATCCCTGAACTGATAATCTATGCGGAATGTCAGAAAGAAAACATTATTTTATTGGAAGAATGCTTGAGGCTTCACATCAGTCACGATGAAACCTCATGCTATGTCTTTACACAGTCTGACTTGGTAGCCTTCCAAGGAACTCATTGACTAATTCTCACTATTGATCATGTTACATCAAAGCGGAGAAAATTCCTTCTACAGAAACTGAAATAAGTTCACTTTAACTTTCCAGTGTTCAAACATGCAAAACTTTACATTTGCTTTTGCTATATTTCATTGGGAAATCAACATGAGTATCTTAGAATCTCAAGCCTTTGGGCGAATCTAATTCTGAAACAGTTAAGGAAAGATGGTTTACAGCTATTAAAGAATATGTGGGAATTAACTTAAGATCAGGAGCAAAGAAGGAGACCTTGGAAAACTGGTTAAGCTCCCATACCTTCAGAAAGAAAAGATTGTGTCTGTTTGTGACCGATAACCATTGCCAGGCTTTAAGTTGAAATGGAACTAATGAAGTTTGACTTATACACAGAAATTAGCTAAAAGAGAACAGACATAAGGAAAGGGTGAAGCCAGAGAGTGGTGAAAAAAATGCAAACTGGAGCATGAATGTTGATTATGCAAACTTGAGTTATTAAGAAGAGGAGAGGCTGACTCCAAAAGAATTTTGATTTGGCGAGCAATTTCCACATAGTACCCAAATTTAGTGAGGAGGGAGTGGGAATGTCCTTCATGTCATTTGAGAAAATTGCCACAAATCTGGATTGGTTTGAATAACAATGGGCTATACTCCAACAAAATATTTTAGGGTGGTACATTTTGGAGAAATTTTGTGGACAATGATAGGAATTAAATTAACAGTTTGATGTTTGCAAGAGTTGGGATCTAATAACTCATGGGAGTTGGACTTTAAATCTTAATTGTCACATTTGGTTCATTGTTATAAGTTAATTTTAATAATATTGTGAACATAAAATATTTATGAATTTATATTGTGCGGAGGGTTAAACTACTATTTACAGACCATAACTAATTGATCTTTCAAAACCAACAACTGAAGACTGTTTCAAAGGAGTTTGATGCTACAACCACTTGCAATAAAAACTGTATCTGTTGTCAAATGAAACAATGTAATTACAGAAGCTTTATTGAGTGTTGAAGGACAAGGGCTGTAACAACATCCTAAAGCTGGAAAAATGCATTGTATCTTGGGCTATCAAATAAATCAGTATGCACGTAATAAAGCTTATTGTTTAAATACAATGGACGCAATGTTGTATACAGTATAGATACACCAGCATCTCCCATATAGTTGAAAAGAAAACTTCATTATAGCAACACTTTCCCTTTGTCCAAGGCACTAAGAAATGTTTTGACCTTTGAAAGCAGAAAGGATTTTTCTTTTAATTAAAATGTTCGGGGGAATCTATGATGGTCTTTTTTCTAAAGAAATTTTAAATAAGGTCTTGAAGAGTTTGTATTAACTGTAAACGGATTGAATTGTGATTTTGTCAAATAATAAGAAATACTGGTATATGATCTGGATGGAATGTGAACAGGAAGGAAGCTAATAAACAGAAATGAATAACTAGAGAAACTTAGGGGCTGCTAGACAGCACAGCTGGATGCAGAAAGTGGTGAGTCTAAAATGCAAAAATAAAGCAAACTGGAAGCAAAATTTCTGGAGTGGAGTTTAAAAGGTCTGGAAAGAGGTGAACAACACAAGGAAAATTGCTTCAGCAGAACCCTAATTACATGGAAGCTGCTAGTGTGTGATTGAAATGATGTCAGCCAGGTGTATCTCATAGAATATGAGTTCCCTGATTGGACCAGGTTAACTGCGCCAATCAGGGAGTCCTGGCTGACAGATATAAATGGGAGCGTCCGCAGCTCTGCTCACTCTAGGAACCAGCTCTGTGCTAGTTGGGTCAGTGTCATAGACTGCACATGTAAATAAAGGGTAACATGATGATGGGATGCTAGCCTTTATGGAGGTATTTCAGCTATCGGTGTGGAATCAGCAGGGGAAGGGAAGGGGCAGGGGTTTGGTTGGAAGTCCTGTGTAGCCATCTGGGTCATGCAGAGTATATGAGTGGTCGATTAAAGCACTTAGATACAGTCATTGTTGTGTGCACTATTCCATGATAATTTAAAAGTTTGTGCCAACCATGACTTCCATGTTAATTTGCATTTGTTTAGATTTGTATTGAAATGAAAGTTTCAAAAATTGAAATTTCTCCATGGAGAGGGGGAAGCAACTTTGGTAAATTTTTTTGGTAGTAGTTCCCCAGATCATAACAGAAGCAATTCTCAGGAAAGGGGCAAAATTCCAGCCCATATATCTGAAATACAGTAGCCATGAGACTGAGTTCCATAGTAGGCATAGTGTTGGCACTATGGGCATTATTTCATTTCCAAAATGTCATCTACCCTGCATTCACATAGTTCTGGTGCAGCCCAGGCTGAACACAATCTCTTGTGAGAGCATTAGTGTGAGTATTGAATGTCTACTGAATGTATACAGAGTAGATGGTTTATGGTGTCAGTCTTAGCAGAACACTAATTCAGTACCAGCACTGCCATTTTTGACCCCATATCTCAAACTAATGCCTTCTTTTCCACACCCCCACTGCAAATCACAAACAATACCCATTCAACCACTTGGTGGTTAGTTGTTGATGATCTCTGTTTGAGTATGTAAAATACTAAGCCAAATGATCTGCTCACAAACATGGTTCTTATGGTTACCACACCTTGGATATAGAGCATAAAAGAGAGGTTGAGCAGATACAACAAAAGAGGTCAACCTACTTGTCGAGGAGGGAGGAGGAAGAGGGAGACAAGGGCTCACTGCAGGAGACGTTACCCTTTATAGGTTTTCATGCTACATTTCTCTTACCTGAACCTAAGCCAGAAGCAGAGGTGTAAAAGATTTAGATGTACAAGTGAAAGTGTCACTACAAGTTAAAATACAGGTACAGCAATTGGTCAAGAAAGCTAATGGAATGTTATAATTTATTACAAGAGGAATTGATCATAAATCGTACTATGCTTCTGTTACACAGGCATTAATGAGACCATATCTTGATAACTACTACATTTTGGTCTTCTTATTTAAAGAAGTATGTAAACACAGAGCCTAATTTATCCCCAAGGCTCCTGCTGTTAGGTAAATTGTTCAGTAGGTCAGAACAGCCTGTGATTTGATGAGAAATTTAACAGCATTTTTGAAAAGCCGACTTACTCGTATCTCAGACAAAGCCTGGGTGAACTCACACACATCCTTTGAGCACTACAATCTCGCCCACCAACCACTTTTTGTTGTTTTATAATGATAGTAGCTTCTCCTGCATGTTTATAATGGAGTCATCATGGATAATTGAACAGCTAGTGGTTTTTGAGACAATCAGTAAAGAATGAATTGATTTTATTTGATTTATTATTGTCACACATACTTAGCTACAGTGAAAAGTTTTGTTTTGCTTGCAGTACAAGTAGGTCTGCCATACAAAGTGCATAAAGGTAACAGAACAGAGCAAGGAATAATATTATGGCTGCAGTAATTGAGGTTCACTTTTGAAGTCTGTTTCCAACACACCATTCAAACCTTTAATTGAAAAGTGTTTTTTTTCAGAAGGATTTGAAATAAACTGGATTTTATAAAAAAGCTGCTTCTTGTTGATAATTTTAGTAGAAAATTCTCAGTGATAATTTTAGTAAAAAAAACTACAGAGTACAAAATTAATCCACTTTCTTTATTGTGACTGTTTTATTTACCTTTCTTTTGAGTCAAAAGATAGATCACATTGGGGCAAGGTAGAGTAACAGTCTTTCCATGTGAGGAGAAAGGCCAACATGTCAAGTTATCCCACATTCCTTCACAGCCTAATGGAAATGAAAATAGAAAAAGGTAAAATTACAGTTTAGAAAATGTATTAGAAGATGTAAAAACTGAAAGACCTGCAGATGTTGTAAATCACAAACAAAAAACAAAAGTTGCTCAAAAAGCTCAGCAGGTATGGCAGCATCTGCGAAGAAAAAAATCTGAGTTAACGTTTTGGATCTGGTGACCCTTCCTCAGAACAGTTCTAACTTACCTGCCACTCAATCCCCTTACTGACATGGCACCTCAACACTTCACCCATCTGTCACCACAACCCCTCAATCATCTGGCATGCTATCCCTCATTTACCTAGCATTCTAGCACTAGTTCAACCCCTGCCACCCCAAAATCCCACTCCCCTGCCACAGCAACCCCTTCATCCATTTGCTACACTAGAGGTTTGCACAGAGAAGTCCATTAACATTAAGTATTCAGGTGTCTAATTCTGATCAGAAGATCTGGGTCATTATATTTTTGTATTACTATTTATATCTATGTTTCTGCCATGCTATTTTTTTTTAGCAGGGCAGCACAGTGGCTCAGCGATTAGCAACGCTGCCTCACAGCACCAGCGACCAGGGTTCAATTCCAGCCTTGGGCGACCGTCTGTGTGGAGTTTGCACATTCTCCCCGTGTCTGTGCAGGTTTCTTCTGGGTTCTCTGGTTTCCTCCCACAGTCAAAAAATGTGCAGGGTAGGTGCATTGGCCATGCTAAATTGCCCATAGTGCCCAGGGATTTTTGGGTCAGACATGGGAAATCAGGAGTAGGATAATGGGTCGGGGTGGGATGCTCTTTGAAGGGGTGGTGCTGATTTGTTGGGCCAAATGGTCTGTTCCCATAGTGTAGAGATTCTATGATTTGAATGAAACTTTCCATAGTGACATGATTTTAAACAAACTGTCTCAGACGAATAACATACTTCCACATTTAATAATTGCACTGTTTCTGTTTGTTAGAAATGTATTCTTAATTCCATTTTTGTCAACACTTTGTTACATTCTGAATAACAATTGTCCTTTACCTACAAGAACTTAACCTTGATTTAAGATTTCATAAATGAAAGTTGAACACTCACAGAAAATTGTCCAAATACCTCTTGGTTGGTTTTAAAAAATAAAACTTCCTTCAATCCATTTACATGTGCTTCAACTTCTATGGGGTCTTCATTAATGATTTGGCACTTAAAATCGACAATGAATATCAGAATTATAGCACATGCAGCAAAATATTTTTCTATGTTTTTAAGTCCTGTTTTTCATTCCATGGGACCTTTTTTTTAAACCTCTGTGGTTCTTCAATGCTGGATTTTTATTTTTAAGTTTACACCACTTCAATAATTTTTACAGTGGTCTTTGGATTATTTTCTCAATTTTTACAATCGTACAAAACACTTTATTCTATTTATTTGCTTTTCTCTTTCCATGATATATAAACTTACTCAAAGGTCCTTGCTTGGTTTAGTTGGTTGCAGTCTATATCTTTGAATCAGTCGTTTGTGGATTTAACCCTACCCCAGGAAAACAGTTTCCCTGGTCTCCTGGTCAACACAGCTCTTTCCACAAATCCAACTGAAACAAGCCTAACTCATCATTTATCTCATTGCTTTTGTTCAATTTGTTTTATACAAAATGAATGCTATATATATTGACCCAATTGAGTCATAATCAGAGTCATAGGGATGACATCAGAAGCAGTAGCATTCAGTAATGACAAACAAAATCAGAAATTTCTTGAAAAACTCAGCAGGTCTGGCAACAACTGTAGTCAGAAAGCAGAGTAAATGTTTTGGGTCTGATGGCCATTCTTCAGAACTCTGCTTTCTCTCCACAGATGCTGTCAGGCATGCTGAGTTATTCTAGCAGTTTATGATATCCAGCATCCACAGTTGTTTGGTTTACGTAGTAATGATGCCAGAGTCACATGAGTAGGTAGAGAGACCTGGAAGGGGGCAGCAGCATTTATCCCATGTGACAAAATAGTAATGTAAGCAAAGAATTAGCTGTAAGCAAAGTGTTTTTGCATTTTAAAAAATGCCATACTTTTGAGAGTCTGAAGAGTCACAAACTCAAGTAAACACACATGATGACATGCCAAAGGATGAAAGAAGTTATGAAGCCAGCAGTTGAAGACAATTTCAATGTTAAGAGGGAAAATTAGACCAAAGTATTTGGAGGCTCAGCAGGACATTGGGATCATAACATGAACAGCTTCATAAATTGGAAAATGACACAGAAACTAGACAGCAGTGAGCAAAGGCCTCAAGCCAAACACAGTGGGATTTGGATAGAAATGATACAGGAATAGTTCTACGATTCAGAAGAAACATGGAACCCAACCTATTACTCCCAGAAATCTTCCACGCTATCAAGGTATGCTGAGCAATTGTTAGAGCAAAGTAGAACATTGATGAGACCACTGCTTCTTTTCAGGGGGTACAACAGGCATTTGACACATTTCAGTGATAGTTGCAATTATTGAACAGTCAAAGTTTGGAAGCAAACAACAGGCAAAAGCACAGAGTGGTTTTTTAATGATCTCTATGGGCTGGCATAGAACTGTACTTTCAAAGGTTTAAAAAGAGTGTTGATTTTCGATCAGATTGTTGTCAAGGTTGCAGAGAAGATATTATTGAACCTCCTGCAGGGTGGTTATGATTTAACTCAGGAGAAAGCAATTCAAATTGTGAGCCAGAAACATATTTTTTGTTTGAGGTGACAGTGCTGCACAATGAAAAAAATCGAGTGAGGCATTTCAGTTTGTCAGCCACAAAGGAGAAAGTGCAGAAAATCCTTAGTTCAAGAGAAGGGGTAAAAGTGTGTCAAGCACATTCTAAAAACATCTCCAGAGCGGAGAGAACAAGCCACACAAATGTGGTGAATATCCAGCAGGGGCACACAAAACTGTGGGAAAAAAGGTCATTTTAAAGCAGCCTATTATTCCAAAATGTACATAACCTATAAACAAAAGGAAAAGTTGTTAAAGCATTGATGCATACAAGAAGCTGAAGAATCACAAGAACAAGCTAAAACCCCTTCAAGGAAGTCAATTAAACTGAAAACAAATATTGGAATGTTAAACTAGAAATCGACAGACATCTCGCAGACTTTAAAATAGATCCAGAATCTCATAGTTCAGCAATATCAGATCAAGCTAAATGACTAAAACAAATTAAATTGCAATCATCTCTATTAAAACACAAGATCCTGGAGGAACTTGGTTAAAAGTTAAGGGTAAGCCCACGGCAAAACTCAAGTAGAAAGACTGAGAAATCCTTGAATTTCTCAATGTCGTTCTGAATCAGTGATGTTCTGTATGAAGTAGAAAGGCAAGCTTAAAGGAAAAATAAAACTGCCATTACCTCTGAGACCACATCAGGAAGATGACCAGACTCACTAATCACCCTACAGTATGTTAAGGACATGCCAGAGATGGCTACAAGATTACTCAGACCCTAGCTATCAGCGTAGCCCACAAACTGACACCCACAATATGACAGCTGCTGACGAATGGAAAGGATCCCATTCCCAAAACCAGTAAAACCGGTGCAATGTACAAAATATCCTGCAAGGACCCTGAGAAACACTACATAGGTCAAACCTGAAGAAAATTGATTATATGGATACATGAACACCAAGAGACACGACCAATTCTCACTTTTCTCATTATACACAGACAAAGAGGGACACAAATTTGCCTGGGACAACGCATCCATAATCATACAAGCCAAACAAAGACATGCCAGGGAATTCCAGGAGGCCTGGTATTCTAACCAGAAATCCATCAACAAACACATTGAATTAGACCCTGTGTACAAAACACTAAGAAACAGAATCGGAAATGGTACCAAAAATCCCAACAAACTGAGGTATACAAATAACAAACAGGACAGAACACCAATCTTCATTGGAGGTGCACTGACAATACTATCTAGCAGGATGACAAAACAAATCCACCGGCTCAATGAGCATGCCTACAAACACATCCACAACCTGAGCTACAAATCTTCTCAAAAACTTTAAAGGAAAAATAAAATCAAGAACAGTGGATGCTGGAAATCTGAAGACAAAAAACAGAAATTTCTGGAGAAACTCGGCAAGTCTAGCAACATCTGTGAGAGAAAGGAAAGTCCATATTTTGAGCCCGGTGACCTTTCATCAGGGACTGATGAGTTAATGTTTCGTATCCAGTATAATAGTCCTTAAGAAGAAGTCAGACCAGACTCGAAAGATGAACTCTGCTTTTCCCTCACCAGATGCTGTCAGGGTTGCTGAGTTCCTCCAGAATTCTCTGAGTTTATTTCCAATTTCCAATATCCGAAGAATTTTGCTTTTATAAATTAGGTGATATGACACATGGATGATGTACTGAGGCATGGATCCATAATATATTCATAAACATAACTCAAGGGTCACTTTTCAAAAACTACAGAACACAGGCCTAAAACGTAATGAAAAATGTGAGTTTTCCAAACCTAAGATAAAGTTTCTTGGATATTTGATTCATTGCCTCTAGAATCACAGTTATTTCACAAAACATCAAAGCTTTAAATCTGATTGAGTTTTTAAGTTTTTGATGAGGATGATTGATGTGGGTAGGGCATTGGATGGTTTCTATACAGACTTTACTAAAGCATTTGACAAGTTCTCTTATGGTAGGCTGGTCCAGAAGATTAAGTCACATGGGTTCTATGGTGAGACTGGAGCTTTCATCCAGGCTGGGTCTGGGTCTGAAACGTCGACTCTCCTGCTTCTTTGATGCTGCTTGACATGCTGTGTTCCTCCAGCTCCACACTGTTTTGGCTCTGACTCCAGCATCTGCAGTTCTTCCTATCTCTGGGTTCTATGGTGAGTTAGCAAGTTGGATACAAAATTGGCTTTGTCATAGAAGACACAAGGTAATTGTGGAGAGGTGTTTTTCTGACTGAGATCTGTGACCAGTGGTGTTTTTCAAGGATCAGCACTGGGTCCTCTGTTGGATGAAGATGTAGGTGGCCTGATTAGTAAGTTTTCAGACAACACAAAACTTGGTGGAGTTGTGGAGAGTGAGAAGGTTGTCAAAGGATACAGCAGTTGGAAAGTTGGGTGGAGAAATGGGAAGATGGAGTTTATCCAAACAAGTTGCATTTTGGGAGTCTTAATGCAAGAGGAAAGTATACAGTAAATGACAGCACCCTTTGGATATAGAGAGCAATCTTGGGGTGTAAGTCCTTTGCTCTCTGAACGTGGCAACTCAAGTGGGTGAGGGATAAAAAAATTATTCACATGCATACATTCATTGGTGGAGCACTGAGTCTGAGCATTGGCAAGTCACATTGCAGCTGTATAAGAGTTGAGTTAGGCCACATTTGGAGTATTGTGTTCAGTTTTGTCAGCGCATAACAGGAAGAATATGGAGGCCTTGGAGAGGGTTCAGGAAAGGGTTATCAGGATGTTGCCTGGATTGGAGTGCATGAGCTATAATGAGAGATTGGACAAATTCAGATTGTTTTTGCTAGAGTGTTGGAGGCTAAGGGACGACCTGATAAAAGTATATAAAATCATAAGAGGCATGGATCGGGTGAGTACTCAGAGTCATTTCCAGGCGTGGAAATGTTAAATGCTGAGGGGCAAATGTTTAAATTGAGAGGGGGAAAGTTTGAAGGAGATGCGCAAGACAAGTTTTTTACACAGAATGCAGTAAGTGCACGGAATGCACTTCCAGAAGGATGTAGAATCGGAGATGATAGCAATGTTTAAGAAGCTTTTAGACAGGCATATAAACAGGCAGGGAATAGAGGGATATGGACCTTGTCCAGTCAGATAGGATTAGTTTAGAATGGCATCATGATTGGTACACACATAACGGGCCAGAAGGCCTGTTCCTGTGCTGTACTGTTCTATGTTCTGCAAGAGATTTTCCATCACCTGGGAATACTGAAGAAATTCAAAGATTTCTTGGTATTATGATTCAAGTGGACAGGTTTTTAGCCAAAATTGTCAAAGGTCATTAAGTGCTTGAGATACATTTTGTGACAGGATCAACAATAGTGAAGTAACTTGGACTTGTAAAATGCTTTTGAAAAGATTAAGAAATTCCTAAAGCCATTAGAACTCATAGCTGTGCAATCGCCACTTACAAAATACAGTAGTGAAAGATACATTATCTATAAGGCTCAGAACAGTGCTATTTGGAATGCACAAAGATGTCAAGTGTAGACCAGGCTCCTGTGCTTCTGAAGTATTTACACAGACAAGTCAGCATTACATCATGATAGAGAAAGAAGCTTTCGCAGTCATTTGGGTGCATGAAACTTTTTTCAATTATGCATTAGGATTACAATTCAAGACCAAAACAAGACCATAAATCATTGGTCCCTCTCCCGAACAGGAAAATAATTGTCCATGTGCCACCCAAGATTCAGATTACGATTCATGATGTATGATTCAATCAAAATACGTATGGGGTTAATATTAAGGAACAGCAAACACACTTTTAAGGATGCCATCAAATGAAATTGTTCAAGTGGACTTAGAGTTCATCAAGGAAGGTGAATCCACCACATCCTCAATGAAGCAGAATCTGAGGGACGTAGTGACATAATAATAGATCTAACATCAAATAAAGAGATAATGCATGTAAACATCTGGATGTAAATAGAGAGTGCTTGCGTTAAAAAGGCCACAGATTCAATCAGCATACATTTGGGAAACAAGAAACTTGACCAAACCACAAAACAACAGTCACTATGCTTGAAAATAAGCATATAAATATGGGTTAATGTGCATCTGAGAGAAAAGGTTTTCCTTTCCTTATTTGATGCAGTTAAATCCTTAGCTTTATAGAGAGATTTACTTTATTGTTTGCTGCTTTGAGTAGAAGTTTTACTCCTGTGAATAATGAAAGTGAATGCTTGGTCTGTGAGAGTAGGTAAATTAGTTGAACAGACCTTTTAAAAAGAAGTTAGTAGGGTAACAGATAACAATATGAAGCATGAGGAACACATTAAGCAAGGCAGCATCATTGGAGGATGAAAGTTGACATATCAAGTTGTGACCCTTCTTCAGGAATTTCTGAAGGAGGGTCCAGAACTGAAACATCAACTTTCCTGCTACGCTGATGCTGCCTGGCCTGCTGTGTTTTTCCAGCTCCACATCATGTTACCTCTGGCTCCAGCATCTGGAGTTCTTGCTGTCTGGATGTGATTTATAAACCCACTGCAAAGCCTCTTCCAAAGATGTCCACCTTGAAAAAGCTGCCCTTCTCCCTCCGGAAAGACCTCGGTGGATCTCTCTCCCACTGCAATCCACTAGCAATCTGCGCTAACCTGAAACTCTTCGACAACATACTTAAACCCAGATCTATAGCCACATCTCCTTTCTCAGCAACTGCCTACACGGGATCATCCCCAATGGACTCCAAACAATATTCCCAGTTCTCAAGAATGATCCCAACCTGAAATGCCAACTTCCCTACTCCTCTGATGCTGCCTGACCTGCTGTGTTCCTCCAGCTCCACACTGTATTGTCTCTGACTCCAGATTCTGCAGTTCTTGCTACCTCTTAGTAAATAATACATTGTCTTTGGCCAATGAATCACTGCGGCTTTCCAGTGAAGGACATTTTATCTGACAACCAGAAAAATCATACTTGATCTCCTTTTAGATCCTGCATACATTTTTTACTGTCATTTCCAGAGCTAATAAATATTTTATTCCCACTCTGTTGTGATGTTCATTTGGTTACCTAGGTTCTTTGAAGAACCAGAGAGTGGTGGGCTTGTGGAATTCATTGCTGCAGAGTACAGTGGAGGCCGGGACATTGGATGCCTTCAAGGCAGAGATCGACAAATTCTTGATCTCAAAAGGAATCAAGGGCTACAGGGGGAGTGCAGGGAAGTGGTGTTGATATGCCCATCAGCCATGATTTAAATGGCAGAGTGGACTTGATGGGCCGAATGGCCTTACTTCCACTCCCATGTCTTATGGCCTTATGGTCTTATGAGCCTTCTCCTTTAAACCACACCTGAAAATATGTAAAATTCCTACTTGATTTATGCACTGGAATGCAATAAGACAGGGGCTTGGAAAACAAATTGCCATGAACAGTATTTAAACTGATTTAAGTGAAGCCTTTAGCACTAGGTGCTTGAATAATAATTCAATTGTAATATGAGTATATTTTGTATTATTTCTAAAAAGAAACGTGAAGTTGAAGCATTCCACTTTTTTAGAGTGTAAGAGAAAAGCATCAACTTCAGGCTACTTTTCATCAATGTTTAAATTTCTGTACTGCCAAGTTTTTTTTGTATTCTTTGTGAAATGTATCTAAGCATCTCAATAGTGTGCAAAATAAGGTTAACAAATTATAAGTAATAATAAATGAAATTCACGTTGTATTTATAAAGTGAAATTGAATGTGATGAACACCCACAAGGTAACAGGGCTGATGTTTTTACACCAATACCACCGCTAATTTATACTGAGTTTCTAAGTAAAACACTTTCATTGTTTACTCTGTATGGTTCAGTGGTTCACAAATCAATAGACAGTAATGCTGCCAGTTGTAAAACTGCAATCAATAATGTATTTACTGTGTGCACTCGATGACTCTGTATTATGTTTTCCAAGCTATTGTTTTTAGTTAAGCTACAACAAACGGAAGGGTCTAGGCCCGAAACGTCAGCTTTTGTGCTCCTGAGATGCTGCTTGGCCTGCTGTGTTCATCCAGCTCCACACTTTGTTAACATAGGTAAAAACCTGTTTATGAAGAACAGCTTCAGGCAGATTGTAGGCAGAATGGGGAGAGGGATGAGTACTGCTCATAGCATAGGCCATTCAATGGACAGGATTTTACATTCAGGGTGCAGGACTTATGGGCAGATCTGTAAGTGGGAATGATTTACATTTTTTGCCAGGTCCCTAAGTGCTAAAGCAATTTATTGTCTGTTTGGTTATTAATTATTTTGAGCTTTGACTTCTAGCTCCCTAGGGTGGAAATCCCTTCAAAAGCTACTGGACAATCAGACGGATCCTGGGAATACTACCTGTACCATGGGATTGCATTCATTCTCCAGAAACATCTTTCACTGGAGTCAGTTGTAAGTTAAATTCAGGGGGTCTTGCAGGGACCAGGCTGCCAGATCCCCACCGAGGAGTATTGGGGGTCAAGGTGGAGAGAGGGAGAAACATCGATGTGTTTGCTGCTTGTATCTCCAAACCAAAAGCCAGTAAAGGAGACAACCACTTTTCCCACCTCATTGACTAGCCAAGGCTTGAGTCATGTTATCTACCAGGTTTCCAGCCAATCATTGCTCTCCGTTGTTCCTGTGTCAAACAGAGGTGGAATGTGATACCTAGGTGACCATTATTTGACCAAGTGGCACGAGGGTGGATTGATGGGTTGTCCAAAGGCTGCCTCACCATTGGTAAAATTCCAGTGGAGGCAGGGACTTACAAGAAGACACAGGGAAAAGCTTTCACAGCATTTTAATGGGCTCAATGTGTAGATTTTTTTTTGTATTGTTGTTCAATTTCAACTACATGTTCTCTGTCTTTCAATGAAACTAGCATCCAAATCTAAAGGTGCAATTGATGATGGTGTCATGCATTAGTAAAAATTGATAGAGCATTGCCATTAATATGGTATGAATCAGACAAGACTGATCATGAAGCTGATAAAGGAAGAGTCAAATTTGACTTTTTTAGAAAATCTTGCAAATGGAATTTCTGAGTGATGAATGGTTCTACAAAGTCATTGGTCAGCTGGTTCAGCAATGAATAACTGAGTCATACAAATCCGAGGTTCAGCCTTAGTTCTGTGCCATCTTCCCTACTCTCAGCCAGCATGGTGGTAAGTGTGCTCAAATTGTTGTTAATGATCTTGGATCAGGCAGAGATAAACCAAATTATCCCTGAAGAATGTTAAGTCCTGGTGAAGGTATCATTCCTTAGCTGTTTTCTCCTTTCAGCGCACAAATCACAGGGCCATCGTTTATGCATTAATTTATTTTGTGAAATGTCACAGAATTATAAAATCCTCAGACCACTACCACTCTAAAAAAAACTTTCACGTTGCTGGTAAGGCTAACATTTCTTTTGTCTTTAATTGTTAGGTCATTTTAGAAGTTAAAAGTCAATCACATTGCTGGAGTTGAGAGTTACGTGTATACCTGCTGAGGTAAGATAGCAGATTTCCTTCCCTAAGGCAGATGGAATTTTAAATAACAATGATTTGGGAGTCATAATCATTGCACTTTAGATTCCTGAGTTACTAGTTGAATTTGAATCTTTTCCCCTCATACATTAACTTGGGTTTCTGGATTACTAGCCCAGTGATATTATCACTTAACCATTAGGTCATTTTCAGTAATAGCTGTGACTCAGTTGATAGCCTGAGTCTCAAAGTTCCGGCTTCAATTCCCATTCCAAACCTGAGCACGAATATCAAGGTGACACATGATTGTGTTGTGTTGAGGGCAGAGCGCACAGAGGTGCTTTCTTTAAATTGGTGTGTTAAACTAAGGCCTCATTTGCCTGCTTGGGAGGATTAAAAAGATTCCATGGCAATACTTCGGAATGGATAGGAGAGTGATCCCTGATATTCTGACCAAATTTTATCCTTAAATCCACATCACCAAATATAAGTCTTTCTTTTTAATTCTTTGTTCCTTAACTCAGGATTTGAACTGAATTGCAGAGCCCCAGTCACCACTGTAGTTGAGGTTGGTTGGCTCGCCGAGCTGGTTTGTTGTTCCGCAGATGTTTCATTACCATGCTGGGTAACATCCTCAGTGCAGCCTCCGATGAAGCTTCGGTGTGTTTTCCCACCTGGCTTTTAAACTACATGGATAATCCACATGGATAAGGAGAACCACCAATACGACTGGGACAACAACAAAATCCTGGGACAAGCTAAGCAGAGACAGGCACGGGAATTCCTAGAAACCTGGTACTCCAGCAAAAATGCCATCAATAAACACATATACACTCCACTACAAAGGAAAACCCAAAGCGAGGTAATCCAGCTCAACAAACTGCAGAGATTAAAAACCATGCGGGAAAACACACCGATGCTTCATCGTTGGCTACACTGATAATATTACCCTGCATGGTAACGAAACGTCTGGGGATCGACAAACCAGCTTGGCCAACCAACCTCAACACCCACAACCCAAGCTACAGGTCGAGTCCAAAACAGCTGTAGTTGAGGGCAACCAACTAAGCATTGTCTGCTGATCACTCTATTCCCAATCATTCTCTGGTGACTACTGCTGGTAAATTTGTGGGTGTATGTTTGGTTGGTAAAATGGATTGGGAATAGCTCTGATAACCCCTCTCCACAGCTGAATCAGTTTAAACATTAAATTGTCTGAGTGCGCACATGAAGCATGGCAATTTGTATATATTCTTGGACAGAAAAGTTGTTACCAGATTACACGTGTTGGGCTAACCCTGAAAGTCCAACTCTTTAAAGTTCAGGTAGCTCAGAGCTGCATGTGTTTTTGCAGATTGAGTTGTGATTGCAGAGAAAGCAGTACCTGAAGTGTAGCACACTGACTGAGGCTACCACTCTCCTTCTCAATCTCTCCCCTCACCCGAGGTATGGTGATCCTCAGGTTAAACCACCACCATTTGTCTCGCTCTCTATTGAGAGAGCAGCCCTATGGTCAGGTAGGATGATGGTGACGTTATCTTTACATGTCAATCATCATTTCCAAAGTTCAGGTGGCAAAGGAGAAGAAGCCTTGAGAAAATCTAATGGATGTGCCAGCTACAGAGATAAGCTAAAAGCTGACATCTGGTGAAGGTACTATTCCATAGCTATTTGGTCCCTTCTGGAGCATCATTCGAATGGCTATTATTTATGCAGGAATTTATTTTGTGACATAGGATGACAAGATCCTCAGACCACTCCGATTTTTAAAAAAAAATCTTTCATGTTACTGGTAAAGCCAACATTATTTGCTTGTCCTTAATTGCTTGCTAAGTCACAAAACACTTTTTTAAAATTCTCTCCACTCTATAATTCACAGCAAATGTTAATAATTTTTGACACATTTACAGAATTTCAGAGCCACTGCGACCTCTGGTTAAGCATTACCAGTTCCATGCTCCACAAGAATGTGGATTAAGATGTGAGCCTTGGAATTTCCTTTAAACCTCTATGCTAAAGTTGCTCATT
Organism: Stegostoma tigrinum; assembly: GCF_030684315.1. Taxonomy (NCBI): domain Eukaryota; kingdom Metazoa; phylum Chordata; class Chondrichthyes; order Orectolobiformes; family Stegostomatidae; genus Stegostoma; species Stegostoma tigrinum. Next base: position 67,196,021 of record NC_081360.1, on the reverse strand, counting down.
GATGCTAACAGTGATGGGCCCACTTGGATTCCCCAGTGTCTTAACAGTCACCCGTGCAATTTCCCCAATTCCTCCACTTGTGGTAGCATTATGGATTGCTGTAAGTTGAAGATGCATGACAGATGCTTAGATGTTTTACATTGACCTACAATGTACTGCTTCTGAGATCCGACACTAATGTTATGTCAATGGACTGAATGTCTTTCTACTTCGTATGTGGCATGGGGTTATTCCTAGGATAATTGATGGGTACGTATGTATTTTCAAGGTCATTTTCCAACCTATATCCAAAGAAAACTGTTTCCATGGTAAAATTATCCAGAACAGATTTAGGAATCCAAATATTAAGACGTTTGCAGCATAAAAGCTCAGTGTATCCATTTATAAAGTACTACAATAGTAGTGAAGGCAGGAAAACTGAAATTTGTTAAGGGACCTTGGTTAAGTAAGATTTAATATTATTTTGGTGTATACTAACCCCAGCAAATAAAACTTGGCAATGCATGCTAACATTCAGGAATCATCCCATCATGTTCACAAACAATTGTGTGTCTGAGATTTCTGGCGGGTTCATGTCAATTTTTTGTAGGTTTGATGATTTGTAAGTCCCATTTGTGGTTAAGTCCTAAATGAAGATCATTTTTATCAATGAGGCACAGTGTATGTAGACAAATAGAGTTGGATTTAAACAAGATTTCTGATGTTAAAATGGCTCGCAGACATAAGTCCAACCAACCTTTGCTATCCTGCTGAATGCCCCTCCCCCATTCAATAAATGATTAGTGCACTGAGGTCCAAATGGTCCAGCAGTAGCAATTACACTTGGATTGGCACGCTGCTGAGTTATTTTTTGCTTTACTGCCATGCTCCACATTTCCAGCTGGGAATTCAATCCTGGCTGTTTCGTAAACATACAGCATAGCTGAAGTCAGCACATTTCCCCATTGTGCATGACAATAAGGGCAAATAAAACAAAAATGCCACCTTTTGCAGCAGGTGTAGATATATAGAATCATACTGCACAGAAACAGTCCCTTTAGTCCAACTCATCCACACTGACTATATTTCCCAATCTGACTTAGAATCATTTGCCAGATTTTGGTCCATATCCCTCTAAACCCTTCCTATTCATGTACCAATCAAGATAACTTTCAAATATTGTAATTGTACCTGCCTCCTCCACTTCTTTTGCAGCTTTTTCCATACATGCAACACCCTCTGTGTGAAGAAGTTACCCCTCAGGTCCTTCTTAAATCTTTCCTCTCTCACCTTAAATATATGTCCTCTGGTTTTGGACTCCCCACCTGAGGGAACTATTAAGCTGACTCCCAACTCACCACACAGCCCCCAAAAACCTTGGCTGGTCACCCTATCCATGCCCCTCATGATTTTATAAAGCTGCTACAAGGCCACCCTTCATTCTCCGGCGCTCCAAGGAGAAAAGCCCTAGCCTATTCAACTTCTCTCTGTAACTCAAACATTCCAGTCCCAGCAACATCCTTGTAAATCTTTTCCGAAGCCTCTCAAATTTAACAACATCCTTCCTATAAAAGGGTGACCAGAATGTATGCAGTATTCTAAAAGTGGCATCACTAATGTCCTGCACAGCAGCAACATGATGTCCCAATTCCAGTACTCAATGTTCTGGCCAATGAAGGTAAGGATGCCAAGTGCCTTTTTCACCACCCTGTCTATCCACAACACCAGTTTCAAGGAACTATGCACCTGCACCCTTGGTTCTTTGTTTGGCAACACACCCCAGGGCTGTACCTGTATAAGTCCTGCCTTGGTTTGCCTTACCAAAATGCAAAACCTCACATTTATCTAAATTAAATTCCATCTGCTACTCTTCGGCCCATTGCCCCATCTGATCAAAGTCCCATTGTAGTCTGAGAAAATGTCTCCACTGTCTACTACACCATCTTTTCTGATGTCATCTGAAAACTTACTAACCATATCTCCAATATTCACATACAAATCATTTATGTGAACAATGAAAAGCAGTGAACCCAGCATTGAACCTAGTGGCATTCCATGGGTCACAGGCCTCCAGTCCAAAAAGCAACTCTCTACCCCCACTCCTTGTCTCCTACCTTCAAGCCAATTTTGTTTCCAATTGGCTAGCCCCCCTGGATCCCATGTGGTCTAACTTTACTGACAAGTCTACCATGCGAAACATTGTCAAATGCTTTGTTGAAGTTCATATAGACAACATCTAGCACTCTTTTGGCTATGTTCTGAGATTTAAATGACCAGAAGAATAGTCAGAGACTTTCACAACTGCTGTGAAAGGGAACGTGGGTAAGGTAAATGTCAAGTTAGGGTGACACTTGGTTAAAGGATAAGGTGCCAGTTAGGTAGATCGACAAGTGGACAGTGCACCAGATGGGTAGAGCACCAAGTAAGTGATGGAATACTTAAGATATGTTGCTGAAGCTGGGGAAGGGGTGATGTGTGGGTGTATTGAGGCTATAATGGGTGAGGGGTTGATTATTAACTGACCCTAAAGCAGACATGGAGATGTTGGGGCCAGCAGTGCTGTTGGGGTAATGTTAAGGCCAGCAGCTAGTCAGGGAATTGGTGGTCAGGCTCTAATAATGATACAGGGTCAGCAGATTTGTAATTGGGAGCTGCGTGGTAAGTTGGATGTCAGCTCAATAGTTACCTAGGAATTAGACTAGGTTTTCAATTGTCTAACTTCTCCTGAATAACTATTACTTTTTTTTTCTGGGCAACTATTAACTTAATGGAAGTGAAACCCTCCAGGTTCACTGATGTTAGGAGTTATTTTGTAGCGACTCCATAACATAGAGGAATTGCCCTCGAGAATCTTCAGCTTCCTTGACAATTCCTGTGAGGTCTGCTGTATCTGGGATTCCACAGGGACCTGACATGCTACTTCAGTCTGCATTGCTTCAATTACCATCTGAACATTGTACCATCTAGGCTTATAATTCTGTTTTAAGGTCATTTAGAAAAAAATCACCAACTCAAATTTGGTGCAGCTCGCTACACGTTTTGATTTTTTTTTTCAAAGGTTATTTTATAATATTCAAAATGAGCTGAATGTATCGATCAATGTAAAATCTAGACTATATGGTTGACAACTCTGGCATACATATTTCACACACGAGAATCTTACAAACAGACAATAAAACAATTAGCAAGTGGCCATTTTACTTTAGAAAGCTAATTACTTAAAGAGTAAAGCTAACTGAATGCTTGAAAGGAATTAAGTTAATGCCGTGCCTTATGTTCATTGGGCAAGTTCATAAAACTAATTTTCTCCATTTTATGAAAGCAGTCTTATTCATGAACTTAGGATCTAACTACCTCTCCCCACGTTGTACATCTTCTCTATAAACAAGACAAAACTATTCACAGTAAAAATCACTGTTTTATGATCGAAACTACTTAGTTACACATTTGGCTATAACACTGTATATTGGCGTAGATATACAATACTGATTATCCATGATAAATACACACCAGTCATGACAGTATACTGTGTAAAATTTATGCATTTACCCATTGTAAACAATCAGTTTAATTGTTTTCTTCACACGTTTTCTTTTCTGCTGTCAATGCTTGTTCAGGTTTTTTGGGAAATAAGGAAATATTCAGAAACCACTAGATGGCAACAGCAACTTGTCATGGTGTCTGCTCATACTTTCACAGGTTTATCAGGTTGTTTCAAACATACATTTAACAATTGTGACTTTTGAGTGTCTTTAACCGTTGCTGTGCTGCAGAGCCTGTACGTGCTTAGTTTAGTGATTTCATAGAATGTGTCTCCCACTCTGCTTCTTATTTCTCCTCCATCGATGACTTGAAGGGTACTCTGGAGAGTTGTACACTTTGTATAAATTATACAACTAGTCAGGAGATGCGAGGAAATAGTCAGATAAAGAAAACCAATGTTATTTTCCTTTCCTGATGCAAAGATGTTTACTTTCATGTCGGTGTTTTCCTGTGCATGTTGAACTTACTAATAACTTGTGAAATTATACCTTAGATTATAAAATCAATGCCCAATTTTATAGTTTACAGTTATTATCATACTAAATCTGCAATGTGAAATGCATTTAAGGTGGTGAACAGCGCATTTAAGGTGGTGAATAGCTTTAGCTTTTATTTTAGCCGTGGTCCACTTAAAACAGAAGTCTTGCAAAACTGAACACAGGAGCAGTTCCATTTCTTTTCCTGTAGTTTGTCTCAATTAGTTCATATTAAGACCAACTTCTCTCTTATCATTTGTGCAATAATTTGTCAGAGATATGTCGGAATCTTTGAAAGAAGTTGCAGCTTGATTCAAGGACATGTGTTATTGGAAATGCTACAGATTTCATGGGTAAAGATAGTAAGTATAAAGAATATAATGTGCATTTTTCTTTAGAAAGAATATTATTGCGAGGATGTACTGTCTGAATGTCTAAGGTACATATTCTCAATACTTAGACTTGTATAAATTTGTTTTAACTGTGGATGGCATTTTGTTAGTTTATACTACTTGGGTAAACACTTTTGAAAGCTTACAATGAAAACATGAAAATATACCATTAGATCTGTGCTTCTATAGAACATAGAACATTACAGCACAGTACAGGCTCTTCGGCCCTCAATGTTGTGCCGACCTGTCATACCGATCTGAAGCCCATCTAACCTACACTATCCCATGTACGTCCATATGCTTGTCCAATGACGACTTAAATGTACTTAGAGTTGGCAAATCTACTACCGTTGCAGGCAAAGCGTTCCATTCCCTTACTACTCTCTGAGTAAAGAAACTACCTCTGACATCTTTCCTATATCTTTCACCCCTCAATTTAAAGCTATGCCCCGTCGTGCTCGCCATCACCATCCGAGGAAAATGGCTTTCCCTATCAACCCTATCTAACCCTCTGATTATTTTATATGTCTCAATTAAGTCACCTCTCAACCTTCTTCTCTCTAATGAAAACAGCCTCAAGTCCCTCAGCCTTTCCTCATAAGACCTTCTCTCCAAACCAGGCAACATCCTAGTAAATCTCCTCTGCACCCTTTCCAAAGCTTCCACATCCTTCTTATAATGCGGTGACCAGAACTGTATGCAATACTCCAAATGCGGCTGCACCAGAGTTTTGTACAGCTGCAGCATAACCTCTTGGTTCTGGAACTCGACTCCTCTATTAATAAAAGCTAAAACACTGTATGCCTTCTTAACAGCCCTGTCAACCTGGGTGGCAACTTTCAAGGATCTATGTACATGGACACCGAGATCTCTCTGCTCATCTACACTACCAAGAATCTTACCATTAGCCCAGTACTTTGCATTCCGGTTACTCCTACCAAAGTGCATCACCTCACACTTGTCCGCATTAAACTCTATTTGCCACCTCTCAGCCCAGCTCTGCAGCTTATCTATGTCTCTCTGCAACCTACAGCATCCTTCGTCACTATCCACAACCCCACCGACCTTAGTGTCGTCTGCAAATTTACTAACCCATCCTCCTACGCACTCATCCAGGTCATTTATAAAAATGACAAACAGCAGTGGACCCAACACCGACCCTTGCAGTACATCACTAGTAACTTGTCTCCAGGATGAACATTTCCCATCAACTACCACCCTCTGTCTTCTTTCAGCATGCCAATGTCCAATCCAAACTGCTATATCTCCCACAATTCCATTCCTCCGCATTTCGTACAATAGCCTACTGTGGGGAACCTTAACGAACACTTTGCTGAAATCCATATACACCACATCAACCGGTTTACTCTCATCTACCTGTTTGGTCAACTTCTCAAAGAACTCAATAAGGTTCGTGAGGCACGACGTACCCTTCACAAAACCATGCTGACTATCCCTAATCAATTTATTCTTTTCTAGATGATTATAAATCCTATCCCCTATAACCTTTTCCAACACTTTACCAACATCTGAGGTAAGGGTCACTGGTCTGTAATTACCAGGGTTGTCTCTACTCCCCTTCTTGAACAGAGGAACCACATTTACTATCCTCCAGTCATCTGGCACTATTCCTGTAGACAATGACGAGTTAAAGATCAATGCCAAAGGCTCGGCAATCTCCTTCCTGACTTCCCAGAGGATCCTAGGATAAATCCCATCCAGCCCAGGGGACCTATCTATCTTCACACTCTGTAGGATTTCTAATACCTCTTCCTTGTGAACCTCAATCCCACCTAGTCTAGTAGCCTGTATCTCAGTATTCTCCTCGACAACATTGTTGTTTTCTAGAGTGAATACTGTCGAAAAACATTCATTTCGTGCTTCCCCTATCTTCTCTGACTCCACACACAACTTCCCACTACTATCCTTGATTGGCCCTAATCTTACTTGCGTCATTCTTTTATTCCTTAAATACCTGTAGAAAGCCTTAGGGTTTACCCTGATCCTATCCGCCAACAACTTCTAATGTCTCCTCCTGGCTCTTCTGAGCACGCTCTTTAGGTCTTTCCTGGCTATGTCATAGCCCTCAAGCGCCCTGACTGAGCCTTCACATCTCATCCTAACATAAGCCTTCTTCTTCCTCTTGACCAGAGATTCAACCTCCATCGTAAACCACGGCTCCCGCGCTCTACCGCTTCCTCCCTGCCTGACAGGTATATACTTATCTAGGGCACACAGGAGCTTTTCCTTGAATAGGCTTCACATTTCTAATGTGCCCATCCCCTGCAGTTTCCCTCCCCATCCTATGCTCCCTAAATCTTGCCTAATCTCATTGTAATTGCCTTTCCCCCAGCTATAACTCTTGCCCAGTGGTATACACCTATCCCTTTCCATCACTAAAGTAAACATCACAGAATTGTGATCGCTATCACCAAAGTGCTCACCTACTTCCAAATCTAACACCTGGCCGGGCTCATTACCCAGTACCAAATCTAATGTGGCTTCGCCCCTTGTTGGCCTATCTACATACGGAGTCAGGAAGCCCTCCTGCACACACTGGACAAAAACTGACCCATCTATAGTACTCGAACTATAGTGTTCCCAGTCAATATTTGGAAAGTTGAAGACCCAACATGACAACTACCCTGTCTCTCTCACTCCTATTGAGAATCATCTTTGCTATCCTTTCCGCTACATCTCTGGAACTATTCGGAGGCCTATAGAAAACTCCCAACAGTGTGACCTCTCCTTTCCTGTTTCTGACCTCAGTTCATACTACCTCAGTTGACGAGTCCCCAAACATCCTTTCTGCAACTGTAATATTGTCCTTGACCAACAATGCCACCCCCACCCCTTTTACCATCTTTTCTGTTCTTACTGAAACATCTAAACCCCGGAACCTGCAACAACCATTCCTGTCCCTGCTCTATCCATGTCTCAACTCCTTCCCAAAAATTTTCAAGTTTTGAGAATTTTCATGACCCCTTAATGAGACCTATGAGAGCTGAGCGGTGGAGAGGTGAGACAGGTGGCCTACAGATTTGGGGGGCGGCATGGGGTGTGCAGATACGGATGGTGTCAAATCTGTGACATCAGAGGCAGGAGAAGGAAGAGAGACCTGTTGGTGCAAGGTAGAGACTTTAAGGCTTGCTGGAGGGTGGCCAGTTGCATGTTTGGGTAGAAGTACATCAATTATAACTTGATCGCAACTCCACGATGGCTATTGTTGTCTTGGAGCTCATGGCACAAAAATTTTATTTTGTGCCTAACATCACTTTGGGGAACCCTATTCTAGATTTTAAGGGTTAACATTTTCAAAGATTTAAAAAAGAATTTAAAAAGCATTCTTCTTCTTTATTCATTCATGAAATGTGGGTGTAGCTGGGAAGGCCAGCATTCACTAACCAACAATAATTGCTCTTGAACTGAGCTGTTTGCTGGGCCATTTCAGAGCAGAGACATCAACCACATTGCTCAGGGCTGGAATCTCAGTTCAGGTAAGAATGGCAGGTTTCATCCCCGAAGTAAATTAGTGATCCAGATGGGTTTTTATGACAATTAATAATAGTTTCATGGTCACCGACACTACCAAAACTAATTTTCAATTCCAGATTTTACTCAAAATGCAAAAAGAACTGCAGATGCTGGAAATCAGAAACATAAGCAGAAATTGCTAGAAAATCTCAGCAGGTCTGGCAGCATCTGTGGAGACAAATGTCCAGACCTGCTGAGATTTTCTAGCAATTGCTGCTTTTATGTCAGATTTTACTCATTGGATTAAATTCTGCCCATGGCAGGGCCACTGGATCCAAAACACTAACTCTGATTTGTCTCCACAGATGAGGAAGAGCTTTTCCTGCAATTTCTTTCTTTGTTCCAGATTTTACTCATTGGATTTAAGCTCTTTCCTTAAATTTGCCCATGAGAGATTTGAATCCACATCCTAGAAGATTGAACTAGGCATCTGGGCTGCTGGCTCAGAATACCACTGTCTTCCCTTTAATCATATATTTCTCAAGTTGTAATCAATTTTGTTAATGAGCTATTTTTGAAGTCTGATCAGAGTTACATTGTCAAAAAGCAATAATATCCGAGCAATGTGTCAGCAATACCCCACAAACATTCATGGCAGATCCACTGGGCTGAATTTCCCATTTTCAGTTGAAGTGCTTTGTTGAGTCAATGCAATGGCTCATAACGGTTTTTTTCTCATGTAGCATTTTATGCTTTTATGTAATTATGCAACCTAGCTGTTTGACACTATTCTTGTGCAATTGAGCAGAAGGAGAGGTGGAAGTGCCTGTCACTTCCAGGCCCGTTCAATGTTCATACTGACTCCAGCCTATTGATCAACTACATACCAATTCATACACACTACAAGTCAGGACTGGCCCTTTGTGCTGTGGTACTTGACTATTATATGAGAACAGGACCGAAAAAGCAAACTTGCACCCCTGCTTCACAGACAGGGACCTGGAGATGCAGACAGGATTGTTACTTGGCTTCAAAGTAAAATGTTGAAGAGCTGAAGTGGTGTGTGATGGCAGGCATGATAATATGGGGGAGCTCACAGACAACAAAATGTGAGGCTGGATGAACACAGCAGGCCAAGCAGCATCTCAGGAGCACAAAAGCTGACGTTTCGGGCCTAGACCCAGCATCTGCAGTTCCCATTATCTCTGATAATATGGGGGAGCTGGCGGTTTACAGTTGCAGAGATGAATTGATGATGGGTGGAACAGGATGGCAATCATAAAGCATGCACGAGTATTATGGTGAAGAAACTGTTGTATGGTGGCCAGAGCCAGATACTTGCTCTGATTTATATATCTAAAATTTGCTGCTGTAAAAGATACATTTTGTTAAAGCTTTTCATTTTAAGAGGAAACCTACATGTATACTGCATGAAAGGAGAGTGCCAATTGGATGGCAAGTGGACTGGATAGCTAGTGGTGTTATCAAGGAGAATACGCCAGTTAATGATGATTGGAACTTAACTGCTAAGCTTTGAAATTCATACACTACATTGCTTAGCAATGTGCTATGCAGAGCATCTTTTTGGTAGCATTCCACTAGTGAAAATGCAATTCATGTTGCTACTGCATAGCAGCAGCCTGAAACAGTTAGTTTTGCCTACTGCTAAAATTTTTGAATTGCCTTACACTTCCAGAGCAATCTGATATAGACTGGCCACTTTTCATGGCTGTACATGAGTTTTGTATGAAATGCAGTGAGAAATCATTAATCAGGTAGCCACTATCCTGCTGGATAGCTTTGATGCACCCGTTTGATGTTTTTCATACAAATAAGTAATATAGCAAGTGAATTTCATTGTTAATGTGATGCCGAGTATAACGGCATATGTCCCAGAATCTGGTGGATATTATCAGATATACAATCAGCTGTTCACAACAAGCAAGGTACTGGCCATATCCAGTCATTCTGCATTTGCAAAATTGGGAACACAACAGACTGGGTGACCGCTTTGCAGAACATCTACGTTCTGCTCGCAAAAAAGACCCTGAGCTTCCAGTTCCCTGCCACTTTAACACACCACCCTGTTCTCTGGCCAACATCTCTGTCTCTGGCTTGCTGCAGTTTTCTAGCAAAGCTCAATGCAAGCTGGAAGAACAACACCTCATTTTCCACTTGGGGATCCTGCAGCCTTCTGGATTCAATATCGAGTTAAATAATTTTAGGGCCTAAACTCTCACATGTCCTAGCCCCCTACCCCACACACCAAGCCTTCTTATCACATAGTCTGCCATTACACACTACCTATTGTTAGTCATTACCAGTCCCCATTAACAGCTATTCACCCTCCGAGTGAGATCATTACCAACTCCTTTATCAATCCAACTGCTCTTCTCTCTTTTCAGGCTCTATTCCTTACCCTACTGTTTACTCCCTACTCCATACCCCTTCCTATTTTCTGCATATAAAACCACGTTTTCCCAGATACCATTAGTTCTGAGGAAGGGTCACCGGACCCAAAATGTTAATTCTGATTTTTTTCTTCACAGATGCTGCCAGACCTACTGAGCTTTTCCAGCGACTTCTGCTTATGTCCAACATGATACGTGATTCTGCAGTATGGTGGCACAGTGGTTAACACTGTTAACACCAGGGACCCGGATTCGATTCCAGCCGGCATACTCCTCTTGTAGAATGTGGGATGTAAGGGTCATTATTAGTGTCCCTTATAACTTCATCTGCGAGAACTCAACTCCAGCTCCTCACAGACCACATTAGGGAACTGGAGCTTGAGATGGGTGAACTCCAGATCATTTGGGAGGCTGAGGGGTGTTGGGAGGAGTTATAGGGAGGTGGACACACCAAAGTTACAGGACAAAGGTAGCTGGGTGACTGTCAGGAGGGGAAAAGAGATTAGGCAGACAGTGCAGGGATCCCTTGTGGCCGTTCCCCTCAATAATAAGTGTACTGCTTTGGATACTGTTCAGGGGATGACGTAACAGGAGAAAGCCAATAGCAACCAGGCCTCTGGCACTGAGCCTAGCTGTGTGACTCAGAAGGGAAGGGGGGAGAATAGGACAGTGATAGCGATAGGACAGTCACTGGTTGGAGGAACAGACAGGAGATTCTGTGGTAGCGAGCAAGACTCCTGGATGGTATGTTGCTTCCTGGGTTCCAGGGACAGGGATGTCTCAGATCGAATCTTCAGGATTCTTGAGGAGGAGGGAGAGCAGCCAGAAGTCATGGTACACATCAGTACCAATGACACAGCTAGGAAACGGGATGAGAACCCGAGAAATGAATATAGCAAGTTAGGATGGAAGCTGAAAGCAAGGATGAACAGAGCAGTAATCTCAGGATTACTACCAGTGCCACGGGCTAGTGAGGCCAGAAACATAGAGAGGGAGAGCACAGCTGAACACATGGCTACAGAGTTGGTGTAGGAGGGAGGGCTTCAAGTTTGTGGATCATTGGGATTCCTTCTGGGGAAGGTGGAACCTGTACAGGAAGGACAGGTTACACCTGAACTGGAGGGGCACCAATATCCTGGACAGGAGGTTTGCTAGAGCTCTTTGGGAAGGTTTAAACTAGTTTGGCCTGGGGATGGGAACCAGAGTTACAGATCAGAGGATGAGGTAGCCAGTTTACAGGCCGATAGAGCAAGCAGATTATCTGTGAGGAAGGATAAGCAGTTGATAGGGCAAAATGGCGGTCAGTGTGATGTGCTGAGGTGTGTCTATTTCAATGCAAGAAGTGTCAGGAATAAGGTTGACAAACTTAGAGCATGAATCAGTACTTGGAACTAAGATGTTGTGGCCATTACAGAGACTTGGATAACACAGGGATAGGACTGGTTGTTGGATGTTCTGGGGTATAGATGTTTCAAAAAAATTAGGGAGGGAGGTAAGAGATGTGGGGGAGTGGCATTGCTAATCAGGGATGGTATCACAGCTGCAGAAAGGGAGGTCATGGAGGAGGATTTGTCCACTGAGTCAGTATGGGGGTAAGTCAGAAACAGGAAAGGAGCAGTCACTTTACTGGGAAGTTTTCTATAGACCAACCCCCACCCCAATAACAACAGAGACACCGAGAAACAGATTGGGAGACAGATTTTGGAAAGATGCAGAAGTAATAGGGTTGTTGTCATGGGTGACTTCAACTTCCCTAATATCGACTGGAATCTCCCAAGTGCTAATAGTTTGGATGGAGCAGATTTTGTCAGGTGTGTCCAGGAAGGATTTCTGACTCAATATGTAGATAGGCCGACTAGAGGGAAGGCCATATTGGATTTGGTGCTTGGCAATGAACCAGGCCAGGTGTCAGATCTCTCGGTGGGAGAGCATTTCATTGCTAGTGATCACAACTCCCTGCCTTTCACTATAGCCATGGAGGGGCATAGGAGCAGGCGGTATGGGAAAGTTATTAATTGGGGGAGGGGAATTAGAAAGGTATTAGGCAAGAACTGTGGAGCACCAACTGGGATCAGATGTTCTTAGGGAAATGCATGACAGAAATGTGGAGGTGGTTTAGGGAAAAGTTGCTACAGATATCGGATAGGTTTGTCCCACTGAGGCAAGTAAAGGATGGTAAGGTGAAGGAACTTTGGATGACAAGATATGTGGAACACCTAGTCAATTTTATACCCAAGATTACTACAGGATGCAAGGGAAGAGATACCTGCCTGTTTGGCAATGATCTTCGGGTCCTCACTGTCCACTGGAGTAATACCAGAAGATTAGAGGGTGGAAGATGTCATTCCCTTGTTCAAGAAAGGGAACAGGGACAATCCTGGAAATTACAGACTGGTCAGTCTGACTTCTGTGGTGCACAAATTATTGGAGAGGATTCTGAGAGATGGTATTTATGATTATTTGGAAAAGCACAGTTTGATTAGAAATAGTCAGCATGGCTTTGTGAGGGGCAGGTCATGCCTCATAAGCCTTATTGAATTCTTTGAAAATGTGACAAAACACATCGATGAAGGTAGAGCAATGGATGTGGTATATATCAATTTTAGCAAGGCATTTAATAAGGTTCCACATGGTAGGCTCATTCAGAAGGTAAGGAGGCAAGGGATTTAGGGAAATTTGGCTGTCTGGATACAAAAATAGCTGTCCAATAGAAGACAGAGAGTGGTAGTAGATGGAAAGTATTCAGCCTGGAGCTCGGTGACCAGAGGTGTTCCACAGGGATCTGTTCTGGGACCTCTGCTCTTTGTGATCCTTATAAATGACTTGAATGAGGAAATGGAAGGGTGGGTTAGTAAGACTCGAAGGCTGGTGGAGCTGTGCACAACGTGGACGGCTGTTGTAGGTGGTAATGGGACATTGACAGGATACAGCGCTGAGCAAAGAAGTGGCAGATGGAATTCAACCCAGGAAAGTGTGAAGTGATTTATTTTGGAAGTTCAAATTTGAATGCAGAATACAGGATTAATGGCAGGATTCTCAGCAGTGTGGAGGAACAGAGGGATCTTGGGGTTCACGTCCATAGATCCCTCAACGTTTCTAGCCAAGTTGATAGGGTTGTAAAGAAGGCACATGGTGTGCTGGCTCTCATTGGCATGTGAATTGAGTTCAAGAAACGTGAGGTTATGCTGCAGCTCTATAAAACTCTGGTCACCTCATTACAGGAAAGATGTGGAAGCTTTAGACAGAGTGCAAAGGAGATTTACCAGGATGCTGACTGGACTGGATCGCAGGTCTTATGAGGAACGACTTTGGAAGCCAGGGCTTTTCTCATTGGAGCGAAGAAGGACGAGAGGTGACTTGATAGAGGTGTATAAGATGATCAGAGGCATAGATAGAGTGGATAGTCAGAGACATTTTCCCAAATAACTATTACAAGGGGGCATAATTTTAAGGCAATTGTAGGATGGTATAGGGGAGATGGCAGAGGTAGGTTCTTCACACAGAGAGTGGTGGGCGTGTGGAATGTGCTGCCAGCAGTGGTAGTGGAGTCAGATACTTTAGAGACTTTTAAGTGATCCTTGGATCGGCACATGGAGGATAGTAAAATGTAGGATATGCAGGGTAGATTGATCTGAGTAGGATAATAGGTCGGTGCAATATCGAGGGCCATAGGGCCTGTACTTGGTTGTACTGTTCTATGTTCTATGATCTTATCTGTACAGAGCTTGCACATTGTCCCTGTGTCTGTGTGGATTTTCTCAGGGTATTCTGGTTTCCTCCCACAGTACAAAGATGTGCAGGTTAAGTGGATTGGCTCCGCGATATTGCCCATACTGTCGAGGGTGGGAAATGCAGGGATAGTGTTGGGGGTGGGTCTGGGTGGAATGCTCTTCAGAGGGTATGTGCACTAGATGGGCTGAATGGCCTGCTTCCACATTATATGGATTCTAACTTCTAACATTTGCTGGATAATCCGGACTGTGCAAAGCAATACACTGACATTCAAATTAGGATTGTTTGCTGGGCTCACATTACTACTGGATGTCCACTGGGAGCTATGTTATATTAAAACATAGGGCCTTGCTCTTAACAGACAGGAAGAATATGTGCATGTACTGTTTTGATGCAATAAAATAGGTGACAGCAATTCACTATGTCATTTATTGCAGAATGCCTTGACCAGAGTCAATCTGCTTGGTTGCCAGTCATCCATCAATCATGATTACCTGGTGCATTCTCATTGGCAATATCTCTATAAAAACATATCTACTTGCAAACCAATCAACACTCTCTTCTCATACATTATAAATGTTGATTCATTGAATATAGAATACGTATTAACATGTTTTCTTGCAAATTACCATGATAAGTACAAGATGAAACGCTTCAACAAAATCTGTATGTTTTAGTTCGACTCCTATAAACTTAATTTCAAGCCATATTTTATGATAATTATTTTTCCATACCATTTTCCAATTCCTTTCTAGGTTGAAATCATTCTAGTCATTCCAGATAGCTCAAACCCTCTCTGCTGCCAGCAGTCTCAAATATCAGTGATAATGGGATCTACATCTACATGGAATCCGCCATCTACAATCCGACCCCACCAGCCAAGACATTTTTCCATCCCCACCCCTGTCTGCTTTCCGGAGAGACCGCTCTCTCCGTGACTCCCTTGTTCGCTCCACACTGCCCTCCAACCCCACCACACCCGGCACCTTCCCCTGCATCCGCAGGAAATGCTGCACTTGCCCCCACACCTCCTCCCTCACCCCTATCCCAGGCCCCAAGATGACTTTCCACATTAAGCAGAGGTTTACCTGCATATCTGCCAATGTGGTATACTGCATCCACTGTACCCGGTGTAGCTTCCTCTACATTGGGGAAACCAAGCGGAGGCTTGGGGACCGCTTTGCAGAACACCTCTGCTTGGTTCGCAATAAACAACTGCACCTCCCAGTCGCAAACCATTTCCACTCCCCCTCCCATTCTTTAGATGACATGTCCATCATGGCCCTCCTGCAGTGCCACAATGATGCCACCTGAAGGTTGCAGGAACAGCAACTCATATTCCGCTTGGGAACCCTGCAGCCCAATGGTATCAATGTGGACTTCACCAGCTTCAAAATCTCCCCTTCCCCCACCGCATCCCAAAACCAGCCCAGTTCATCCCCCCCCCCCCGCCACCGCACCACACAACCAGCCCAGCTCTTCCCCTCCACCCACTGCATCCCAAAACCAGTCCAACCTGTCTCTGCCTCCCTAACCTGTTCTTCCTCTCACCCATCCCTTCCTCCCACCCCAAGCCGCACCTCCATCTCCTACCTACTAACCTCATCCCACCTCCTTGACCTGTCTGTCTTCCCTGGACTGACCTATCCCCTCCCTACCTCCCCACCTATACTCTCCTCTCCACCTATCTTCTTTTCTCTCCATCTCTGGTTCACCTCCCCCTCTCTCCCTATTTATTCCAGAACCCTCACCCCATCCCCCTCTCTGATGAAGGGTCTAGGCCCGAAACGTCAACTTTTGTGCTCCTGAGATGCTGCTGGGCCTGCTGTGTTCATCCAGCCTCACATTTCACAGTCTCAAATATCACTTGTTTCTTGTGATCAGTAGAAAATGTGGTACTCAAAATGTGGACTGAACAGTGAACTGTGCAAATAATCACAATTTCGTTTAAATTGTATTCCATTTTGCCTGGTTTCAAATTTTGTTTGATAATATTCCTGTGCAGCATCTTTGGACTTTTTAACAGCACTACTATTTTTCTGTTGCTTGCTGCTTTACATTAGCTAAGCACAATAAATATTAAGTGCATGTGAACTCTTTCATATGCATCCTCACCTATTTCAACATCATTCAACAATTACACACTCTGCCATTTTGTCTTACATGTGTTTCAAGTGCAAGAATAATGTTTCACTCACTTGTTTCACCTGGTCAGATATTTTGTTTAGCTTGTTCTACAGTTTCTGTGTTTTTCAATTTTATTGCCCATATTTGTTTAACATTTTTTGTAAATTTAACCATTTTTAAAGAATTTAGAATAAAGTTGTCAGGTAAATTAGCAGTGCTGCCAATATAGAATTCTCAGCTGTATTTTTACAGTAAGCTAGTATTCGGTTTAATAACTGTTCTGAAGGAAAGATGTCTCCAACAGTGCAATAGTCTTATACTGCTAAGCAAGGTGTCAACCTACATTACGTAATCAAACCTCTCAACAAAAAAACAAGACTGCCACCAACTAAGTCAATTAAGCACATACAACTGCTGAAACAGTAGTAACAAATGGTTGATGCCTCATTATGCTCAAAATCAAAATGTGCAAATTCACACATTTGCCACTCATTTGTGTACTTCTTAATGTTGTCATTGAACTTTTTAATGCCTACTTGCATTTTGTGACTTGTTATTAATCACATCATAGAATCCCTGCAGTGTGGAAGCAGGCCATTTGGTCCATCGAGTCCACAGCAACACTCCAAAGAACATCCTACACAATCCCCTACACCATCACTGTAACCCTATGTTCCCCTTGGCTAATTCACTAACCTTGCACATCTCTGGACACTATGGGCAATTTAGCATGTCCAATTCACCTAACCTGCATATCTTCAGACTGTGGGAGAAAACCGGGGCATCCAGAGTAAATCTGCGCTGACACGGGGAAAACATGCAAACTCCACATAGACAGTCGCCCAAGGATAAAAACAAGCCTACATCCCTGGCGCTGTGAAGCAGTAGTGCTCACAATATCGGGGATACATTATGAAACTAAGAAAGAGGTACGATTAACACCATCTATACTTCTCATGAAGTTCAGTTCATATTTTAGGCCGTCTTTTCACCTCTTGATAACTGTTCCTTTCAAAGGTGAAGATGCTTGCAGCACTACACGCATGTTGTTACTTTAATCTGTATTTCCATTCAGAGTTATAAGTCATTTATGGATGAGATATGAACCATATACTGAGAGCTTTGGCCATACAATCTGTGTTGGCAGTTTTTTTTTGATTTTGCAAATCAGGTTCAAGTTATGTAATGGATTATGTGAATCTTTAACATTAATTCAGAATCTGTAAGTCAGGTGTTGATAGGTTAAAACATATGCAAGATAGCAAAGAGCTATTGTATTCTAATATCTCTGAGCATTAAATTCATGTGTCAGTTACATTTTAACAAAAATAGTTCAATGCTGCACTATATCCATTTGGTGTCTGTTTCCTGAGCAACTGAAAGCAGCTACTAGAATGCTATGTTCTAGGTATTTTGGAAGACGAATAGTGTGATTTTGAAAAATGAAGAGGATTCCAGGAGAACGGTATATTGCAAATCACAACCTTGGTTGAATATTACATTTAATTCTCATTGTTATGTTATATGCTCAACTCAATGTCTCTAACCTTACCTGCCTGAAATTTCTGCTTCTCAAAATTGTTTTCATCAATTATCAACTTCTCAAAACACTTCTCTTCTTCTTTTCTGAGAATATTGGGAATGTCACATTCTGGTGGGTTGCTTTGCACCTGTAAAAACATAGAAATAACCTGCCAGTGTAGCTTTGTCATGTTTCGAGCATCAGAAAATGAAACACGTGGGAAGGAGATGTCCGCCTCTTGATTTTGTTTTAAACGTTAGCTTGCGACATTCTTAATGCTCTACATACTTTGTACTGTAATCATCCAGTTACACCTGCGAATGAGTTGCTCGATCTCGGCCATTTTCTATAAACTCTGAAATCTGTAACCAGTCAAATGACACGGAGATAACAAGATGTGGAGCTGGATGAACACAGCAGGCCAAGCAGCATCTCAGTAGCAGGCCTCTCAATGTTTGGATTTTGACACAAACTACCCCTTAGCTGGAAAATAGGTAGCATCAGAATACTTTGAATTACCTAGTTGTACATAGAAGACCACAAATTAGAGCACATCTGTTTAAAACAGAAAAGCACAGCATGTTCGTAGGGTGTTCAAGGCATTATACATCTCTCAATGGTTTCTATTAGCGTGTTCAATAATATGTTTTGCCATACTTAAGGCAATTTAATGCTTTTCCAGACTACTGTGGGCAGTGAATTGAACAGACTAGTTATTAACACCGGATTGGTGTTCTTTGCTCCAAAACGTCGAGTGATTCAAGTTGATCAGGAATTCAACCTTACGCTCGACGTAACGAGATGGTACATCTTAACTGTGAAAATGTGTAAAATAGTCTTGGCATTTAAAAAAATGCCCAATAATCTGACCTTTTATCTTTACTCTTACTATTCAAAGAGTAGTAAGAAAATGGAACGCTTTGCCTGCAACGGTAGTAGATTCGCCAACTTTAAGTACATTTAAGTCGTCATTGGATAAGCATATGGACGTACATGGAATAGTGTAGGTTAGATGGGCTTGAGATCGGCATGACAGGTCGGCACAACATCGAGGGCCGAAGGGCCTGTACTGCGCTGTAATGTTCTATGTTCTATGTTCTTTTCTCACGCATTAACTTCAAATCACGAAAATTAATTAATTAAAATTCGTGAGAAAAATGTTCACCTAAACAGAAAGAATTAAACGGTTTAACTTACTGTGATGATGGAGTCCAGATAAATCAGAATTAGAAAGATCTTCTTGACGTCAATACTTCCCAGAAGTTGTGTTCCAGCCGCTCTGTGCATCACTGCATCAAATCGCACGAAGTTCATCAATCTTGCCAATGAAAATGTCAGTTTCGATTTTTGATTCCTCGGTAATTAATGTAAAGCTGGCCCTACCATACGAGGAAAATAACCCAGTCCGAGCTCGGAGCTTTGACCATGAGCAGCAAACCCCTGCTCACACGAGCATTCAGTAAACCTTGGACAGAAACTTAACGGCCGCTGATCGGAGCACGTTTACTTCAGAAATAAAGTGCAAAACCCGAGATGAGACATTTCCACATCTCCGGGAATAAAGGCAGCGTTACTTTTCACACGGTGTTCTTCAACAATGGCAAATGCTGAAAAATGCTTACATCCCAGAGTCCTCGGAAAGCAGATTTAGCATTGGTCATGTCCGACTCTTCGCGAAAACCATTGAAATGATGAAGACTCCGGATCCTGGCCAGGCTTGGTCTGATTTGCGGGATGATCTGTTGTTTTAGCCGCTGTAATGAAGACTCCGCCGCGAGTACTGAGTGATTTGTCGGTTCTCACGTTATCGTTTATTCACTGACAGTGACTGATCAGGGGAGGAGTAGGAGGAGGAACCCTGTGAGCAGCAACCGCATTACTAGTGTTTGTGGAGAGCAAACAGTTAACGTTTCGACTTCACAGTGCTTGTCGTTAGTTATGAATAGACGTGAACAAATTGCCTTGATTCTTTGCAATTGGCCTACAAGCGCAACCATTAAGAAAGCGCAACAACGTCTGCACTTTCACAGGAGGCTTAGGAAATATGGATGCGCCATAGAAAGCAGTCTAACCCGATGCATCACAGCATGGCATGGGAACTGCTTTTCCCAAGACCTCAAGAAACTACAGAGAGTTGTGAACGCAACCTTAATTCAATATCAAACTGTCTTCCATCCATTGACTCCTCTGTACGTTCCTCCGACTCCCCAAAGTAACCAACATAATCAAAGACCTCTCCCATGGTGGTGAAACTCTCTTGAACTCGCTTCCATCAGGCCGAAGACATGAAAGTTTGAATACAGGTACCAACTCATTCAAAACAGCTTCTTCTCTGCTGTTATCAGACTTTTGAACAAACCTCTCAAATGTTAGTTCTGAACTCTCTGCACATTCTCTGCAGCTCCAACACTATTTTGCACTCTGTTCTGTTGCTCTGATGCACATTGTATGGGACAATCTGTCTGCATAGCATGCAAAATAACTCTTTTCACTGTACCTCAGTATATTTGATAACAATGAATCAATCAACACCATATCAATCCTTCATGGAGTTGCACTTTAATCAGTAATCCATTGTGAAATTGCATTTTTTAAAATGCTTTTAATAATTTTAAAGTAGTCAAATTGGTCTTTTTTTTACATCCACATTATCTATTAGTTGCCCTTAAAGATTAACAAGGCCGTCTATGCGTGGAACTGCTGGAGATGGATGAGATACTAAATGAATACTTTGCATCAGTATTTACTTTGGAGATGGATGTGGAAACTAGAGTACTTGGTGAAATAAATAGTGATATCTTGAAAAGTGTACATATTACAGAGAAGGAGGAGCTGGATGTCTTAAAACTCATAAAGGTGGATAAATCCCTGGGACCTAATCAGGTGTACCCTCAGACTTTGTGGGAATCCAGGGAAATGATTGCCCCTTGTTGAAATATTTGTAAAATTCATAGCCACAGGTGAGGTGCCGGAAGACTGAGCATGACTAATGTGGTTAGAAAGGATGTAAGGAAAAACCAGAGAATTATAGACTACTGAGGCTGATATCAGTAGTGTGCAAGTTATTTGAGGGGATTCTGAGGAACAGGATTTACATGTGTTAGGAAAGAAAAGGGCTGATTAGGGGTAGTCAACAAGGCTTTGAGAATGAGATATTATGTCTAACTAACTTGATTAAGTTTTTGAAGAAGTAACAAAGAGGATTGATGAAGGCAGAGTGGTGGCCATTGTCTATATGGACTTCAGAAAGGTGTTTGACAAGGTTCCACATGGTAGACTGATTAGCAAGCTTAGATCACATGGAATCCAGGGAGAGCTAGCCAGTTGGAGACAAAACTGTCTTGAAATTAGGAGACAGAGAGTGGTGGAGGATTATTTTTCAGATTGGAGGCCTGAGACCTGTTCTGTGCCACGAGGATTGGCATTGGATCCATTTCTTTTTGTTATTTATTTAAATAATTTGGATATGAGCATAGGAGGAATGATGAGTAAGTTTACAGATGACACCTAGATTGGTGGTGTAGTAGATAGTGAAGAAGATTATGCCAGAGTACAATGGGACTTTGATCAGATGGCCTGATGGGCTGAGGAGTGGCAGCTGGAATTTAATTTAGTTAAGTGTGTGGTGTTTCATTTTGGTAAAGCATATCAGGGCTAGATTCATAAACTTCATAGCAGGGCCCTGGGGAATGTTGCTGAGAAAGAGACCTTGCGGCCCACCTTCATTGTGCCTTGAAGGTGCAGTCACAGGTAGACAGGGTAGTGAAGAAGGCCTTTGGTACACTTGCCTTTATTCTTCAGTGCATTGCGTATAGTGCCATCGGCGACTTTTGGAATACTGTATCCAATTCTCATCTTCCTGCAACAGAAAAAATGCTGTTAAACTTGAAAGGGTGCAGAAAATATTTACAAGGATGTTGCCAGGATTGAAGAGTTTGAGCTCTAGGGAGAGGGTGAATAGGCTGAGGTTATTTTCTCTGGAGCATTGGAGGCTGAGGGATGACTTTATAGAGATTTATAAAATTATGAAGAGCGTGAATAGGGTGAATAGCTCGAGGTATTTTTGCCTGGGAGACGAAGTCCAAATTAGAAGGCATAGATTTAAGTGAGAACGGAATGATTTAAAAGGGACCTAAGGAGCAAACTTTTCACACAGAGTGGTGTGCTTATGGAATGAGCTGCCAGAGGAAGTGGTGGAGGTTAATACTACTACAGCATTTAAAAAGGTATCTGGATGGGTACATGAATAAAGAAGAGTTTAGAGGGATATGGGCCAAATGCTGACAAATGGAACTAGATTAATTGGCATGGAAGAGTTGGACCCAAGGGTTTGTTTTTGTGCTGTCTTCACCACTTCCTGTGGGCGGCTCAGTGGTTAGCACTGCTCCCTCACAGTACCAGGGACTCAGGTTTGATTCCAGCCTCAGGTGATTCTCTGTGCAGAGTTTGCACATTCTCCCCAAGTCTGCCTGGGTTTCCTCTGGGTGCTCTGGTTTCCTCCCACAGTCCAAAGATGTGCAGGGTAGGTGGATTGGCCATATAAAATTCCTCATAGTGTTCAGGGAGGTGTAGATTAGGTGGGTTGGGGGCATGGGTCTAGATGGGATGCTCTGAGGTTCGGTGTGGACTTGTTGAGTGTAACGGCCTGTTTCCACACTGTTGGGATTCTATTCTAACTCGTTGACTCTACTGTGACATTGGGAGTTGTACAATTTCGATATATTCTATACTGTCACTTCAAAGACTTTCAGGGATATGTAAAGGTATAATCAAACGTTTACATCTGTTTGACATTATCATGCACGGTTTAGATGCTGCGAATGACTTGCGAATATTTTATTTAAGATCTGAAAAAAATACTTTTGGAGCCGGAAAGGGGATTCCTTCTCTGTTGCGGCACAGCTCATCAAATGAATGCTGTCGCTGCCCTGGTAAACTGTTCAAGATTCAAACCGTGTTAAAACAGTGTCTACTCGAGTGGCAACATTAAAGAAATGGATCCGTCCTTATAATACACCACTTACCCTGTGTCCGAGTTTAGAATTGATATTCTATTTCATAAAACCGGGAATAATTCAATGTTTTTCTTTGTTTTATTCATGTATACAGATAATAAAGTAATGCACAGTGTCATTTGGTTACCGTGCTGCTAACTGAAAGTGACTTTGGAAGTGTGAGGTGTCGGAGGTGTTCTAGTGGGCAATCGGCTGGAAACACGGGTTTCTAAATTCCAGAACAAAAACAAAGTTGCGGAAAAAACTCAGCAGGTCTGGCAGCACCTGCAAAGGAAAAAAAAACAGAGCTAACGTTTCGGGTCCGGTGACCCTTCTTCAGAACAGTTCCTAGTTTTTGATCCTGATTTACAGCGTCCGCAGTTTGTTCGGTTTTTATTTTCTAAATTCAGGTACTGGCGGTTAGCGGTAATATAGACAAGAATAAAAAAGGCAGTGGTGGTGTACAATAAAACAAACAGTCGCCGTTGAAGTAATAGAACGTTACGTTACCCAGAAAATATAACTTATGATTTCAGATTGGGAAGTATGTAGACTCACGTAATTTGATAAATGGGCACTTTTTAAATTTTTTTTCTCGTCTTGGTCATACCCTATGTAATGGACAGGCGACAATGGAAGGTGCGAGGAATAGATGTGATGAGTAGCTGTGATATTATTAGAATTTTGCTTTGAATTTGTCTGTTTATTGACATTTTAATTTTCCTATCACACTTTACGAAATCTTTACGTTCTCGGCTATTGTGATGTCGTTGCACTTTTGGATTTGTTACCATGTGATCTGTACCTGCCCATGATTTTTAGCTGGATTTTAGTAAAATGTAGCTTGTTTGCCTTCAGCCCTAGCGTATTTCATTAAATTTTCAACCATTCCTCATATGGGCTTCAGATCAGTATGACAGGTCGGCACAACATCGAGGGCCGAAGGGCCTGTAGTGTGCTGTAATGTTCTATGTTCTATGTATATACCAAAGTATAGCGCAGATGTTAGCTAAGGACTGTTCCCGCGGAGCAGAAAAACTTAGTTGCCTCAGTCAGTGCCCAACAACTGCCATCACAGCCAGTGATCTTCGGTTATTTTGATATGCTTTACTTGTCCTCCAGTAGGAGTTTTATTTAAGATTTCATGTAATTTATGCTGGCTCTCCTCCTCTGCGAGTATCCAATTCATTTTTAAAATAATCTTCTCTGATTTATCACCCCTCCCCCCACCTCTTCAAAAATGTATACCTCTTTAGGGAAGCATATTAAAGGAAATGGACCTTTGGTTTGGCAAATCATCCTTGATGCTTCATTAGGATCAGAAGTACTCTTGCAGTTCAAAGCCTGGCCATTCCAAAACGACAAGGGCTGGGATGCAGCCTAATATTGGTTACTTAGTGAAATAGAATGGAATAGTAGAAAGAAGATTTTTTTTGATACTATTCAGTTGGATGAGTGATATAAATCAGTTTACATTTTCATGAAATAAGTCAATGTTTAACCTACGAAGAAGAAAGTTGTAGAAAGAAGGTTAAAGAGAAATGAGAAATGAGAAGAGAGAATACTGGCAGTAGGATATGGGAGGAATAGAAAGTGATCAGGAAAACAGCAGCTTTTTGATTAAGTCATACTTTTCATCCTTACTACAGAGCTGTTTTTAGGTAGTTTCATCTCTGGGACTCAAGGAAAACTATTGCTATAATAGATTAATGATAATGATGATAATATTTATCCAGTTTAGTACCTGATGTTAGTGTGCAGTTCAAGAGTTCATGTGTTGATGTATACATGTTCAAACTGTGAAGATCACAATATTTTCTTTTTCTTTATTTTGGATTGTAGATCAAAATGAGAAAAGGATACTAATTTGAAACATGTTCAATGGAAATAAATGTTACAGATTTCAAATTTGTTCAAGCAGTACAAAAATTGAGGACAAATTCATCAAGATTAGACATTGATGTGGGAACACTAATGAAGCAACAGATTAGGACAACATGTAATTACCAGCTCACTGACTCTGAATATTATCAGTTTGTTTCTTGAGCCATTCCAACTTTGGAACTAGACTTTTCCTACTTCTTCTGTATAAGGCATAATAACTGTGTGGAACATATTAAATAGACCAGCTGTTTTTTTTTTGCTGTTTGGCATTTTTGTCTGTTCATACATTCACCCCAGGGATTGTGCAGAAGAGAAATACTTCATGATAAAAATTATCAGAGCAAGACAAAATAGGAAAAAACTGAAATTTGAAAACAAATTACTTTGGACATTTCCCTTCAAGTTTAAAGAAAAAAAACATGATATGAATTCCAGCAATTTAAAGTAATTAGCTAACTTTTGGCACATTGTTGTGCTGTATTTGTATATGCTGAAAATGACTCCACAATTCTGCTCCACCAAATAAGGCAACATTATCAATGTTTGCTCATTATCCCTCATGAAATGTTACATACACATAACTAAAACTAAATTCTAAGAAATCTGGGACCTTTCCCACATTTACAGCAATAAGTTGAACACTAGGTTAAGCTGACTAGACACAACAATAACAACACCTTCTACATATTTCTTGAATTTGATGCTTGGGTTTTGTTTTCAAAATTAGTCAACCATGTTTGTAAGCCTCAAGTTTTGGGACATGGACATTTCATTTCGTCTTCTACCTGATTCTTCATGACATTACTCATGTGTATTTGGGGTCTTCAGCATATTGTAATGTTTAGTTTATGTCCTCTCCTGTTCACTATGGGCTACTCTTGTATACAACTAATTCAGGAAAACAATCGTCAAAGTACTCAAAGGTATACAGGATGTCCAGTAGAACATGGAGGAGATTGTTTTTCATGTAGGAGCACTGGGAGAAGGAACCAATGTGATTGAGAGCACCAGGAAGCAATGACAGGATCTGGTCATTGATTTGGATTTGGGGTGCTGAGCCACACATATGATGATATAAACAAAAGGGACAAGAGCAAATAGGACCACCACATCTGCACCTTTCAGATAGAATGTAGCCATATACACCAGCTCCTCAAACTTAGCCAGACAATCTGTTGGCATTGCAAAGACTTGTAGCAAATCCTTAAAACAAAAACTAGACAATTGCTCTTCAGATCTCTTTAGACAATTAAGAAAGTTTTAGGAGATTGCTGTCACCTGCAATCCCAGCTAAATACACATCCACACTGTATCCAGTTAGTACACTATTGCAAGAATCTATTATGTCTCCTCTCTAATTGTATTATTCTAGAGTAACTGTTCTAATTTTGAGGCCTATCCTAATCTTAAATGGCCCTTAGAATCAAGTGCTGTCATATGCATCTGCTTGAGAGCCTTAATCACCACATGAAATCCACAATGAGCTAGTCGGCACAACATCGTGGGCTGAAGGGCCTGTTCTGTGCTGTACTGTTCTATAAGATGGATACAAAGCTAGCTTGGTCATTGAACAGTAGAAATTGAAGGGTGTTTTTCTGATTGGAGATCTGTGACCAGTGGTGTCCTACAGGTATCAGTGCTGGGACCCCTGTTGTTTGTGATATATATAAATGATTTGGAGGAGAAGGCATGTGGTCTGATTAGTAAGCTTGTAGATGATGAGAAGGATACCCAGGATACCGGTAGGTTGGAGACATGGCAGATGAAATTTAATCTGGACAAATGCAAGATGGTGCATTTGCACACATGATTAGCATGCCATCTTGCAGCTGTGTAGAGTATTAGTTAGGCCACATTGGAATATTGCACATAATTCTGGTTGCCACATTACCAGAAGGATGTGGAGGCTTTAAAGAGAGTACAGAAATGATTTACCAGGGTGTTGCCTGGATTGGAGTGTATTAGCTATGAGTAGAGATTGGACAAACTTAATTTGTTTTCAGTTGAACACTGGAGGCTGAGGGGCAACTGATAGAATACAAAATTATGGATAGTTAGAGTCTTTGTCCCAGGCTGGAGACATCAATTATGAGTGGACATAATGTTGAGGTGCTGCTTTTGGAGTGGAATGGACAAGGTTGGAAATCACACAGGCAACCAGGTAAAAGTCCAACAAGTTTATTTGAAAACAAGCTTTTGGAGCCTTACTCCTCCTTCAGGTGTTAGTGAGAGGGGAAGCATCAGACACAGACTTTATAAGTAAAAGATCAAAGGGCCACACCCCTGATGAGGATATATTAACAAACCTAAAATGCTGTTAAATCTTTAATCATTAAGAAGGTTTTAATTGATTAAAATGTATATGTAAATGCCCAAATTCTTTTCAAGCCCATATCATGTGAGAACTAAAACTTTTATCAGTGTATGTGAGGTGACATTTTAGGTCTTACAATGCATACTAGATGTGAGGCCTCTTTAGAACCTGTTTGTGTCTTGGTTTGGAGTCACACTGGTTTTATTTCTAAAATAGGAATTTACAAAACACCACATTGACTGACTGTGTGTGTATTCATGCGCACATGCAGATGGGACTGTGTGTGTGTGTAATATATTTTCCTTACAAATTCTGTGCCTGGTACTACCTTTCTTGCTAACACCTGAAGGAGTAAGGCTGTGTGTTTTCAAATAAACCTGTTACTATAACCTGGTGTCATGTGATTTCTGACCTTGGGGACTTAGATTTAAGGTAAGCATGGGACAGTTTAACGGAGATGTGAGAGTCAAGGTTTTTTATAGATGGTTGTAGGTGACTGTAATGTGTTGCTGGAGGAGGTGATAGAAGCAGAAACAATGGCAATATTTAAGGGGCATTGTGACAGATATTTGAATATGGAGGGAATAGGGGCAGGCAATGGCCTAGTGGTATTATTGCTGGACTGTTAATCTGGAGACCTGGATAACATTCTGGGGACCTAGGTTCAAATTCTGCCATGGCAGATGGTGGAATTTGAATTCAATAAATATCTGGAATTAAGAATCTTTTGATAACCATGAATTATAGAACATAGAACATAGAACATTACAGCACAGTACAGGCCCTTCATTGCCAATTGTCAGGAAAATCTATCTGGTTCACTCTTGTCCATTAGGGAAGGAAACTGCCATCCTTACCTGGTCTGGCCTACATGTGACTTCAATCCCACAGCAATGTAGTTGATTCTTAACTGCCTTCTGGGCAATAAATCCTGCTTAGCCAGTGATGCTCTCATCCCATAAATGAATAAAGAAAAAAAAAATAGAAGGATACAGACTGAGTAGAGGCAAAAGGATTTTGGTTTAGTTGGGTCGAAGGGCCCATTTCTTTTCTGTACTGTTCTTCTGCCTGATAGTTACAAGTATGGTCTCTTGTCTTTAATAGGAATTTCAACACAGAATAAATAGAATTGGTATTTCCAAACCCAGATGCATTGCACTGGATTTTCCACATTGAAAGACACATGCCACACGCATGGACCCACTCTCTCGAGCTATCTAAAGCAGCTGCAATTTATTAATCTAGATGAAGTTACACATTTTCACAACATTGGTGAATGTACAAATATTTTGCGGTAATCCCTTCATTCAACTAATGAATGAAATTAATGAACAGTAATGACTTGGAAATAAGTGTGCAACTTCAGGTCTTGGGAGCTCCATTCAGAAGAATCCATTAGTTCTATTATTTTAACAATACATTACTACCAATTACTTTTTTGTGTATAATCTGATAACATTATTTTTCTCTAATAGCAATGATATGGCAATTTATGGCTTAAAATTTTTGATATCAAGAGAAATAGGATTAAGAAGGCTGCCTACATATAATATTTTTGTTGCTTCTGAAATAATTTAAACAATTCAGATTTAACTGATGTTTTTGAAGATATTTTGGGCATCCTTAGTAACTGTTAAACCTTCTAAGTGGTAATAAATCAAATTCTTGCAGATTTTCCTCAATATGCATCAAACTAACTGGTCTGTAAACCTCAGGACTGATTTCTTCCTGTTATTAACCAAAGGACACACAAATTTGTCTCCAGGCTATGGAAATCAGCTTGGGTTTTTGAAGAAAATTGAATATACAGACAGTAGTTCATGTCAGATAGTCTTTATTTTGTTTTAATTAAGTTTTCGCAAGTTAATCAGTTTTAAGTGTTTTAATCATAATTTGGAACAATTCTAAGTTACTTATATTGAAGTAATTTTAATATTTTATGTAGTTAATTTTAGATGCCTACTAGTAATGCCAGAACTACTGTATCATCGTCAGAAATAAAAAGCAGTAGGAGTTATTCATTTAATGCAAGGCAATATTGGGAGAAATTCTCAGTCATGGGACAAATGGAAGGAAAAGTACAAACACCTGGAGGGAATGATGCTGCTGCAGTTGTAAATTGATAAATTAGGAATATGGGAGTAGATCTCCAGATAAAATTAGCAGAATATGGGAGCATGAAGTTTGTTGGAGCATAGAAGGCGTGAGGGAATTTAAAATAATTCATTCATTGAATGAGGGTGTCACTGGTTAGGACAACATTTATTGCCCATCGCTGATTGCCAAATGTGCAGTTAAGAGTGAACCACATTACTGTGGGTCTGGAGTTACATTTAGGCCCTACCAGGTGAGGATGGCAGTTTCCTTCCCTAACGGACCTTAGGGAACCAGATGGATTTTTCCAACAATTGATGATGGAATTGTGGTCAACATTAGACTTGAAGATTTTTTTAAAATTCAAATTCCACGTCGACCGTGGAAGGATTCAAATCTGGGTCACCAGACCATTATCTTGGTCTCTGGGTTAACAGCCAAGCGATAATGTCACTAGGTCATTGCCTCTCCATTGTAAATCAGGTACTGTCGAGTGAAAATTATGCCAATGGAAACTGTTTTATTAGTGGATCAGTTGGGAGTTGGAGAGGTAGTAGTGCAGTGGTGCAGTTGTAATTCCACTGGTAATCCAAAACCTTTGTCTAATGTTCTGGGGATATGGATTTAAAATTCCATATGGCAGATAGTTAAAATTTGAATTCAATAAATTCTGGCACTGCAAATTAGCCTATTGGTGACCATGTAACCATTGTGAATTATTGTGAAAATAAAACTGTTTTTAGGGAAGGAATGCTCTTATTTGGACTCCATGTAACTCCAAACCAACAGCAATGACTCTTAATTTGACTCTTACTTTGACTCTTAATTGTCTGTCGCAATGGCTGAGTAAGCCATTCAGTTCAAGAGCAACTGGAAAATAAATATCGGCCCAGTCGGTGACACACACATATCACAAACAAAAAACAAATGTTGACTGGCAGAAGCAAGACTAGGGAGAAGGGAATGTTCTGGTTTCTAGACTTGCTATATACAGTAAAGAAGCTGTGATGAGGGAAAGATGCAGGTGCGTGGGATCAGAAAGTGAAAATAAATTTCCTTCACTCTCCAGTACTATAGAAAGCATTTCTTTAACAGTGACCAGATGACATGTCTTATATAAAATGGACACCGCTGAGTATTAATTTTGAATAACAGGAAGATGTTTCATGATTTCACAATTAATTAGCCAGAAAGGTAATTTTTCCCTAGTAAGGATATTGATGCCATTTGGGAGACAGAGGATGACTAAATTACATGACTGAAGAAGCCAAATTCCACTTTATGAACCAGTATTCTGGGTTTATTTGTGATGCTTGGAAGACTCATATTCCATAACTTTGTCTACTATTATAGTGAAACAATAAATGCATCCATCTTTAATATTAAAATCACCAATATAAACTTAATGTTCAAATAGCATTGTCATTACTGGGCTTTGAGTTCACTCTCTCAAATCCTTTTTCTAGATGTATGATCACCTGGTCAGATGATGATTGCCTGTAATTTGCAAAGGTTCTTGCTTTTTCTTTGTAAATTTAGGCCACCTATTACAAAAAAAAATCTTATAACTACTCGTTTTGGTGGAAAACCTTCATATCTAGAACGTGGAAAAACAGTTAAAATACCCAATGAAGCATTAAAGTTCTGAAGATGTACAGCTAAACAGTTGTATTAATTGAAAAGATACAAATCAAGATAATTTCTTGTACAACTTAAGAGTTCTATCACTAACATTTCCAGATTTTAAGATGAAACCTGTGTTGAATATCTAATTCCATATTTATTCTGAAAACTGTAAAAAGTAACTTTTATCTTTTAAAATAACCTTTTAAGCAATGGAATGGTGTCTGGTCTTCTTGATAAACTGGAAAGAAATTGATTCGTATTTACTCAGTCAATCCATTTAGCAAATGAAACCAAAACCAAAAAGGTCAAGGCAATCTATTGGGACATGTCATGATGGATAGTACAAATCTCAGTCTGTATATTAAAAATTTGTGGTTAGTTTCACAGAATCAGAGAATTGTTATGTGCAGAAAGAAGCCATTCAGGCCATTGTGTCTGCATTGGCGCTCTGAATATTTTCAGCTTGTGCCAATCTCTTGTCTTTTATCTGTAGCCCTTCACATTGTTTCTATTTCAATTTTATTTTCTATTTCTATTTCTTGCTTTTTAATTCTCCAGTTGAACCTGCCTCCATCAGACTTCCAAGCAGTTCTTTCCTAATTAGATTAGATTAGATTTCCTACAGTTTGGAAATGGGCCCTTTGGCCCGACAAGTCCATACCGCCCTTTGAAGCATCCCACCCAGACCCATCCCCTATAACCCACACACCCCTGAACACTACGGCCAATTTAGCATGGCCGATCCACCTAGCCTGCACATCTTTGGACTGTGGGAGGAAACCGGAGTACCCGGAGGAAATCCACGCAGACAGGGGGACAATGTGCAAACTCCACACAGACAGTTGCCCAAGGTTGGAATCGAACCCGGGTCCCTGGTGCTGTGAGGCTGCAGTGCTAACCACTGAGCCACCGTGCTGCCCCTCACAGTGTGAAAAAGATTTTTCTCACCTCATATTTGCTTCTTTAGCAAAACACTTTAAACCTATTCCTTTTGGTTTTCAACTTGTTTATCAGTGGGAACAATTTCTCCCAGCCACTTTGTCTGGGCTCCTCATGATTTTGAAAAATTCCATCAAATCTCTCTGCTTTCTCCTCTCCAAGGAAAACACTCCCACCTTCTCAAATCTTTCCTCATAACTGGTGACTTATCCCTGGAACCATTCACATTGGCCACCTCCATATTATAGAGTCATAGTATCATAGCGTAATACAGCATGGAAGCAGGTCCTTTGACCCAGACTGGCCTGTGCTGGCCCTGGTGCCCACTCAGCAAGTTCCAATTGCCCACATTTGGTCCATAAGCCTCTAAACCCTACCCATCCATACACCTTTTCAGATGTCTTTTTAAATGTTACTATTGTATCTACCTCAACCACTTTCTCTAGCAGTTCATTCCATCTATGCACAAAATGCAGGGGAATTGAATTGTGGAAGATGTAACAGTTCGGATCAGAAATTGGCTTGCTGAAAGAAGACAGAGGGTGGTAGTTGATGGGAAATGTTCATCCTGGAGACAAGTTACTAGTGGTGTACCGCAAGGGTCGGTGTTGGGTCCACTGCTGTTTGTCATTTTTATAAATGACCTGGATGAGGGCGTAGAAGGATGGGTTAGTAAATTTGCAGATGACACTAAGGTCGGTGGAGTTGTGGATAGTGACGAAGGATGCTGTAGGTTGCAGAGAAACATAGATAAGCTGCAGAGCTGGGCTGAGAGGTGGCAAATGGCGTTTAATGCGGACGAGTGTGAGGTGATGCACTTTGGTAGGAGTAACCGGAAGGCAAAGTACTGGGCTAATAGTAAGATTCTTAGTAGTGCAGATAAGCAGAGAGATCTCGGTGTCCATGTACACAGATCCTTGAAAGTTGCCACCCAGGTTGACAAGGTTGTTAAGGAGGCATACAGTGTTTTAGCTTTTATTAATAGAGGGGTCGTGTTCTGGAACCAAGAGGTTATGCTGCAGCTGTACAAAACTCTGGTGCGGCCGCACTTGGAGTACTGCGTACAGTTCTGGTCACCGCATTATAAGAAGGATGTGGAAGCTTTGGAAAGGGTGCAGAGGAGATTTACTAGGATGTTGCCTGGTATGGAGGGAAGGTCTTAGGAGGAAAGGCTGAGGGACTTGAGGCTGTTTTCATTAGAGAGCAGAAGGCTGTGAGGTGACTTAATTGAAACAAATAAAATAATCAGAGGGTTAGATAGGGTGGATAGGGAGAGCCTTTTTCTTCGGATGGTGATGGCGAGCATGACGGGGCATAGCTTTAAATTGAGGGGTGAAAGATATTGGACAGATGTCAGAGGTAGATTCTTTACTCAGAGAGTAGTAAGGGAATGGAACGTTTTGGGTGCAACGGTAGTAGATTCGCCAACTTTAGGTACATTTAAGTCGTC
Organism: Stegostoma tigrinum; assembly: GCF_030684315.1. Lineage (NCBI taxonomy): Eukaryota > Metazoa > Chordata > Chondrichthyes > Orectolobiformes > Stegostomatidae > Stegostoma > Stegostoma tigrinum. The sequence continues at coordinate 67,163,064 of NC_081360.1, read as the reverse complement.
ATTGGATAAGCACATGGACGAACATGGAATAGTGTAGGTTAGATGGGCTTCAGATCGGTATGACAGGTTGGCACAACATCGAGGGCCGAAGGGCCTGTACTGTGCTGTAATGTTCTCTGTTCTCTGTTCTATGCTTTGTGCAAAGAAGTTGCCCCTCAGTTCCTTCTTAAATTTTTTCCCCTCTCACTTTAAACCTGTCTCTAGTTTTCAATTCCCCATCCTTGGGAAAGACTATATGCATTCATTCTACGTATGCTCCTCATGACTTTGTACACCTCAACCATGTCACCCCTCAATCTCCTACATTCCAAGGAATAAAATCCTATCCCGTCCAACCTCTCCCTATAACTCAGGCCTATTTGTCCTGGCAACATCCTTGTAAATCTTTGCACACAATTTAACTATGTCTTTCCTAGAACGGTGGCCAAATCTGCACACAATACTCCAAGTGTGGCTTCACCAACAACTTATACGACTATAAGATAACATCCCAACTCCTGTACTCAATGCCTCGACTGATGAAGGCCAGCATGCCTATTGCCTTCTTCACCACCCTGTCCACCTGTGATGCCATTGTCAACAAACTATCTACACGTTCTCCTATGTCCCTCTGTTCCACAACACTCCTCAGGATCTTACCATTTACTGTATAAGTCCTACCTTGACTTTCCAAAGTGCAACATCTGACACTTAGCTGTATTGAATTGCATTTTCCAATCCTCAACTTACTTCCCCATCTGATCAAGATCCCTCTGTAATATTTGATAACCTTCTTCGCTATCAACGATACCTCATAATTTCATCTGCAAACTTACTAATCATACCTTGTACATTCAGATGCAGATCATTTATGTAAATAAAAAATAACAATTATCTCCAATGCATTCAAATCCTTTCTACACTTTGGCATCCATTACTGTTGACTATATTCCAGGTGCGGTCTAACCAGTGTCTGGTGTAACTCCCTGCTCTTGTACTCTATGCCTGTACTTAAGAATCCTAAAATACTGAGGAAGAGTCATGCAACCCTAAATGTTAACATTGATTTCTCTCCACAGATGCTGTTAAACCTGTTGGGCTTTTCCAGAAATTTTTACTTTTGTCTCAAAGTATTGAATGCTTTTTTAATGGCTTTCTCACTGCCAGTCCTGTCATCTTTAATGACATATTTACTCATGTCTCTCCATTCCTACACACCCTTATAATAGTAACCTCTTCTTGATATTATGTCTCCATGGTTTTTGTTCTAAAATACATCTCCTCTCACCTCTTTGCACAGATCCTCAACTACCACCATTTGCCCATTTCTATGATGTGTCAATGTCCTTTTAAAATTCTGCACTGCCTTCATCACAGATTACAGTTCTCCCAAGTATTGTCTCACCCACAAACTCTAAAAATTTCTGTTCTACACCAAGGCCGAGATCCTTTCTATGTATCAGGAAATCCAAGGATCCCAATATTGACCCTGGGGAAATCCACAACATATCCTCCTTCAAACTGACAAATTCCAATTAATCATTTATAATGATTAATCTTGTTGACTATGAGATCTTTGTTTGGGGTTGCTAACCTGTGCCAATCAGGAAGCTCTGGCTGACCAAGATAAACATTGGGTTTTAGAATCTCCTCAGTTTAGGGCGACCGACTCTGAGGTGGCTGACCGTAGCCAGTGTACTGTGCGCAGGTAAGTAAAGGGTGGCTTGTTGACAGGATACCAGCCTCTATACAATTATTTCACCAATATTTTGTTTCCTTTCTCTCAGTCAATTTTACATAGTGTCCCTACAGTATAAACACAGACCATTCAGCCTAACAAGTTTACACTTATCCTCCAAACAGCATCTCACTCAGACCCATCCCCCTACCTTATAACCGTGCATTTCCAAAGGCTAACGCATGACATATTCCTGAATCGTGAACCCTGGACACCAAGATACTTGCTAAACTCATTCAAAAACATTATCAACACATTTTTAAAAAAACTAATAGATCTCCCATGGTATAGCTTGTAGTTATCTAGAGGTTGTAGAGTTTTACAATGGCAAGGCGGGGTGGGGGGGGTGGGGTTGCTGTGCTTACTAATTTCTGACAGAATTAGTTTCTCCTTTTCTCACCGGAGCCAATGTGCTTCCTTCTTTTAACTCTCCACAAAGTCAGTTTTTTAAAAAAAACTCACTGTATCCAAAAGTGATAACATTTTTATTCTCTTTCCCACTTGTCCTCCATTAATTCCATTATTCTCACCTCAACAATTTTCTTTTATTATTGATTGATTTATTGTCACATGTATCTAAGTACAGTGAAAAACTTTGTTTGCAAACAGTACAGGCAGATCATAGTCAGCAAGGACATACAGATCATAGGGTGGAAAAAAGCTTGGACAGAGTGAGGCATACAGTTACATGGTAGGGGACATGTGACAGGTAAGATCAACATTAACTAGGTCAACATTATTTGAAGTTAGAAAGTCCGTTCATGAGTCTTCTTCCTGCTTTACAACCACCCCCCCCCCCCACCAACACACACACTCAGTCTATGGGCACCAACCTTTGTGATCTCCTACTGAGAGAAATCAATAGTTTAGTCATCAAAAGGATTTCAATACATGGACAATCCATTTTATTGTCATTTCGATCTGTGCTTCTCCCAGTTATTTGCATATAGAACATAGAACATTACAGCACAGTACAGGCCCTTCGGCCCTCGATGTTGTGCCGACCTGTCATACTGATCTGAAGCCCATCTAACCTACACTATTCCATGTACGTCCATATGCTTATCCAATGACGACTTAAATGTACCTAAAGTTGGCGAATCTACTACCATTGCAGGCAAAGCATTCCATTCCCTTACTACTGAGTAAAGAAACTACCTCTGACATCTGTCCTATATCTTTCACCCCTCAATTTAAAGCTATGCCCCCTCGTGCTCACTGTCACCATCCTCTTCCTCTTTCTCCCTGGCAGACACAGTTTCCTTATCATCAAGTATTTGTTGTTTTGTCTCCCACCCTTCCTTCTCCCACTCCTGATCGTACCATCATGTGGAAGACTGCTCAGGATCAGCAGAGTTACCCAAATTTTTTTTACAAAGGAGCTGGGCCACAAAACTAGCAAGAAGAAATTGAGAAGGAAAACAGCTCAGAGAAAGACACAATAATTGAATAAGTGCATAATACAGAGGAAAAGTCATTCTGTATCTTGCAGTATTTTAGCTACAGTGGCTCTGGCCACTATGAGTCCACCCTGGTTAGAATCCTCAGTAATACTGTGCCCCTACAGTAATTAATACTTTATCTCTCCTTGGTCTCCTGGAATATTGTCAGAAATCACACAACACCAAGTTCTCATCCAACAGGTTTATTTGAAAACACAAGCTTTCGGAGTCTTATGTTAAAGTACTGTGTTCGCTATCCCCAAAGATAATTACAGCATCTTATAGAACATTTCTCTCTGGTGTTCTTTATGGATTTCTGTCCTTTGAACCTGCATCACGTCCTGCCTGCAACAGCACACAATTCATGTGTTGTGAGTTGTTTTTGACGTACGTCCAGATATGTCAAACTTGACAGGTTTGAGTCTAAGATGCAGTTGATTTCGCTTCGCGCCCCCAGGCGGTATCGGGGCTGTGGAATGTAAGGAGAGTCTCCCTGTGAATGTCTAGGGAAAGGAGCTCTCTCCGGGCTGAAGGCACAGACCAGGTTGCAGGAGCCACCGGCAAAGCTCCAAGCCCCAGCACCACAGGGTTGCCGGGCTCGAGTCACTTGACCGGAAGCAGCTGTTTGTTTTGGCGACTCTGTTGCCATGGTAACGGGGCTTTCGCGGAGGAGGCAAGGGGCCGGAGCCATTTGGTGATTCGCTGCATGTGGGTGAGTGAACTCAAGGGCAAAAAAACCCCCAGCGTTACAAGGAATTCTATTAATCAGACTCAGGGTTAACCTGGCAGCACCTTTCACTTTCCCCCTCCCCTGTACTCCATTGCAGCTTCACCCCATGGGTGCAGACGCTGCCCATCGATGATTTCAATGGTATTTCTTTAGGGTGGATATTCTCTCCTTTCTTCCCTTTGGGCATGTGGCAATGCCATGTTTGTTCCCTCACTGCCAACCCCTTTGACAACTGATATTGGGGCAAAGGAGGCAGAAGGGGGATAAATACTGCTTCATTAAACATACTGACCCTGAACCCACACCACCCACTCAGCATCAATGGAGTGGACCACAACAATGTATGTCCTCAGAACAGAGGAAGGGTTACCGGCACCGAAACGTTAACTCTGTTTTCTCCTTCACAGGTGCTGCCAGACCTGCTGAGCTTTTCCAGCAACTTTGTTTTTGTTCCTGATTTACTACATCCGCAGTTCTTTTGGTTTTTATCAATGGAGTGGATACTGCTCTCCCAATGAAAGCCCAGCGCTAGTCCTTCCCCGCAGCCGAGGGGAGGTGGCCTTGCATTCTCCAACCTAAGTTCTTTAATTGACACAAGTGGCAAGAAAGTGGAAAACAGGAACAAATTGTTAGTGTCTGCAACAACTGCACTGAGGACAGCTGATAACAAACAACATAAACTCCAACCTCCCACAAGTGCACCATCCACACACGAACGTCTCGGATGTAATTAATATGCATTTATCAATGGTGAGAATGTACTGTCATGTGGAGCAACAACGTATGCGATCCTGTAATACTCGCCTTTCTTATTAGTAAATTTAAATTTGCACGACAGCGCCGATTAATTGTAAATGTGATTGTGTCAGCAAAGTTCTGAGTGTGCGTTTTCAGAACACAGTTAGAACTATGATAGATTGTAATTGTAATTGGATCACATTCAAGTGTAAAACTTCAAGCATTGTTTTGGTTTCAAAGAATTGACAAACTTTCTCAGTACAAAACAGCCCTTGACCAATTTTGTTGGGCGAAAGACAACGACGGAGAAAGCCGAGAAATCGCTTGAGTTTTGATGTCTTTTTTTACTTGGAAAAATAACTTCTTATGTAGCTAGAGGATTTAGCAGCAAAAAGGCGTGTGTTCAAGTGTATGAGGGAGAGGGACAAGCAATTACTAGACAGAAAATTAAATAAATTAAATCCATTCACAATTTGAAAAGTCTGGTGTTACCAACATTGGATTGAACATAATGTCAACAATGACGTTCTAGATCCCTTCAAACTCAGGCAGAAAACATGCAAACAACAGATTATCTGAATTTCTTTCAATCATCTGCTAAGATGATGCGGTAGCATGTATATTGTCAGGATTGCACCAAAATGTACCCTCAGAGGGATCTGTGAACTAATGAATTTGTAGAAACTGGTTGTCACCCCCTTTTAGAATTTCAGTGTTACAATTTCTAAAAATGACCAACGGTTATACTTCAAACAAAAAAACAGTTTATTACGCAACTGTTGCTGGCAGTTATTTCAGTAAAATGTGTTAAAATGATTAGTTAAAATCCATATACAAGGATTTAAAGTAAGGAAGGGTGTAACTTTGATTGATGGTGAAAATGAGATCAGTTTGCCCCACTTTTGCCGGTTGGCTTGTTTGAAGATTCTCTTTCCAAAGTAAAGGGGTTGGAGCTTTGTAGTCAGAATCAGCAGCTTTTTTGGCTTCTGTAGTCGAAGAGTTGATAGTTGCTCCCACAGACTGGCCATGCAGACTAAATCCTGGGATTGAGTGAAAGCTCCTTTGTTTCCTTTTTATGGCTCTGAGTTGCCTCGTTCAGCACAGCAGTCCAAAATATCCTCCTGTTGAGAAGCAGATGTTTTTCTTATTGTCTCTGCAGATAACGATTGCTCACAACCACATAGGCCAAAACTGAAAATAACTTATCTTAAAACTATTGAATTATGGTTCCATAATATGTCTTGGGCTTGGGACACAGACACGTACATTTGTTTTTAGTTGAGATAGTTAGCCTTTTAACTGTCTAAGCTATTAACTTGGATGGTTTTAGGTGCAATAGGAAAAACCATTCACACTTCCAATTAAATCATTAAAAGGAGTGTCTGTTGAAAATGGTAATTAAATTTCAAAAAGGTGCATGTGGGGTTTTTTGAGACAAATAATGTGTCGCGATAATCATGGGAGATGTTAATCTACATATCAACTGGACAGTCAGATGGGCAAAGTCAGCCTAGATGAGGAATTCATAGAATGTTTTCAGGCTAGCTTCCTGGAACCACATGTTCTGGAACCAGACAGAAAGCAGACTATCCTGGGCCTGATTTTGTGTAATGAGAAAGGATTAATTATGTACTCTATGGTGAATAATATGATCAAATTGTGCATGCAGTTTGAGAAAAAAGAAAGTGGGTCTGAGACTATATTAAAAAAGAAAGGGACATTATGATAACATGGAAAAGAGAACTGGCTTAAGTGAATTGATATATTAAAGTTAAAAATTAGTTCAATAAATTTGAGGAGCAAGGATTTAAGGGAATATTTCAGAATACATTTCCAGTACATTCCAAAGCAGAAGAGAAAAGTTCAGATGGACAACATAAAGACTGTATCTTTCTATTTTCCTTTCTCTAAATTGTTTTTTTGGAATGGGTATGGGATTACTTTACTTACCAAGGAGTATGGAAGGGATTGCAGTACGTTTCGAAATCAGGTTGCAAAAACTCGTAAGTGATCTTTATCTTGCTGCTTTGCTCAAGATGTAAGGGAGGCTGGTTGCAGATGGGCTGGCACCAGGATATGTGTACAAAATGAGATGCAGTCAGCAACAAGTGGTTGATAACCTTGTTGAGTTGTGACCAGCTGTGGCTGACAAAGGCAATCTGCTTACCATGAATATGTGGTTGGCTCCTAGCAGCTGAACAGTTTGGAGACACGAATGATATTGCCATAAGCCTTCATAGCTTTGGAAAGAGAGATTGTGTGTCTTTATGCAGTTGAGTTATTTGTCAATCAATCATAGCTATTAGCCTGCAGCTAGAATATATTTAGAATAAATAATGATTATTATTAAGTACAGGAACCTGGTTTGTGTTTTCTGTTTACCTTTATCTAAACAGATGTGTAAGTTGGGAAATTCTGTGTGTTTTTCAAAATTATTAACTTTTGTGATGATTTCAGGAATAGATTGGTTTGGTTCTTAGTGTGCTATCCCAGCAAAATGTGACAACAATCCCAACATTTGTGGTTAACAAGAAATGTTAATGATATTATCAAGATAATCAAAAGAAAACAATTGTGGAAAGGAAGGTGCAGGTCAGAAGATTGGATGGAATGTCAGAAGCAGCAAACAATGACCTAAAGACTAACAAAGAAGGAAAAATCAGAGTTCAAAAGAAAGTCAGCCAGAAATACAGAAATAGATTGTTACAATTTCTACACATATTTAAAGAAGAAAAAAATTAATAAAGCAAGCTTTAGTCGTAGTCATAGTGAAGTTGGAGACTTAGTCATGGAAATGAATGCACCAGTCTTCACTCTAGAGCATAAAAATAACAGCCCAGAACAGTGATACATCAGGAAATGAAAGGGATGGAGGAATTCAAGAAAATTATAGCCACCAGAGACATGGTAGAGAGTAAATTATTACAGTTTTAGGCTGACATGCATGCAGGTACTGATGGACTTGATCCTGATGTCTTAAAATAAGTGGCTAGTGAGATATTTTATGTACTTGTTTTAATTTTCCAATATTCCTCAGATTTGGTGTGATCTGATTAGATTGAAAGGCAGTGAATGTAACACTTATTCAAAAAAGGAGGGAGACAGTAAACAGGAAACTGTGCTAGTTAGCTTAAAATCTGTCATAGGGAGATTGTAAGTAGCTATTATTAAAGGGACAATAGCATGACACTTAGACACATACATTCAAAGGAATCAGTCGAGTCAACATAGTTTTGTGAAAGGTAAATCTTGTTTCATCAAACTGTTGGAGTTCTTTGAGGATGTAACACATACTGTGGATAAAGTGAAAACTGATGGATGTGCTGTGCTTAGGTTTCTAGAAGGCATTTGATCGCAAAGGTTACTGCGGAAAATAAAATCTCATGACATAGGCTGTGGCATTTTGGCATGAAAAGAAGAGTGCTTGGCTAACAGGAAGTGGAAAATAGGCATAAATGGGTCTTTTTCAGGTAGCTAAAATGAAATATTTTAAAAACATACATAGAAAACATATGATAACTAATTATAAATATTTTACTACTTTATCTTTTTAACTCATTTTAACCAATTCAGGATTTATCTTATTTGCATAAATATATCAAATAATAACAAAATACTCATTACGTTCCTTGCAAAGAATTTCAGTTTGTCTCTCTTGGGCATTATGGATACATTGAGTTAGCCCAACAAACTTCCAGGTTATTCAACTTAGACAACCTGGAGAGGGATATGTTAGTTTTGGTACAAAAATGTACAGAAATATATACATTTCTTATTAGATACAATGACAAGAAACTTACATTGTATCATAAAGGAAGATAATGTTGCAAAATTAAATTTAAAAAGTTTTTTTAAAAATTACATAATAGAATGAATAAGGTCATTCACTGGACAAACTATATTCTGATTGAGCATCGTATGGTAGAATTTCATTGAATTAGAAGTGAAGTGAGAGAATGACACTTTAATAAAATATAAATATGTTCCAATGACAATTTCAGAAATGGGTTACTGGCATTATGACATAAATTGATGTTTAACTGACCCGCAGATTGGCTGGTTTGAACATTTCCTTGTACTGGATATGACAGTATAATAGAGTCATATATGCACTGGAGGAGACCATTGAGACCATCAAGTTTATACCAGCATTCTGAGCAATCCCATTAATAACATTGCCTACTGTATCCTCATAGCTCTGCAAGTTTATTTCTTGGAAGTAAGTTCCAAATCAGTATCACTTGCTAAGTAAAAATTTCCTTCTTTTATTACCCCTGCATCTCTTGACCACAACCTTAAATCTGTATCCCCCAGTTGTTGTACCATCAGCTAATGAGAACAAATTTTGTGTCCACCTTATCTAAATCTATCATAATTTTGTACACTTTGAACAAACCTTTTGTAATCTCCTTTGCTCCCAGGAGAACAATTTGTGCTACTAGTACTCAAGCTTGTGGTTGTAAGCTCCGCATCCCTGGAACTATTCTGATAAATCAGCCCTGCACCCTCTCAAGTACATTCAGTTTGATTGGCACACGTGGTTGGACTTGAGTGAGATATCAATTGGATTGTTTGACAGTATACCTAAAGGAATGATTTATTTAGAGAAAGTTTAGCTGCATTAATGCAAGATTTTGGATGCTCTTTTTTGCTCGGTGTTCTGTAGAATAGAAGATACTGGCCGCTGGACGAGAAATAAATCCCTAATTAGTTAAAAACAAGTTTAAAGATAAAGTAATTAAATATTAAAATAAATAATAATAAATAAATAAAAATATTCATGTAACTAGCCTAAACAAAGATAAATTGACAGGATTGGATGGAAAACATTTAAGCCACCTGAGGAATGTAGCAAGGATCCTAGAAGTGACATTTCAGATTTGTGATGCTAGGGAATGTTGGCAGAAGTCAATGCAATATCTAATTGTAAACAGACAAAAGCAACTAATTTACGGAAAGAGCCATGTAAAATAAGGGGCAATGTCACTGGATTAATAATCTAGAACCTCCAGTTGACGTGGATTTGAATTCCACCTTGGTAAATGGGGAAAATTTGAATTCAGTAATAAATAAGTAGATAAATAAGTAACTATCTAAAGATGACAATGCAGTTGTTTATAAAAACCGATCTGGTTCACTAAGTCATTTAGAGAAGAAAATCTGCCATCCTGGCCTACATATCACTCTAGACCCACAGCAATGTGATTCACTCTTAACAATTAGGATTAACCAATAAATATTGGCCCACGCCCCATGAATAAATTAAAACAAAAGTCAAGTTGTGATGATTCTGAATTGATGTAAAATTCTGATAAAACCACAGTCAAAATATTGTGTGGATTTTGGCACTTTTTAAAATAGAATCCCTACAGTGTGGAAGCAGGCCCAGATAGCACAGCACAGCTTTGCTAAGATGCTGAGGTGCTATGAACACAAATATGCACAAAGAAAATTTGAAGAAGGACTACTTCAAAAGCACATTTCCTTACAAGGAAACAGATAATGGAGTGAATGAATAGGATTGCTTAATTTATGATGGGATCAGACAAAGTGGATTGAAAATGTTGTGGAGGAGACGTCGACACCTCTCTGATAATTAAAGCTGAACCTCCAGAAAAGTTCAGTTCACCTTGCAATCTGTTAAAGGAAATGTGAAAAGCAGTATAAGCTGTCGCTCACCTCCCAATCTATTTCAAAGAAAAGGTGAAATAAAATGAACTCCTGACAGTCACTCTATACTCAACAAGTAACTATTTATTTATCCAACTCTAACAGTTAACAAATTAACAGAACTACTAACACGCTGAACAATTCCTCCTTAACTATTCCTGAGTAAAACGAGATTCTAATAGTATGCTTTTCCAAAAGATTATATAATATATAATTTATATAAACCAAGTTAATTTAAAAAACACTCTCAAAATTACAGGTAAGATAAATATTCTGGAATGTTAGTTATATTCTCTGCTGTCCTCCACTGATGAATGCCTTCCTCTGTTGAATTCTTGTGTCAGGAATATTAGCTAAAAGTGCCACAGTACCTTAATTTAGATGATGCTTACTCTGAGAGCTTAGAGATTTCTGTGAGACCCAGTGAGTTTCCCTTAGATGGCAGTTCTCTCTCATCCTGATGTTCAAATATCCTCTTCTTTTCTACTCTTGATAACCTATTGATTTCTTAGAACATGATTGGCCCTAGGTTGTCAAAGCCATCAGATTTAAATTTAATTGGTTTTTAGTTTCCATGTACTTCTTTTAAATTAATTGGTTGATATCGAATCTGGTTGCCTTGCTAACAATACAAGACTACCGCTCATGTTTCCATCAGCCTTTTGATACAATGTTTCAATTTCTGAGGCTCTCTGTGCACCTGCACATTTGCTTTAAATTTCCATGCCTAGAATAAACATATCATTTTTTAAAGGGACCAAACACTCTTCCCCCAATCATTTTACAAGCATCAAATCCTAGTGCCCTGCCTTCCAATCCACAAGGACTGTATCAACTTCACAACAAAATCATTTTTTTCATAGGGGCTCAGACATCTAGAATTGGGGATGTCTGTATGTAGTGAGTGACTCAGGAAAATGAGTGAAGGAAACTTTACCTACAAAAGTTGTGATCAGGAAAGATGGAATCGGTGAAAGATTATTTTTAAGGTCATGGCGGGCGGGGGGGGGGAGGGAGGCAGGTAGGGGGAGCGGGAATTCAAGAAAAGATCATGATCATAGACAGGGAGAAGAGACCAGAGTTAGACGAGAAGAGAGATTGTGGCATATGCTGTGGGAGGGCTGGAGGCAAGGTGCCAAGTTAGTGATTAGGATAAAGGGAGACACTGGATGGAGGGAAGCAAGATTGTGGTCAGATGGGAAGAAAGATCAAGGCTAAGGAGAGGAGAAAAATAATGGTCTGGAAGGGCAGATGGTTGCAGGCAGGCAAGGAGGTGAGTTAGTTGTCAAGAGGAAGAGCGAGCCTAGAAGTCGGGGTCTTGGGCGGGGAGAGATATTGGATCACAGCGGAGGTAAACAAGTGAAATTGTGGTTGGTAGGTAGCTAAGATAATATTTGAAAGGAAGAAAAGGTAATGAAGTGAAGATTGTGGTTAGGTTGGCTTGTGAACATGGGGTGACATTGTGACAAGATTTCATGGTTAAAATAGATAGCCTGGAAATGTTGCATCAGAGTTTGCTGGGAAAGATTGCACAGAATCAAAGAAGATTGAAAACACAAGAGGGCTGTGGAGGTAGGAGGGCAGAATAGTCTCGGGAGAGATTATGTTCATGGGAAAAAATTGCCATTGGGAATCAGTAGAAGTAACGTTACAGTAGAATAACAGCATGTTATTCTAGTCATTTAGTTTGTCTCCAGTGCCACCTTATTTTTAATATTTTGTAATTATCTCTCTGCTTCACTTATTTGGATTTTAGTCATCCCTTTGCTGGTTATTCAGTGTTGACACTTTACTCACTGTCTAACACTTTTGGTCACCAGCAGAGATTTATCATTTGACACTTCAGTCAGACCAGTCGTATGATCTCTCTCTGCTTATAAACTATGAGTTTGTGTGCTCTGATCCCTTATTGTACCTGATGAGGGGGTCGTGCTCGTAAATCTGTTGGACTATAACCTGGTGTTATGTGACTTCTGACTAGATTCTCCTGTAAAAGGAGACATCTCTCTACTTCTACCCTGTGCCTGAAGATATCATAGGTTTCAATCAAGGCACCTCTACTGTGTAAACACAATAGATGCAGGGTGAAGATGCAGATGCAGATGAAGGGTCTAGGCCCGAAACGTCAGCTTTTGTGCTCCTGAGATGCTGCTTGGCCTGCTGTGTTCATCCAGCCTCACATTTTATTATCTTAGATGCAGGTATAGCCAGTCTAACTTTTTACTCAGGAGATAATCCTTTCCTTCTGTAACCTTCCCTGTCACTGTCAACCATTTCCCATAATAGTACCTTCCCCTTTGGCCCTGACTGTATTCTTTGATTTACCCAATCTTTCCAAATTTGATTGTTTTGTTTAAAATCCTGTTTAGTTATGTCAATGTCAAGAACAGCTGCAGCACAGTCAGGTGGAGACAGTCCCTTCTGCCCTAGTTCTAGTGCAACTGCCCGAGAAGGCAGAACCCACTTCTCCCACATCATTATTTCAGCCAGGAATTCATCTGTCTAATCTGATTTGGCCCATGCCAGTTTTTAAGTGGTTCAGGTAATACTGTATGGTTTTGCATTTGTGGGTCTACTTCATAATTTGGTGCCTACATCTTCATACTGATTATGTGGAACACCCTCCCTTGTCTTACCTATGTTGTTCTACCTGAATTGATTACATCAACTGTGTCCTCACCTTTCCACTGTATGTTCCTCTCCATCCCCGAGCAGATGTTCCAAACCCTGTCTAGATTCATGATGTTTGGTGCAGAGAACAGTATCAATCCGCCTCATTAGACTTTTACTTTTCTGAAATTCATCCACTGGACGTGAGATTCGTTGGTTGGGTCAAGATTTATAGTTAATCTCTAGTTGCTGTTGAGAAAGTGGTGAGCTCCCTCTTGAATTACCATGGTCCAATTGCTGTACTTGAACCCATGTGTCATTAGGGAGGGAGTTATAGGAATTTGATCCAGTGACCCTGAAAGAAAAATGACATATTTCCAAGCCAGGATGGTAAGCGGCTTGGAAGGGAACTTGCAGCTGATGGCGTTTCTATGTATCTGCTGCCCTTGCCCTTCTAGATGTTAATATTTGTGGATCCATGTCCTGAATAGTGCTAAGCTTCTTGTGTTCAAATTGAACTCATCCAGGCAATTTCATTACACCCCTGATTTGTGTCTTCTAGATGGTGGACAGACTTTGGGTGGTCAGAAGTAAGTTAGTCATTGCACGATTTGTAGCCTCAATCTGCTCATAGCCACAGTTCTTATATGGTTAGTCCAATTCCACTTGTGGTCAGTGGGAACTTTAGAATCTGAATAGTGATGGATTCAACAATAATGATACCATTGAATGGTTGATGATTGGATTCTGTCTTGTTGCAGCTGGCCATTGCCTGGTACTTGTTTAGCACAAATGTTACTTGCTGCCTGTCAGCCCAAAACTGGATATTGTCATAAAGCAGAGGTTGATTCTCCTCTGAGAACTAATGTCAAAAGCCCCAAAGAGGAGCACCTGGCCCCATAATCTGTGAAAGAAGTGTGAAGAGTGGTGCAACCTACTTTTCAGCAACTTCTAGTGGTAAAATTAAATAAATCCCAAGCACTCCCTTTACAATCAACAAATAACAATTTATTTATCTAACTCAAACAGTGAACAAATTAACTAAACAAACCAAATAAATACTTCCTAACTATTAACTATTCCCAAATAAAACAATATTCTAATGGTATGCTATTCCAATAAATATAAATTCCACTCATATAAAATAAAAAAAACACAGAATTTAGTCTCTTGAAATTATAGCCAGGTTACCTGTCTTCTGGAATGTCCTGTGCCTTCTCTGTTGATTCTTCTATCAGAAATGTTAACTAGCTGTGACATTGGTACCTTTGATATTTCGATGGTGCTTTTCCTAAGGCATAGAGGAGCCAGTGTTTCTCCCTTGAGAGCTGAGGGCTTCTACCTCTGATGGATGATAGTTAGCTTTTACAGATGGCAGTTAGCTCACTGCTCTTTGTCCAACTGCCCCCTTCTTTTATACCCTTGATGACTGTATCAATTTCTTACAATAGAATTGGTCTTACATTGTCAAAGCCATCAGGTTTAAATTTAAAAATAATAGGAACCACAGATGCTGGAGAATCTGAGATAACAAGGTGTAGAGCTGGATGAACACAAAGGGCCTAGGCCCAGAATGTCAGCTTTCCTGCTCCCCTGAAACTGCTTAGCCTGGTGTGTGCATCCAGCTCTACACCTTGTTATCTCAGATTTAAATTTAATTCGTTTTTGGTATCTAAATGGCTGATTCAAATTGATTGACTAAATTCAAAACTTGTTGTCTTGGTAACAAAACAAAACTGCAGCTTGGCTTGCTGACTGCATGGCCTTTCAATACAAATGTTTCAATTTGGGTGCTCTGTGTGTACCTACAAATCTTTGAGATGCTGCTCACAAATACCCATCTTATGTCCTTGAGCGTAGGAAAAACACATCACTTTTTAAAGGGACCATTTAATGCCCTCCCCCACTCCCTCTAGCATTTTAAAAATACCAAATTCTAACTTCCTGCCTCCCAATCCACAAACACTCAACCCAGCATTGCAACAATATTGTCTAGGATTTTGTTGCATTTGGATAAGGATTGCTTCCATATTATTCAGTACCTTGCTACCATTACTTTGCTTCATATTCCACCCTTTTGAATAGCTTCCCTTACTATGGTGCCACAGTGAGTTTGCTCATCCATCTTACAGCCCTCACATTCATTCAGAAAGTTGCAAGAATCTTAATCCTGTTGAACTATTGCAAAGGTTGAGGCTTCCACACTCCTGATCTCTGTGTTCCCTCACCACCTCTCTTTCAGTCACACTGTCCTGTCCCTGAACATTGGCTGAATCGGATGACCCCAGTCTAAGAGGTGAGGCTGCCTTTTGATACAATGAATCAAGGTACTTCCTGCCTGCCTAAAGTATTAGTGTATAAGATTCTGCCTCCAGCTCATAAGTTCTGAGCTGGAGACTGCTGAAACTACAAACAGTTGCCACAGATAGAACATAGAACATAGAACATTACAGCACAGTACAGGCCCTTCGGCCCTCGATGTTGTGCTGACCTGTCATACCGATCTCAAGCCCATCTAACCTACACTATTCCATGTACGTCCATATGCTTGTCCAATGACGACTTAAATGTACCTAAAGTTGGCGAATCTATTACCGTTGCAGGCAAAGCGTTCCATTCCCTTACTACTCTCTGAGTAAAGAAACTACCTCTGACATCTGTCCTATAAACTTCACCCCTCAATTTAAAGCTATACCCTCTCGTGCTCGCCGTCACCATCCTAGGAAAAAGCCTCTCCCTATCCACCCTATCTGATTATTAAATGTGTTTGTCCTGAACTAAACTGGCATCTGAGAACTACCATGTACCACATCAGCTGTCCTGCAATTCTTAGCATGTTCTAAGAAACTGCTTAATAATTTTAATTAAGTTTAAATTTAGATATGTTTTTGTATGATTTATTAATTCAAGATCCGTAGCTATCCTAGCTTGAACTTGAGGAACAGAATAGACTGCATTAACTTACCAGAAACTCACCAAGTGACTGGTTTTTTCTCCTGTACCAGAATAAGTTTAGATTTCTGACACTAAAAGTGAATAGGAAAAGTAAAAGCAACAGAACATCTCTTTCCTTGCCACTCCTTAAAGCATTTAGTGTATTAGCTCTGACACTCTATTGTAAATTGTACACAAGAAACTTAAGGAGAGATGAAGACTATGGTTTGAGGGGAGAACTATTATGCTTGCTGCAAGAAGGGGTTTGTGATAGGAAAGTGTGAAAAGTTGTGGTCAGCATGGAATAAAGAGATCATGGTCAACTGTACTCCCTCAAAATTGCATGAGTGTATAGCCAAGTATAACTGGAATTGCGCTGCAAGGGGCCAAAAAGCCACACATATGTACCGTTTCCTTTAAGAAGCTCATATTTTTGGCAGAGTATCATTCTCAACTGGACCGCATAATGTGACTTGTTCATGGAAAACTCAACTTGGAAGGAACATGGATAGTCAGTGGGGTGCATGTTACTGGGAAAATGCAATTAGTGGAATGCCAATCTATTTTTGTCAGAAGGTATCCTTGAAATATTCAAATTTATTACACTTAAATGAATAAAATCATTTTCTATTTGTACAAAAACCCACAGATCAGAGACTGATCAGCACTTCTGTCAGCCAGATACTAGGTTCTTGTGCAGACGTGGGTCACAGAGTTTCATATTCTGCCAATTTAGGATATATTTGGAGTTGGTGGAAAATCTGCATCCAGCAAGCCTGCAGGAGTTGGTGTTAGTGATTAAATGCTTACTGAGAATTTAAGTATTCTTTAATACATTTTGTAGATATAGCTTTAAAGTAACATAGTTGTTAAAATTATAATATTAGAGGAAATGAGGTCTGGAGATACTTCTCTGTATGGTTACAATATAGCACATGTGCTTTCAGCCTATTTTCGAGACATTCAAGCAAAATCCCATCCAAATTATATTTGGAGTACTCTAGAGATGGCATTCATGCAGTTCAAAACAATAAATATTTAACATGATTGAAGAATTTAAATGCAACAAACCATAGCAAGCATTAACAAAATTGCTATATCATTGTACTGCCTTAATGAAGAGTTGAAAAATGTAATCTTTGTGAGACAATACATATTAAACTGCTCTTTTGAGTTCCAGGTGTAACTCTGATATTCAGTAATTCCATACATTTAGCTGTACAAAACTCTGGTGCGGCCACACTTGGAGTAGTGTGTACAGTTCTGGTCACCACATTATAAGAAGGATGTGGAAGCTTTGGAAAGGGTGCAGAAGAGATTTACGAGGATGTTGCCTGCTATGGAGGGAAGGTCTTACGAGGAAAGGCTGAGGGACTTGAGGCTGTTTTCATTAGAGAGCAGAAGGTTGAGAGGTGACTTAATTGAAACATATAAAATAATCAGAGGGTTACATAGGGTGGATAGGGAGAGCCTTTTTCCTCGGATGGTGATGGCGAGCTTTAAATTGAGGGTGAAAGATATAGGAGAGATGTCAGAGGTAGTTTCTTTACTCAGAGAGTAGTAAGGGAATGGGACGCTTTGCCTGCAATGGTAGTAGATTCGCCAACTTTAGGTACGTTTAAGTCGTCACTGGATAAGCATATGGACGTACATGGAATAGTGTAGGTTAGATGGGTTTCAGATCGGTATGACAGGTCGGCACAACATCGAGGGCCGAAGGGCCTGTACTGTGCTGTACTGTTCTATGTTCTAATGTTCTATGTTCTATTCTGTGAATTTTCAGATTTTTAATCAGTTATTAGAGGGCTGGAATGCACTGACCGGGAATAGAGATTATGTTATTAAATTATTGTGACATGAAGGAATACTTGTTATGATATTTTTGGGAAGCATTGAAGGAGACAAGTGTAGGAGGGTGATGGTGATCAGATAGCCTGTAATGCAGGTAGAGTGCGTTAATTCAATATGGTCCATCATGCTTGCAGTAGCTCCCTGAGCATTTTAAATCAGTGTCACCTTTTCCCCTGTAACCTTGCACATTGTGTTTATTTAAAGGTTAATTCAAGATTCTCTTGAATACCTCCAGCACATTTCTGGGTGTTGCATTCCAGATTTTAATTACTTGTGTGATTTTTTTTTCCTCACCATGCCTTAGTATCTTTTGCAAAACAATTGAAATCTACATTCTCTAGTTCTCCATCATTTTATAAGTGGGAATAATTTCTGCCTATCCAGTCTTCCTAGACCCCTCATGAAAACCCTCCACCAAATCTCTTCTCAACCTTCTCCACTCCAAAGATAACAGTCCCAACTGTTTTCTGAAGAAGGGTCCTGACCCGAACCATCGGCTTTCCTACTCC
The DNA here is from genome assembly GCF_030684315.1 of Stegostoma tigrinum. Taxonomy (NCBI): domain Eukaryota; kingdom Metazoa; phylum Chordata; class Chondrichthyes; order Orectolobiformes; family Stegostomatidae; genus Stegostoma; species Stegostoma tigrinum. The sequence goes on along the minus strand of NC_081360.1, from coordinate 67,144,863 downwards.
TAAGATGCTGCTTGGCCTGCTGCATTCCTCCAGCTCCACACCTTGTTAAACTGACTCCAGCATCTGCAGTTCTTGCTTTCTCAGTCCCAACTTCTCCAGTGTTTTCTCAGAACTGAAGTGACTCATCCCTGGAACCATTCTCATAAATCTCTTCGGTACCTTCTACATTCAACCCATGCATTCACACTATTCCTATGGTGTGGTGTGCAGAACTGTGTAGAGTACTCCAGGTACGTTCTAATAAGTGAATTATCATCATCAGTCATTATCATCTCCCTGCCCTTGTAACATGAGGAACTCATTTCAATTTTTTTTTCCTCAGTTGGGAGCCAGCCAGATTTGGACCACTGTTAAAGGTAGGATTTTTCCATGGGTTGGCAATGGATCATTGTAGATAAATGTATCATTGTATTTTAGCTTGAGGTTGGGGTGATGCACTTCTGCTCTTCCTGGTCCATACGCAATCTTGGAAATGTACTTGGCTGCCGGATCAGCCAATATTGCCAATGCTCCCAAATCCTTAGGAAACAGAATTCTGACGAATTAAATGCAACAGTCTGTTCAAATCTGAGGTACACAGCCTCGTATTCATGTTAATTACTGATAACCCTCCTGAGGGCAGATTAGATTCCCAAGCCACAACATTTGTCAGTTAAATTTGAAGTGGGCGAAAGTGATGGCAATTTTTATGATTTAACATCACCACTCTCCCTTTCATTCTGGAGGAGTTGCTGTCTGTTGATTTATGAATTCTGCAATAAAGATTGTCGTGCAGCAATAAAATAATATAGTCAGTTGGCACAAACATAAAAGAAGTAGAGTACAAAATGTCATCTATAATTAAACGCTGTTCAAAGTGTGGAATAGAAAATAGGAAATATGGAACATGTAAAATGCCAAATAAGAGAATTCAGTAAACTGACACAGGAAGTAAGAGAATAAAATAGCACTTTGCTGTTATGTATCTTAGAAATGTTACTGTTTATGAAGATTTGAGAGTCATCTCAGCAGCAACAATAGTGTCAGGAAATTATTGATCAGTTTTAAGAAAATAAGCTTTGTAAAGATAGAGGATCAATTTTAAATAGTTAGAAAAAGCAATTGAAGTCTCTCACCTAAAGCTATTTTAATAATGTTCCTATCCCTTTCCATCACTAAAGTAAACATAACCGAATTATGGTCACTCTCTCCAAAGTGCTCACCTACCACTAAATCAAACACCTGGCGTGGTACATTACCAAGTACCAGATCCAGTGTGGCCTCCCATCTTGTCGGCCCTTCGATCTACTGTGTCAGGAAACCCTCCTGCACAGACTGGACAAAAACTGATCCATCCGACATACTAGAGTTCTAGCATTTCCAGTCAATGTTAGGGAAGTTAAAGTCTCCCATAATGACCACCCTGCTCCTTTCACTCCTGCCCAGAATAGTTTTGCCAGTCCTCTCCTCCACATCCCTGGAAATTTGCGGAGGCCTATTAAAAACTCCCAGTAGTGTTACCTCTCCTCTCCTGTTTCTGACCTCAGCCCATACCACCTCAGTAGATGAGTCCACATCAAAAGTTCTTTCAGCCAGCGCTATACTGTCCTTAACTAACAAAGCCGCGCCTCCCCCTCTTTTACCACCTTCCCTGATCTTAATGAAAGATCTAAACCCTGGAACCTGCAACATCCATTCCTGACCCTGATCGAGCCATGTCTCCGAAATGGCCACAACATCGAAGTCTCAGGTACCTGTCCAAGCTGAAAGCTCACCTACCTTATTCCGGATACTCATGGCGTTGAAGTAGACACACTTCAATCCAGTTTGCTGTCTGCCAGCACACTCCTGTTACAGTGAGATCCTGACCATGTCCTCCCTATGCTCATCCTCCTGTGTACTCGAACTACACCTCAGTTTCCCATCCCCCTTCTGAGCTAGTTTAAATCCACCTGAATAGCACTAGTAAATTTCCCACCCAGGATATTAATGCCCCTCTGGTTCAAGTGGAGACTGTCCTGTTTGTAGAGGTCCCACCTTCCCCAGCTATGTCAACTAATTGTGGGGACCCTTTTGACCAATGACCATGGACAGCAATGTAAGACATCGAATGATTGTTGTTCCCTTGCCAGCTTTCATCATTGCACATTGTTTGTGATAGGTTGCAATTGTGAAGATACTATGGCACTAAGAGTTGTATTTTGTCCTTTTTTTATGAAGAGAGGTGTAGAACAGTCTGCTCCAAGCTAATAAAGTAAACAGTTTGTAAACCCTTGGATCAGAGATAGTAGGAACTGCTGATGCTGGAGAATCTGAGAGTACAAGGTGTAGAGCTTAACGAACACAGCAGGCCAAGCTGCATCAGAGGAGCAAGAAAGCTGAAGTTTTGGGTATAGACCCAGCAGAAGGGTCTCGACCCGAAATGTCAGCTTTCCTGCTCTTCTGATGCTGTTGGCCTGCTGTGTTCGTTAAGCTCTACACCTTGTTATCTCGTAAACCCTTGGATGTTTCTTTTTTTAAGTTGGAACAAAAGAAACAGTCTGAATGGGTAAGGTTCAGCTCTCTCAGCACCAAGATTTTTTTAGTTTAGTCTTTAGTAGCTGTTGGGATTGTGAAAGCAGCTACATCTCTCTTTCAGAGGTTTTTCTGAAGAAGTGTCCCAACCCAAAACATCAGCTTTCCTGCTCCTCTGATGCTGCCTGGCCTGCTGTGTTCCTCCAGTTCCACACTGTGTTATCTACATCTCTCTTTCTTTGACTCTCTCCCTATCTGTTACAGCTAAAGGGTGGGGTTCTCTTCCTGCTGCTAGAATTGCATACGAGACCATCCATGGTACTGAATTTGTTTTTGCCCAGGGTGTGCTTATGGGATATTGCTATACTGGAACAGTTAATGAGTAGCTTATTATTTTGTTAAGTATTTTGATAGAGTTACAGCTCAGCCAATTCTGTTGTTTTAATTTGTCTGAATTTTAACCATTGTGTATGAATAAAGTGTATATTGCACCTGGAACAAAACGCCTTGTACTTATCTTTAAAATAAGATAAAATTAGGGTCAAGGCCAACTCCTTGGCATGTCCTTGGGGGTTTTGGTCTGATCCTTAGAAAACTGGGGGCTCTTGTTGGGATCAAAATCGCTAATTCCAGATTGGGTTTAGAATTATTAGACTCAAAGGCAGCGAGCGGTGAGTGTTAGAGATAATAGGAACTGCAGATGCTGAAGAATCTGAGATAACAAGGTGTAGAGCTGGATGAACACAGCAGGCTAAGCAGCATCATAGGAGCAGGAAAACTAACGTTTCGGGCCGAGACCCTTCTTCAGAAATGGGGGTGGGTGAGAAGATTCTGAAGTAAATAGGGAGAGGGGAGAGGCAGATAAATGATAGATAGAGGAGAAGGTAGGTGCAGAGGAAACAGACAGGCCAAAGAGGTGGGGATGGAGCCAGATACTCCTCTGATGCTGCTTGGCCTGTTGTATTCATCCAGCTCTACACCTTGTTATCTCAGATTCTCCAGCATTTGCAGTTCCTACTATTCCCTAAACACGAAGTTGCCTGTGTCTGTAAGGAAAGGGGAAATAATTGTAGCATTAGGTCTATGTTTACAATTACCAGAAATGCAATCAGAATCACTGGAGATACATTGCAAGTGAAGTAGCTTGAATTAAAGGAAGAGAAAGAATAGTCCTGATAGAACAAAAAGAAGGAGAAAAGGAAATGAAACAGTTTAAATTATGATTAAAAGCAGGGAGAAAAGAAAAGGAAAGGATGGCAGTAGCAGAAGAAAGGGAGAAAGGGAAAGTTTTTGAACTTCAGACATTGGAACTGAAAACTCAAAATCGAATTAAAAGGATGGAAGTTGAGGCGAAAAGTAGAAGTAGTGATGAGGACAATGATGGAGAGCATTTTGGTTCACATAAATACTGAGTTTATTCTTAGGAACTAAATAACATCTGATGTATATTTCTGAACTTATTATAACTGAAGCTGATGGAAATTTACTGGTGCTGACTCAATAATTGGCAGGCCCTCATAGTCCCTTCTGGGATGCCTCAGTAAGGAAGTGTCATCTAGTTTTCCGTGTAGTCTCAACATTAGCCTCAACAATGCTATTGGTAGCATTGCTGAAACTTCAAATGTACCAGATCACTGATTGAGAATTCGATGTTGAAAGGCAGTTTGCTGTCCTTCGTTGACAGTTACTGTAGATTGCTGCCTGAATACTCTTGTCCTGTGTGGGTTTGGGATGGGCATTGGACATTAACTTGTGGCAGAAAAGTACCTGCCGGCATGGCTTGCTGAAGTGACTTAAATGTGTCCCTTTTTTCAAAGAAATGTCCTCAAGTCTGGTGTATGCAATAAATGTGTCAAGCATATGCTTATCCTGTCAATTGATTGGGTCTTGGCAATTGGATTACTTGCATCACAAAGGAAGTTTAGAATCAGAATGTTCAGAATGTAAGAGAATATCAGGGAGTTTGATGCTTAATCATTGGTTGATGAAAATTGTGTCTCGAGTCAGAGCTCATTGACATCAATAAGAGAATTGCTGACATAAATTTGTTGCTAAAGAGTGGGTTCAGGACAATACAAGTACATTATGTCTCCAGAAAGAGCAATTTCTGCAGTGATGTGGACCGAGATACATGTTAGCTATCTATCTTCTCATTGTGCGACACTTAGAATATAAATGTAAATGTCATCACGATTGCTGTGAAGTTGCATAACTTAAGATGCACTCCAAAGATTTCTTAATTAATGTATTTAGGTAAGTGGAATTTCAGACGCAAAATTAACAATTTAAGATTATCTTCAATGGTGTCATCACTTTAACTCTGGTTTACAGTATTGGAATTCAAAGTTTTTAGAATTTTTAAAATATACATTAACTTGTGAAAATGACATTTTTAAAATAAAATGTTGGCAGCCAGTTCAGGATTTATAACTGTAACAAGTATTTAACACATGTCCCCAGGAAGCAATCCATCTTTTCCTTAACTAAAGCTCACTTACGTGTTTTGAAAATCAAGTCAATACAACTGTGAGAAGTTTATCTTATCTGACAGCATTGTACTATTTAACAATCAATTTTAGGAATGGTAGTCAGGCAATATGATAGTTGGGGACTTTAAAATTCAAATGAATTTCATTGTTGTCTTAATATTTCTTTGGTCAGCATTTCATTTTCAACTAATTGATAGGAATGGATCCAAATTATGTAATGAATAAGTTAAATGTAATAAATGTGAAAAAACATTTTTACAATGCTCAACATAATTAAAATGAGAGATAGTAATGGAATGTCAGCTTTTATTTTTAATTTAGCACCTCTGCTTTTCTCGCAGTGACCCTAGTCCACATCACTTGCAAGGGTGTTTGAATAAAAGGCTGAATTTTGGGATCTCATTTACAGCAGGTACAGATATTGGAAGGCATTGAAAATATTGGTATTGGCTGATATGCTGATTATTTGATGGTCGCCCAAGCCACCCTTTCTCATCAGAGTAGCAAGATGATGGTCCTCCAAGACCACCCATTTCATGATTAAGACCAATTAAGCTGGTTGAATAATTCATTAAAAAAAACTTGTTAACAGGGAATGTTGTCGTTTGAAAAGATGAATGACACAGAAACAGCATGTGCTGGATGTCACTTATTGTGCATGCTATCCAAAGTCTAATTCCACTGCTCTTCTCTCTTCTCACTGACTTCTGTCTTCCTCTGCTTTAAACATTTCCCTTAATGTGTGCACTGTTACTGCCTCAATACTTGGTACATCATTAGATACTTTGAACAGTTCTCTGGAAGTTGAAATTTCTTTTTAACTTTGCTCACTAATTCTCTTTGATTTAATTTGATTTATTATTGTCACAAACACCAGGGATACAGTGAAAAGTATTGTTTTATATGCTGACCTGGCAAATCATACCTCACAAAAGTACATCACAGTAATAGAACAGATTGCAAAATATAGTGTTAGAGCTACAAAGAAAGTGCAGGGAAAAATACATTAAAATGTTTTATAACAGTGGTGAAGAACCTGTTGGTACATGTTTTCATACTTTTGTATCTTCTACCCACCAGAAGAGAATATCAACATAGAACATTACAGCAAAGTACAGGCCCTTCGGCCCTCAATGTTGTGCCGACCTGTCAAAACCGATCTGAAGCCCATTCTAACCTACACTATTCCATGTACGTCCATATGCTTATCCAGTGACGACTTAAATGTACCTAAAGTTGGCGCATCTACTACCATTGCAGGCAAAGCGTTCCATTCTCTTACTCCTCTCTGAGTAAAGAAACTACCTCTGACATCTCTCCTATATCTTTCACCCCTCAATTTAAAGCTCGCCGTCATCATCCAAGGAAAAAGGCTCTCCCTATCCACCCTATCTAACCCTCTGATTATTTTATATGTTTCAATTAAGTCACCTCTCAACCTTCTGCTCTCTAATGAAAACAGCCTCAAGTCCCTCAGCCTTTCCTCGTAAGACCTTCCCTCCAAACCAGGCAACATCCTAGTAAATCATCTCTGCACCCTTTCCAAAGCTTCCACATCCTTCTTATAATGCGATGACCAGAACTGTACACAATACTCCAAGTGCGGCCGCACCAGAGTTTTATACAGCTGCAGCATAACCTCTAGGTTCCAGAACTCGATCCCTCTATTAATAAAAGCTAAAACACTGTATGCCTTCTTAACAACCCTGTCAACCTGGGTGGCAACTTTCAAGTACATGGACACCGAGATCTCTGTGCTCATTCACACTACTAAGAATCTTACCATTAGCCCTGTACTTTGCATTCTGGTTACTCCTGCCAAAGTGCATCACCTCACACTCGTCCGCATTAAACTCCATTTGCCACCACTCAGCCCAGCTCTGCAGCTTATCTATGTCTCTCTGCAACCTACAGCATCCTTCGTCACTATCCACAACTCCACCGACCTTAGTGTCGTCTGCAAATTTACTAACCCATCCTTCTACGCCCTCATCCAGGTCATTTATAAAAATGACAAACAGCAGTGGACCCAACACCGACCCTTGCGGTACACCACTAGTAACTTGTCTCCAGGATGAACATTTCCCATCAACTACCACCCTCTGTCTTCTTTCAGCAAGCCAATTTCCGATCCAAACTGCTATATCTCCCACAATTTCATTCCTCCGCATTGTGTACAATAGCCTATTGTGGGGAACCTTATCGAACGCCTTGCTGAAATCCATATACACCACATCAACCGGTTTGCTCTCATCTACCTGTTTGGTCACCTTCTCAAAGAACTCAATAAGGTTTGTGAGGCACGACCTTCCCTTCACAAAACCGTGCTGACTATCCCTAATCAATTTATTCTTTTCTAGATGATTATAAATCCTATCCCTTATAACCTTTTCCAACACTTTACCAACAATATAACCTTTTCCAACACTTTACCTACAACCTCAGAGCATTCCACCTAAATCCATCTTCCTATAACCCACCTAATCTACACCTTCCTGAACACTAGGGGCAATATAGCATGGACAATCGACCTAGCCTGCACATCTTTGGACTGTGGGAGGAAACCAGAGCACCTGGAGAAAACCCCTGCAGACATGGGAAGAATGTGCAAACTCCACACAGACAGTCACCTGAGGCTGGAATTGAACCCGGGTCCCTGGCGCTCTGAGGCAACAGTGCTAACCACTGTGCCAGCTCATATATTGGGTGTGGGAGGAGGCCTTGATCATGTTGGCTGCTTTCCTGAGACAGCAGGAAATATAGATGGAGTCAATGGCTGGAAGCCCGTGATGGATGATGCTGCATTTACAACTTTCTATAATTTCTTGGTGTCTTGATCAGATCAACTGTCATGTTAAGCTGTGATGCATCGAGATAGGATGCTTTCTATGGTGGGAGATAAAAAATTGTATCTATAAAAATTGGTAAGAGCCATTGTGGACATGCTGAATTTCCTTAGCCTTCTGAGGAAAGAGAAGTGTTGGTGTGCTTTCTTGAATATAATGTTGACATGGATGAACATAGAGTCAAAGAATTTTACAGCATTGCAACAGACTCTTTGGTCCAACTTTTCTAAATCAACCAGATATCCTAAATTAATCTATGCCAATTTGCCAGCATTTGGTCCAAATCCTTCTAAACCCTTTCCTATACCCATCCCCATCCAGATACCTTTTAAATGCTGTAATTGTACTAGTTTCAACCATTTCCTCCGGCAGCTGATTCCACACATGCATTACCCTCTGCATGAAAATGTTGTGTCTTAGGTCCCTTTTGTATCTTTTCCCTCTCATCTTAAACCTATGCCCTCTAGTTTTGGGCGCCCCTTCCCTGGGAAAAAGACCTTGACTATTAACCCAATCCATGCCCCTCATCATTTTAAAAATCTCTATAAGGCCACCCCTCAGCCTCCAACACTCCATGGAAAATAGCCACAGCCTGCTCAGGCCCTCCCTATAGCTGATTCCTCCAACCCCAGCAGCATCCTTTTAAATCTTTTCTGTACCGTTTCAAGTTTAACCACATCTTTCCTTAAGCAAGGAGACCTGAATTGCATGCAGTATTCCAAAAGTGGCCCAACTAATGACCAGGACAGATTGTTAGAAACGTGAAGCTCTTGACCATGTCTACCTCGACGCCATTGATACAGATAGAGGCATGTCTTCCACTCTGCTTCCTGAAGTCAACAGCCAGCTCATTCATTGTGCTGACATTTTGTCATGAATGAGAGGAAATAGTCATGATCAACATCTTTCTTAACTTGACGTTTTGAAAATTAATTCTCCTGTTTGAACTTTCCTGATTCTAGTTAAAAGAATTCCAATGTCTTGAATCTTTAGTTGTCTGTAAAGTTGCCTACCCTTAATACTATTCTATAAATCTACATTGCACCCTGTCTATCAATGAACTGGGGTGACCAAATTTCACAAAGCATTCCTATTACCTGAAGGCAGTGACTTTGTCATTGCCACGACATCTTGTTCCATATGGAAACAGACCTCCCAGAAGCAGGAATATTTCAGGGGTCATGGCACTGTCAATCCTTAACATTGATTACATAATACCTCATGATTTCAGTTCAAACACAGGTACAGATCTCTTCTGCTGAATACCACTAATTGACTTTGTTCTCACCGATCTGCCTGTTTAAGTTGCATCTCCGCATATTAGCACATGCAGTCTTCATGGAGATCAGATCCTAGTTTCACAATGAGGATAACTTCACTTGCATCGAAATGCAAGCTAAATGGAATGGATTAAGAACTGATCCAGTAGCTCAGAACTGGAAATCCATGAGGTGCTATGATTATCTGATGAAGTAGAGGAAATCTACACATCCCTGAACACTACGGGCACTTTAGCATGATCAATCTATCTAGCCTGCACATTTTTGGACTGTGGGAAGAACCTGGAGGACCCAGAGGAAACCCATACAGACACGGGGAGAATGTGCAAACTCCACACAGACTGGAGGCTGGAATCAAACCCGGGTCCCTGGTGCTGTGAGGCTGCAGTGCTACCACTGAGTCAATGGATCCAGTTGAAAGAATCCCAGCAGCACAGTTGCCTATCAAATCAATCCCAGAATATTCCACAATTATTCATCAACACTGAACCATGTCAACAATGCTGGCTAGATGAGGAATTTAGAACAGAAGGTCAGAAACAGCATCCAGCATATCTGAAAATGAAATGTCAAACCGGTGAAGCTGCAATACAGCACTACATACATGATGAATAGTGGAAGCAACATGATGTAGTCAAAGCTAAACTGTAGCATGGCCTTTCTGGATCAGGTGAAATCTCTCTAATTGTATCATATCCATTCATGATGGTGATGAACACAATTAAAACTAACCAAGGGTAAAATGATTCCTGGGAATCGCCGTGGTCAATGAAGAAAGAGATTGGTGGAATAGCTCAGCGGGTCTTGATGCATCTGTGGAGAGAACAGAATGAGGAATGGTCACTCAGTCAGAAATATTAAGTTTGATTCCTCTCCACAGATGCTGCCAGACCTGCTGAAATTTTCTAGCAATTTCTGCTTTTTGTTTCTGATTTACATCATCTGCAATTTTTTTTTAGTTTTTAACTTATGACAAGAGATCAGTATGTGCATACACAAGCTTTTACAGTCTGTTCCAGGGTGAGGTTCCTCCAATTTAACATGATTCTAGTTGGTAGCTCAACTTGTTCAGCTCCTGGGCAAGGGGTACTGAACTAGCTCCCTTTCTTTATTCACCTGTCCCCTCAGTGGGTTGTAACAAGACAAATTAGAAAGAACCCCTTCCTTTATGGATACCTCTCTCTCAGACCAAGTGAATTTATCTTTTAAATTGAAACCAATATGGCTAGCATTTCTTCAGTGAAAGAAAGAATGAGTTTATTAATTAATTACTAAATGTGAGCAGAAAGAATAATAGAACACCCATCCAAACTTACTAGAAATGAGATATTTCTCCAAAAAGGGATAGAAATTAAAACCTGTACAAATCAATTCTTTTATGGATTAGATCGCAGAACATTAATATTCGAACAGCCAATTTCAGGATTCCTGACTGCAGGTTCACTGAACTTCTTTTGTTCTTGTCCTTCTGAATTGATTTCCAGGACTCAGAGTGAAAATCCTTTACCTGAAACTTGGGATGGCGGGGGATGGATAGTTCTTCAGCCTAGACCACTGTCTCTTTTTCCATCACGTTCACAGTGAAATATCCATGGGAGATTATAGTGCAGTTTATAGTCCATTTCTTGGTTTGGAGCTTCCTTGACACCTTCAAGTATGATACTCCACTGTTTCTCTCCAGACAGCCACCATATTAATATCTGTAATTGCCTTTTAGCTGTATCTCCTCTCTTTTTTTTAAATGAAAGTATAATTTAGAAGATCAATATGTCTGTAGATGATCCTGGGTTATTATCTATGGTCATGACCAAGACAAGGTTCAAGTTTTTACAAACACCTTTATCTTTTGGTTGTAATTTTTTTCCTTAACTTGAGATCGTAATGTTAGTTTTTCTCATTGTTCTTTTCAACAGCTCATTACACTTTGGATATTAGGTTGTTAGCATTTGATACAGTCTAAATTGCTGATTACCATTCTGTGACAAATAATTAGATTTAAATTTTTTTTAAAAAATTATAAATATATTGATCGATATTTGAAACTAGAATGCCTTTCAGACCTTTGAGTAAGTAGATACCTTTCAAAATTATAACACTTGATTACGAGGAATTTACAAGGAAGAGTAATTTTAGCATTGAAATAAAGCCTACATTTGTACTTTAAACAGAAACAATTTTTTTCAGTATTAGCCACCTTCGACCACGAAACCATAAGACACAGGAGTAGAATTAGGTCATTCACTCCAATAATCTGCTTTGATATCAATCATGTCTGATATGTTTCTCAACCCCGTTCTCCTGCCTTATCTCTGTAACCCTGGATCCCCTTACTAATCAAGAACCCATCTAACTCTGTCTTAATGACACTTGGTATGAGTTCCACAGAAGATTAATCACCTTCTGGACCAAGAAACACCCCCTCATTTCAATTCTGAAGGGTCATTTCTTCATTCTGAGACTGTGCCCTTGGGTCCTACTAGTGTGAATGTTTTCTTCATGTGCACTCTTTCCAGGCTTCTCGGTATTCTGTAAGTTTCAATCAGGTCCCCCACATCCTTCTAAACTCTAAGTGCAGACTCAGAGTTCTCAACAGCTACTCATATGACGAGCCCTTAATTTCCGGGATCATTCTTGTTAACCACTTCACAACTCCCTTCAAGGCCAGCACATCCCTCCTTAAATATGGTCCCAAAACTGCTCACATTATTCCAAATGTGATCTGATCAGAGCCATATACAGTACATGCCTGCTCTGGTATTCTAGCCCTATCCAAATGAATTCTAACATTGCCTTTGCCTTCCTAGCAATGACAGAACCTGTATATTAATCTTAAGAGAACCCTGAGCTAGTGTTCCTCAGTCCCTTAAGCTTTTCAAAGCCTTTTCTCAATTAGAAAATGGTCTACACCTCTATTCTTCTTACCAAAGTGCATATCCTTACATTTTCCCATGTTGTATTCCATCTACCACTTATTTGTCCACTCACCTGCCCTGTCCAAGTCCTTCTGCAGCTTCCCCACTTCCTCAACACTGCTTGTCCCTTCACCCAACTTTGTGATGTTTCATGTTCCCAAAGGTTGAAAGTGGGCATCCAGGATTACTGGACATGGATATGTACAGAATTATCTTTCAAGAGGCCTATCAGCATTTTCAGTCTTAGTTCTTGCTACTTCTTTTGCTGTTGTTGGTGTTTACATCAAAGTGGTAATAAAAGATTATGGTAACAGCAAATTTGTTTACCAAGAACAATGCCGCTTTCACTCCATTTTCATTTTATTTTTGCCAATAACTTTAGATTATCATAAATCATAGATCATAGAATTCCCAGAGTGTGGAAACAGGCCCATAGGCCCAATAAGTCCACACCAACCCTCAGAACGTCCCACCCAGACCCATCCCCCTAATCTACACTTTTCTGGCTTCATCATGAAGAAACCCCTACCTGTACCTAATGAAGGGACAAAGAGCAGGTCACTTTGATATCATTTCATGATATCTTAATGGCTGCATCTACAGATAGGTACACATTGCTTACTTTGACAGAGGGTTGAGGTCCCAATTTCCAAGAGTGGCCATACATTTAATGATGTGAATGCAATTTGTCAAAATCTGACTAATATTAATGCCAGACAGTTCTTCAAAAACACCGCAATCACAATGTTTCATGTTTTCAGTAGCAGTGGATGAAAGAGGCATGGCAGACTGAGCACCTCAGACTTCATGTGTGACTGTGCTGACTTAGCAGACATATCTTTGCAATTAACTGGCAATGACTCAGGGGAATTGGCTTCATAGGCACTGAATACAGAGAATCAAATGTGAATTGCACTACCTAGTACATGATATATAATAATATATAACAGTTACGCTCCCAACAAGTAACATTGCTGGCAGTTATATCTGAATTCTATCTCAACTTTCAAATCTGCAGAATTATAGGGCAGGTAACCTAAAGCAGCAATTATGGTTACTCTCATTAGAATTGTCTTTATTTCAATAATCGTCAAGTAAATGTTGGATCACTTGTTACAAACTATTCCATCTTAGGCTTCCTTTTGCTTCAATTTTGACCATAACTTCCACCTCTTGTTAACCTTTGAACATGGCAAGGTCTACAAACAGGCTATATTTTTAGTTTACAATGGTTCCAATAATGTTTGTTCCACATCCTCTTCTGATAGCTTTGAGAGCATTAATTCCTTTACAGTTCATCTTAAGCTTAGTTTTCTAATGTCCAGCATAAAGTTGCCACAGTATTTATGCTAAAGCTGGAACTGTGATTATTTCCATTAATGAGTTGACCACAGAAATGTTTGTAACCTGTATACAACATCCACACTTTTAAAATAATGATGGAGCCTCAAGAAAAAGCCCAAAGGATAGGGACAGCCTTACAGTGGCTGTTGGAGAAATCTTTGGCTTCATTTTCCGGCCATCTGATCACAAATTAATTATCAGTGGAACTCTCAACCAAGGGAGATGCTGGTCACCCAGAATACTGACAGCTCAGCAGTCATAGCAGCACCATTGAGAGTGAGCCTGGTGTGCCTTCAGCTTATAAAGGTGCATTCTTGGCATGTTGACTTTGATTTTGCATCTGTACTGTAGATAAAACTGTTACTAACCTCAACGATGAAGGTGGGGAGAGGTAATGAAACTTGATACACAGGCAGAACGGATAAGATTTTGGTGAAGTTGCATATCTAAATCCTGGAATTTTTTAAAAGATCCAACAGCATTGGGAGTTAAGGTGAAAAGACTTTTTAAAAATATTGTACATGGTTTCAGTTGTATCATGCAATTTATTATAGCTGTCAAAATGTGAGCAGATTTTTCAGAAGAGGTTGACAGATGTGAATTGGCTTGAAGCATCTTTAGATGAGAGCTTCTCGTAAAATGGGTTTTTTTTACTTTTGTCGCTGAAGAGCATCAAATAAGCAAGGACAAATTCCAGGATGATACGCATAATTATAATTGCCTTAAGTTAATTCAGCAGGTTTGAGCTCTGCTGTGTGCTGTCTTTTCTTGTTGCTGCATGAAACTGACAGCAACCTTTAGTGTCTGCATGTATGAAATGCAGAAAATTAAACATCGCTGCCAGGGATTTCTGCTTATCGATAGGAAGTAAAGTTGAAGCCCTTCCAAAGGGAATTTTAAGTACTTATGCTTATCACATTATTATACTAATTTTAAAAAAAAGTTTGGAAAGCCACACTTGTGAAGTGTAATGGTGGTTTTGATGTCGAGTAAATCATACCTGCTGAATAGTCTCGAAGCTTCTGAAAAACGTAACGTATTACCTGTTAAAATGTCAAATTTCTCCACCCCAATGTTAAAATCATACAGATATTTAAAATAATAGATTTTTTAAGGTTTGTTTATGATATGCCATCTTCTACCTTAATCAGCTATGTAATGCCAATATTTATTTTATTTTCTGTAAAATAATATGAAGTGGATAATAAAATCTGATGATGCCTTCTGGTTTTAACATCTGTGAGAATTCTTCGGTATGAGGGGCTGCTAGCTTGCTTGATGACACCACAATTATCAGACATCAGAGTTCCCATCTAGCCAATTCCAGAGTGATATTAATAATTGAATATCTGAAGTTTATGCTACAAAGATCACTAGATTAATGTGGGAAGTTTTCTTAAAGGCCAGCAATGAACAGGAACACTTCATTTACAAAACCTGAGCCATTACCTTTCCTCTTCAAATATAGGCTGGCTATGACAAATGGCAACCAATCATCATTGACATCTGTAGAAAAAATACGTTGTACATTACTTCTTATGGCAGATTTTTAAAAAGGTAGAATTCCTGACAGTTGCTAAAATTGTTAATTTGTAACATTTTGAATACGTGATCCTGCATTCTCAGAAGTAACTGTTCTTTCTCATCTTCTGTTCTGTGGATCGATGTAGGTTATTTGGTTGAATTTTGATCATGGAGGTGGAGAAACATGATGCTTTGCAGTTCAGCAACCATGGCTGTACCTTTCAGAAGCAGACAGTTTATCCAAAAGACAGATTGGTGGAGGAGTCCAAGCCTGGAAATGTGCCAAATCATTTACTGGAAACCAGTAAGTTAATACAAGCAGCTAATATAATTATAAGTTGAGCGTAATCTTAACTTTGATAAATAGCAGACGTAGAAATAAAATTATAAAGCAAGTCACAAATATATTTTCTTTTCTTAACTGGTGAATAACAATTTTGGTTTTAATCAGTTGATGCTTGCATGTTCATTTTACTTCTAAATGTTCAAATTTCTTGAATCAAAAACATTTTACATTATGAAATAAACTAAATTGAGTAGTATTGAACGAACACATTTCACAGCATGGGGAAGGGGTTCGTATACCTCTAAAATGTTAAATGATCAGTTCATTTGAATTAAGTTTCTTTGAAAGAAGAGAAACAAACTGTATGCAGAAATACTAAGGGCATTGTAGATTTTTGCCTATAATTCACTTCAGTACATTGCAATATCATTTTCTATGTAGAATATGTATTTGGTAGAATTAAAGAACTGCCCAGACACCTGTGCAATTTCAAGTCCATTTTCCTGGACAAGTCCTACTTGAATACAACCTTGAATACGTTTCTACCATTAATTATGCCTTGTACACTATACAGTGAGCAGGATGATATATAAATGAATGAACTGTCCAAGAGACAGCTTAGCCTGCAAACCTGTATCATCACTGTTAAGTAGAAGATAATAGCAAACTTAAATGTCTAAACTCAATCCAATCAATCCATGTTGAGATTTACCCTCCAGAATCTACTGAACAGATCTCATCCACCTTTCATTTTCAAGAGTGTATACTTTTCCTTTCTAAATTTGTAATTTTCTCAGAGTGGATTAAACATTTGGAACAGACAAAATGGGCTTTGTTTGAACTCCGCATTAATTTCAAATGGCTCAACTGGATTTTGGTTTCCTGTCTATATAAGTTATGCTTCACACACCTCCCACGCTGAGATCTGTTGAAAATGAAGCTTGAGAAATCCTCATTTGGGTCCTGTCTTGTATTGGCCAAAGCCCCTGGGGTCACTTTGACTCCACAAAATTCTGACCCCATTTGATGAAAGACGAATTTCACAAGGGACATGTTTCTGTCCTGTTGAGATTACAAGGACAGTAACTTTGGAATACTTTTTGAAGTAATAACACTTATCTCTGGAAGAAATTTAAGATTTCCTCTTCTAGGAATTTTGTTAGACTATATTTATTCACATTTCATTGCAGAGATCTTTGCCACAGTACAGAAAAACAAAGTGATTCAAGCTGTCCCTGCTATGTTGCATTTTGGAGGTTATGAACTTGGAAAACATCATCAACAGATACTGGTAAGCTGAAAATTTGTGGAAGTGGGACACTTTCTCATGATGTTCCAAATGAGCACAACTCTAACCTTTTCACTACTTCTGCAATATGTAGGAGATAAGGGATGGGCAGCTGTATTTTTATAATTTCATACACGTTTATGCCTTTTGAGTTTAGATTACATTTAAAAATTGGATGGTGGATTTATAATGATACTAATTATTACAGTTAATAATTCATGTGGCTGAATGTATTTGATACACAGCCTCATCAACAGGGACACTTTGGTTCTGAATTTACTCTGTCAATGAATATACATCATTCTTTTCTGGGAACCGACCTCCAAAGAAGTCTTTAATGTGGAAAATTGGGTTGTTCCCTTTCTGTATGACTAGGCCATCAATGACTTCAGTAATGGTAGCTTGAGCAAATCCAGGTTTTACATTTCTCCAAACCAAATACAGAAACATAAATGAGCATATAATTAATTATTGAGCTAAACTGCAGCATGCAGCTACAGATCCCATGGAGTTCTTAGTAATTTCATTTCGATGTTAATGACACAGTATGTCAGGAAATTTAAAAGTGAATTCCAATTCTTCACCTTTTTTATGATCTGACCGTGAAACTCCCTCTCAAGAACCACTCAATCACAGGTTCAGGCTTGGCAATCACAACTGCTCATGATCTGGTCAATAACCCTCCTGTTCTACATCCATGCCTTGCAGTACTACACAGCACAACATCAGTTTTTCACTTACAGCTAGCTTCATCAAGCTAGATCTGTCATTGGGATTTCTCTTAGCTCTCATCATTCTTTGTTGCATGAATGAAATCCTGCTTGAGGCTTTTCACCACCATCACCGCGTCCTCCCCTCCCCCCCGACCTTAGCTGCACTGATCTATTAATGGAACCTAGCCTCATGGGAAGGCAATGGCTTAGTGGTAATATCGCTGGACTGTTAACCCAGAAATCCAAATAATGTTCTGGGGACCAGGGTTCAAATTCTGCCACAGCAGATGGTGGAGTTTGAATTCAATAAATATCTGGAATTAAGGAATAATGATGACTGTGAATCCATTTTTTATTATTAGGAAAAACCCATCTTATTAACTAATAACCTTTAGGGAAGGAAACTGCCATCCTTATCTGGTCTGGCCTACATGTGACTCCAGACCCAGAGCAATGTGGTTGACTTTAAACTGCCTTCTGGGCAATTGGGGATGGGCAATAAATGCTGCCTAGCCAGCAATGCCCTCATCTGTGAATGAACAACAAAAAACCTAGCTTCATGTGAGCTACCGCAACTTCCACGACTTTTCAGAAGCCCTTCCCGCAATGGGAAAACTTAGAATAAGCCCCTGCTCGATTGCTATGCAGAATTGAATGTTGCCTCCTATCAATATTTGGAACTGAGTGTACCATAAATATTGCTAGTTGTCATTGCTAGCTTGCTCAATATGAAAAAAAAACAGAAAAGTTCATCATAGATTCTTGGAAAATACATAGTACTGAATTTTGTTTCTTTTGGCTAAGTCTGAGATGCATCGAGTTTTTTCCCCGCAAGACCGAGCAAGTTCTTTTTCTTCATCTTATCTAACTCACTATATTATTAACCTGCCGTGCTCGTATGGCATCTCTCATATCCAATTTTTCCCAATCTTACCACACAGCTTTCCTGAAACAACTGACTACTCAGCAGATATCCTTGATTTCACCAGCATTCGTTGCACTCGGGCGATCTTTGAAAGAACATTTCACAACTGTCAAGAACAGTCAGGCTTGGAGCTGGTCTGTATGTTGCTGGCATCTTCTCCAACATAGTAGACAAAAGGAAATTGACATCCCATTTTATGCGGCAGGTCCTAGGCTCCTGCTGGATAGGGTAGTGCCAATGTGGACTTCCTCACCACCCAAAAGTGAAGGCCATGACCCCAGACCATTCCAGCTTGGCCCAAGGTTGCTTCCCAGGTTAGAGCACTTTCAGCCATCTGGAGGAACACTCGGCATTGTAGGAAGGATGTTAATATCCTTCTCCACTCTGCTGGATAAGTTCCACTGTCTTCTCCACTGTACCTCCCACTCACTTTGATCTCTGCTACTGTACCAATCTCAGCAAAGCTCATGCTCTACCAATCTCGCTGTTGCCTAAAACATCATCCCCATGTTCTCTCAGCCACCCCAACCTCCAGCACCACTCATCCTGTGTTCCTTCTGTGCCGCCTACTCATTTGCTCAGCAATCTTCTCCACAGCACCAACAGTATTAGCTCTGTCACCCACCTTCATCTCTTCTAATATGCACCTCTCTCTTATTCCATGAGGAAAACAGCTAAAAATAGGATAGGAAGTAGAACATAGAACATAGAACATTACAGCACAGTACAGGCCCTTCGGCCCTCGATGTTGTGCCGACCTGTCATACCTATCTCAAGCCCATCTAACCTACACCATTCCATGTACGTCCATATGCTTGTCCAATGACGACTTAAATGTACCTAAAGTTGGCGAATCTACTACCGTTGCAGACAAAGCATTCCATTCCCTTACTACTCTCCGAGTAAAGAATCTACCTCTGACATCTGTCCTATATCTTTCACCCCTCAATTTAAAGCTATGCCCCCGCATGCTCGCCGTCACCATCCAAGGAAAAAGGCTCTCCCAATCCACCCTATCTAACCCTTTAAGTGTCAAAGTTGGTAGTGGACTGCCTGAAATTTGCAAACTCTTCCACTTCGGAGGAGAGAATCTTGACTCTGACCATTCTGAGCATGGCTAGTACTGGAATTGGCTGCTGTCATTGACTTGCTTTGCAGTAAGCCCCTGATTATCTCCCTTGACTTGACTGAGGTCTGCTACCAGCTATAATAAGCTTCCTGCCTTGATATCTGTGCTAAATGACAAGACAAAGCAGCTGTTATGTGCTATCTCTGGCTGAGGGGACAAAGTGCAAAAAGGGAAGGCAAGTCAATGTGACGCATGCATACTGTGGATATCAGGCAGGCTCAGACTGTTTGGAAGATATGACAGCAAGTGAAAAGCCTGTGAGCCAGATACATCCCTGATGCAGAATGACCTTGCTGCAGCACTATAATGACAATTACCAGTGCAGCATTGAAGTGCAGAAGTGTTCTGTAAGTAGATCAGAAATGCACCATGAGTGGTGTTAAAGGTTGACACATGGCAGATATGTGGATTTTGGGTGCGTGTGGCAGTGCTCAATAGGCATATCCTGAGATGTTGGTACCTGGTTACAAACATGGAGAAATTTGAAACTAGCAGCAAGTTGAATCTATCAGGTACTGCTGTGTATCTTTTTTTGGCTTTCCCACCATTGAGCTTGTTTGGCATATTTGGTAAGATGGGAAGCTGAATGTTAATGAGGTGATTTGGGCTGATAACAAGGTGTTTAACAAGGAATAACCCTGTCAATTAGCAACTTGCCATTACTTAACAAGAACTTTACCATGCTGTTTCTAAAAAGTAAGATGGAGCAAGATCATGACATTGAGATGGGTTGTGCTGCACTTCTTGCCAAATTCTGCCCCACATGTTGCCATAACCTGTATTGCTCAGGTCGCTATATTATTCTGCTCATAGAAATTACAACATGAGACCAAGCCACTCAATCCAATCAATCCATGTTGAGATTTACCCTCCATGGAAGCTTGTAATTCAACTTAGAATTACCCAAGACTATTCCTAAATGCTGTAAATGCCTTTCAGCTTCAGATGCACCAAGAGAATTCCAAAAGGAAGGGAAAGAAGCTAAGAAATTATTCACTGGAATAGCTGATAGTTCAGAACTAGAGTTATGAGAGAATTAATTTGCTGGTTTTACTTTAAATAATGAAGTATGTAAATTCAAAAAGTAATTCATTAGAACACACCTTCTTTAATGTTTACTGTGCGCTACTGTTTCCTTGTATTGATTTCCTGATAAGCTTTTGGCCCTCACTCAAGAAACATCAAGCATTGCATGTTGTTATTCCCATCATGGTATAGTCAATAAAGAATAACGTAAGTACCGTACTGTGTGTGTAAGTAGATGCTTTAAAAACCTCAAATACAAAAATGCTTAAAGAGTTGTCTCTTTACAGAAACTGGTCAACATTTCTTCAACAACGATAAATATTCACATTCTACCTCCTCAGACAAAGTACTTTCAAGTCAAATATACAAAGAAAGTGAGTAGTTTTGATTTTATTTGATTGTATGTTTGCCATGTATCTTACCTGGGTATCAATTAGAGGAATGTTGGAGGAAATTTTCTTCCTTACAATGACTCCAAAATTTCAAAACAGTAAAGCGTATCTGATCTGTATTATCTCTGATGAAGGGTCTGGGCCCGAAACATCAGCTTTTGTGCTCCTGAGATGCTGCTTGGCCTGCTGTGTTCATCTAGCTTCCCACTTTGTGATCTGTGTTATCAATGTGTTTTAGATGTTTAGGATATTAACATGTCTTGTAATTTATCTCACAGAATCATCTAGTGCCTGGAATGTCATTTAATGTTACTGTCAGTTTCTGTCCAAATGAATGGAGATATTATTATGACAGTATTCGTATTCATTGTAAGGTGAGTCTTAAAATTATTTTTCATTTGTGCTTATTGTATAGATGAAGATAATGTAATCATGGGATGTCAGTATTGCTGGCTGGACCTTCTTTAACTGCCACTTGAACTGATTGGCTTGCTTGGGCCTTTTCAGAGAGCAGAGACCAGGAGGGCAGAATCTGACCATTCATCCAATCAAGACTCCTCCACCATTTAATGCAATCTGATAATCCTCAATTTCACTTTCCTGCCTTTTTCCCATAACTTTATATTAAAAATCTGTCTATCTCAGCTATCCAGTAAAGAATTCCACAGACACAGCATCTTCAGTGAGGAAATTTCTCCTCACATCTGCATCACTGATATTACATCCTCCAGTCTTGTACTCTATCACAAGGAACATAGGAACTGAGAAACAGGAGTAGACCATTCAGCCTCTTGAGCCTGTTCTGCTATTCAATGAGACCTGTGGCCTAATTCCAAATACCCTGCCTTTGACTCATATCCCATAATAACTTTGTTTAACAAAAATTTATCTGTCTCAGATTCAAAATTAATAACTGATCTAACATGCGTTGCTGTTTGTGGAAGAGAGTTTGAAATATCTACAACCCTTTGTGTGTATGAGTGCTTCCTAACATCCCTCCTGAACAGACACGTACCTGAGTTTCAGGATCCCTGACCAGTAGAAATAGTTTATATTTGTCTACCTTGTCCTTTCCTCTTAATAGCTTGAAGACTTCAATTAGATCACCCCTTAACTTCATAAATTCTAAAGAAAAACGTTTAGACCAATGGGACACAACCTGTCAGCATTACCCTGTCAAACCCCCTAGAAATCTTACGTGGTGCTAAAATGTCAACTCTCATTCTTCCAGCCTCCAATGAATACAGGCCCAACCTACTCAACCTGCCCTCATAAGAAAATCGTCTACTCCTGGGATCAAGTTGAGTGGTTTTTTTCTGGACTGCCTCTGATGCCAATATGACATTCTTGAGATAAGAGGACCAAAACTTGCCAAGCTGGTTTGTTGTTCCGCATTGAACAATGTTCCGCATTATTCCACATTGAACGCAAACCGATATGCATTCCACTACAGAGGAAACCCAGAAGTGAGGCAATCCATCGCAATGGACCCCAGAGTTTAAAAAACAGCCAGGAAAACACACCAACACTTCATCAGAGGTTGCACTGAGGATGTTACCAAGCACAGTAACGAAACGTCTGTGGAACAACAAAACAGCTTGGCAAGCCAACCAACGTCAGCACCCACAACCCAAGCTACAGATCTACTCCAAAACCTTAGCAACCAAAACTGTTCATGGTATTCTCAGTGTGATATAACTGGAATGTATTTTAATATATCTTGGATATTTTTATACTGCATTCCTTTTGAAATAAAGGCCAACAGTCCATTTGCTTTACCTGTTACCAGCCAAACCTGTGTGCTAGCTTTTTGTGATTTATGCATGAGGGCTCCAAAATCCCCTGGGTTGCAACTTTCTGCAGTCTTTCTCTATTTTAATAATGTTCACCTCCTCTATTCTTCCTGCCAAATTACATACCTTTATATTTTCCCACAATATAATCCATCTGCCAAGCCTTTGCCTATTTAGGGTATTCAAATGTGACAAAGTGTAACAAAAAGTAATATGAATAAAAGTCATGCAGACCCACGAAATGTCATTATGAGGGAAACTGGAAGTACAGTGGCTACCAGATTAAGAAGAGGTAACCTGTAGCGATCTATTCCTGATTCATTCTTCTTCCTTCTCTGAAGCAATTTGAAGCAAAAAAACAGTCAAAAGATAAATGTAATGATTAATGCAATGATAATCATAATGCTGCTGCAATTTGAAACTCTCAACAGGATTCTTCACAGACAAGACAAATGATTGATTGTTAGGCACATCTCCAGCTTAAATGATATCAGGCAATCTCATTATAACAGATTTGTTTGGTTGGTTTTTTTGAGTGACTGTAACATTTCCCAGTTTCCTCAACTTCACCAATAATTTTCACTCTAAAATATGACATGCACTGTAACCATAAACAATAATTATTGTATTTTTGTAGGATGATGACACTCTACTTGTTCCCGTGCATGCTTATCCTGTTGCAAATATAGTGGATTTTCCCACTTACTTAACTGTAAGTGATGTCCCTCTTGGGCAAAGGTATGTTTGTAATATTAGTTTTAATGATTTATTACAGTCATTTTAATGATAATTAAAGTTACTGAAGATTTTCACAATTGAGATATGTTTCTTGCTTTTAGAGTTGGAAGTTACTAACACCCAGAATAATGTAATAGGTTAGGTCCACATTTATTTAGAACTAGCATACCTTCTTGATGAAGTGCTTATGTTATCCTTGTATATAAAGCGGTTAGCTTAATATGTAGCCTTCATTATCAAATTTTAATTCCATTATCTGCTGAATAATAGAGTATGTCACCTTAATTACATGGATACAGGTGTGTTCTGATGTTGGCATGTTGTTTGACGTTGTGCTTTTATAGCTGATATCGCACATTAGCATACTTATGTTCACATTCTACGCCAGTCAGCAGATATGACAAAAGATGAAAAAATCATATGTTGATCACTTTTAGGGAGAATTCAACTGCAAAATGTTTGTCTAACTACACATTGAATGGAAGCTATCATGATACACATATAAAATCTGAATCAATCTAATCTCCTTTGATCTGCTTCTCTTCATGCATGTTTACATTTTTGAAAGAAATTGATGAGATGAAGAATTTAAAATATCTCTTTCCTTCCGTGAGTTGGCACCTCAAGGGCTATATATTAAGATCATCACCAGAAGAAAGAATATACAGAGTAGAAAATTATTTATGCTGTATTGTACTAACCTAAAAACATGCAAAATAGGGAAAGTATATGCTATATGGCTTCGCAGGCCTGCTACACTATTCCATAAAATCATGGCTGTTCTTCAACTTCAACTCCCCTTCCAACTTGATCCCCAAGTTTCTTATTCTGAAGAAGAGTCACATTGGATTCAAAACATTAACTCTGTTTCACTTTCCACAGATACTACCAGAACTGCTGAATTTCTCCAACACTTTTTGTTTTTATTTACCTCAAATGATGATTCCTGTGGTGTCCAAAAATAGTTCTATCTTAGCATTGAATATCCCCAGTGACAAAACATCCTCACAGTTTTTCACAACAGAGAATTTCAAAAGTTCACAAGCTTCTGAATGAAGAAATTCCTTTTCTCAGTCTCAATTAATCAACTCCTTATCCTTTAGAGTTTATAGATATTCTAGACTCTTCAGACAATGAGAAAGTTATTACTTAGCATCTTCCCTATCAACCCTGCTTAGAACCTTTTATGTTTCAATGTGTCCACCACCGCATTCTTCTCAACTCTAGGCATAGGCCTGCTGTTCTGTTGTTTCCTTATGGAAGGCCAGACAAAAAAGCAGTGACAGAAGTAGATTTTCTTTGTTTTGGAAAACAATAGTGGTGTAGAATTATGTGTATCTTTTCCAGCATTGTTCAGTATTTGTGTAAAAATGGATGAAATTGTAATGCTGTAAAATAATTGGATTACCACTTGCAGTTGGACATGGTACTTTGGCTATTGCATATTGATCAGCTGCATACAATTGGACTGAGGCCAGTGGCAAAAGAAATGAATGGTTGGGATCTTCAAAATAATATCATCAACTAGAAATTTATAACATCAAATGTTACATTTCTAGTGGATGTACAAAATCTTTTTTGTTCGACAATGGAAACTCCAATCCACATATTTTGTATAATTTTTTCTGGGTATTAGTATACCTGAGCAGCACTTGGAAATGTGTTGCCATTGTCGTTGGCATTACTGCACAGAAGCAGGCCTTTTAAACCATTGCATTTATTCCAGTTCTAACATATTGTTGTCATGCAATGCTTGGGAAAGGATTAAAATACAGTCGGTGACATTTGTACATTTCTAGTTTAAACAGGAGTACATTCAACCCAGTTAGCCACACTTTACTTTTAAACAGTTTTTGAGATCTTATGTTTGAAATAATATTTGTTAAGTTTATAATTATTAAGAAGATGCATTAATGGTACATGAAATCTACTGGTGGAAATATTATAATTTGACCATGTAATAGCTTGTACAAAAATAATCTGCAGTTGTTCATTCATTCTTTAAATTAAGAACTCTAGATGAAAGATTTGGCTAATATTTTACTTGCATTTTGAGAATGTCAAAGCGCTTAATTTATTTCTTTTGGACTGAATTAACCAGAAACCCTCTCTGCTGATTGCAACTATGAAAACAGCAAAGGAATAAGATTTGTTTTTATGCACCATCATAATCTCAACTTTCAAAACATGAACTCTTATTGACTGTAATATCCACTTTCTCCAATATTTTATCTTCAGCCTT
This sequence comes from Stegostoma tigrinum, assembly GCF_030684315.1. Classification (NCBI taxonomy): domain Eukaryota; kingdom Metazoa; phylum Chordata; class Chondrichthyes; order Orectolobiformes; family Stegostomatidae; genus Stegostoma; species Stegostoma tigrinum. The sequence goes on along the minus strand of NC_081360.1, from coordinate 67,119,443 downwards.
CTGCTCTTGAAAATATTTTAAAGAAGAGACCAACTCTGATCAGCATAAAGAAGTTTATTCAATTTGTATATTAGTGTTATGTCCATAACATGTTTCAATATGCGAAGCACATTCCAGTTTTCTGTAATCATAGAAAGATGTAATACTGAAAAATGCCCATTCAACACAGAGTTCTTTAGTTGATTCTTTGAAAGATCTATCTGATTGGTACTACTTGTCTGCTCTATCCCAGTAGCTGTAAAATTTTTCCCCATTCAACTTTTTATCCAACATTTAAAGTGTTTTTGCATCTGTTTTTATCACTCTCTCTCAAAGCAACAATCATAACAAAATGCTTTGAAAAATGTTTTCTCCTCATTGCCTTTGATTCATTTTGTCACTTGCCTTACATTTGTGGCCTCTGGTTACTGATCCTGCTGCCACTGGAAGTAGTTTCTCCTCATTAGCTCTATTAAACCTTCATGATATTGAACATAACTATCAAATCTTCCTTTAATCTTTTCTACTTTACAGAGAATACCAACAATTTCTCTGATCTCTAAAGCCTTTCTTCCCAAGCACTAGTGTTGTAAATCACTCCTTCATGTCTCCAAAACTTCAAAGTTCTTTCCACATGGTTACAGTTCTCTGTCACTAGACAATGTTTTATAAAGGTTAAGCATCACTTCCTTACTTTTGAATAGCATTTCTCCATTTATAAACCCAAGATCCTGCATGCCTTTTCACAGCCTTCTCAACTTGGCCTCTCACTTTCAAAAACTTGTATGCATCTATCTTCTGTTCCCTCTGTTCTAGTATTCCTTTTGAAATTGTGCCACTTAATTTATATTGACTGTCCTTACTTTTCTTACCAAAATGAAACACTTCAAACCTCTTCATTTTAGATTTCAGCTGCAATATGTCCATCCATTCCACCAGCCTGTCTGTAACCACCTAAAATGTAGCTATTCTCCTTTACTTAATTTTTTTCTGTTTTCCAGAAGGCTTGAAATTAAGTTCTGTGTACCAAGTACAGATGTCAAAAGGAGCAGAGATCCAACCAGCTATCCTGGGGAATATCGCTTTACATTTCTCTCCAATCTGAAAAATAACTATTCACAACTATGCTTTACTTTCTGTCCCATTATGAGTTCTGCATTCATGCAGCTACTGCCCCTTAAGTTCAAGGAATGCTGTCTTAACAAAAGCCTTTTAAGAGTTCAACAGTGACAGGTTGAATAAGAACGGTTAAAGGATGTAGGCGTTGCAAGTTGTGATTAACCTTCAGACGTCACAATGCAGGCAGAACACAAATTTTAAATGACTGTGGCTCGCAACTTCAGTGCCTTATGTCCTGCTGAGTGGCCACCAACTTCAGTATGGATCTAAGGTCTTTTCATTGTTGCACATTAGGTTAGCCTGTACGAATTAAAAACAGCCTACATCTCTCGATGTGAATGCATTCTGGCTGAAATAAGTTTTTATGAGCAGAAAGAAATTTTGTAAAACCCAAAGAGCATGGTGGCCTTATTACAGGACGTGAACAGAATGAAAGAAGTCATTTCCCATAAGGGGGCCCAGAGCCCCTAAAACAGCTATTACAAAGGCAGCCTGAATGGATAGCCAGCACAATCAATTGGAAGAGTTTAGCTCCAAGGACCTGAATGAGGTTCAATGAATTCACATGAGTAATCAAGGTCATTAATACATTTGTATCTGTCATATCTTTTAAAGTAAACAGATGGCTCAAACATTGTTCAATTCACTACGTACATTTCACTCACAAATTAACAGTCTGTATTAAATACTGTGTGCATCTAACATTCATAACTTCACTTCATTCTCACTCACCTTAGAACTGCTGCAAACTTCAGCCTCACTTGTAATGGATGACAAAAACCTGCAAGCTATTCAAATGTGACACGTACATCATTCAGACACCTTGCCCCACAATCTCAAATGCATTTCCTTCTCTTTTAAAAGCCAAGGTGGCCCATAATTAGTTAAAAAATTCTGCAGTAGAAGTTCAGACTGAAGTCACAGATGTTCACCTTGTCACCCTTGTGAGTGTGTCTTCCAGGATGATTTTGGGACTTCCACAGCTATTCACCTGCTGGCCGTTTATTTTTTGAGCATTGTCCTTTGCAATCCTGTTTGGCCTACTCCATTCCACCGTCACTGAGCAAGGCTGCATCATCGAATCCACCCTGTTCACCGTCTTCATTGCCAACATCCACCGTTTCACTGACTAAAACCTGCCCAAAGCAATTCAATTTGTTTACCACATGGAAGGCAGGCTGTTCAACCTTAATAGGTTCAAGGGCAAGGTCTCCACCACCTCCATCTTGGACCTTCAATACGCCGGCAACAATGTCATTGCAGCACTCCCCACAGTCTTACCATTAATTGTGTAAGGCCAGCCCTTGCTCATCTTACCAAAATACAACACCACTCAATTGTCAAAATCAAACTCCAACTGCCACTCCTCGACCCATTGGCCCAGTTAATCATGATCCCTTTGTAATTTTAAACAACTTTTCTCCCTGTCTAAAATACCACCAACTTCCTCAAACTTAATAGCCATGTATCCTATGTTCTCAAGCAAACTGTGTATAAATGACAAACAACAGTGAACCCCGCACCAATCTTGCAGAAAATCACTGGCTACAGGCCTCCAGTCCAAAAACACTACCCTCCACCGCCACCCTCTGTCCCCTACCTTCAAGCCAATTTTGTAGGAAACTGGCAATCTTTCTCTGAAGCCCATGTGATCTAACCTTGCTAACCAGTCTGTGCGGTACCTTGTCAAAAGCCTTACTAATTTTCATGTAAACAATGTCTACCGCTGTGCCCTCATCTATTTTCTTGGTCACGTACTCAAAAAAAACTAAACCAAGTTTGTGAGACATGACTTCACATGCACAAAGCCATGCTGACTATCCCTAATCAGTCCTTGCCCGTCTAAATGCATGTAGATCCTGAGTATCAGAATCCCCTCCAACAACTTACCACCCACTGATGTCAGACTGACTGGTCTATAGTTTCCGAGTTTCTCTTTGCAGTCTTTTTTAAATAAAGGCACAACATTAGCCACCCTCCAGTCATCTGGCACTTCACTCATGAATGTAAATGATACAAATATTTCTGAGAGGCCCACAATTTCTTCCTTAGCTTCCCACAATGACCTAGGAGGGACTTGATCAGGTCCCAGAGATTTACCTTTATGCTTATCATACAGATCCTGGAAAGCTCTGAGGTTCAGAGTGACTTTGATGTCCATGTCAACTGGTCCTTTTAAAGTAGCTGGGCATGTAGATAAACTGTTTAGGAAGGCATATGACACACTTGCTTTTATTAGCTCAAGCATCGAATTTACCAGCAAGCGGGTTATGTTGAAACTGTCTAAAATGTTGATTAGGCCACAACTAGAGTATTGTTAGCAGTTCTGGAACTTTCATTACAGGAGGATATGTGATTACACTGGAGAGGGAACGGAGAAAATTTACCAGGATGTTGACTGGGCTGGAGAGTTTTAGTTACGATATCAGATTGGATAGACTGGGATTATTTTCATTGGAGCAGCGGAGTCTAAGGCTGGACATGATTGAGATGTATAAAGTTATAAAGTGTATAGAAGAATGTAGATTGGGGAAACGTTACCATTGTGGAGGTATCAAAGATCAGAGCTGTAGATTTCAAACAAGGGGAAGAAGGTTATGAGGGGATATGAGAAATGCTTTTTCACCCAAATTGTGATAGAATCTTCAATTCACTACCTGTGAGGATGATACAGATAGAAACCCTCAAAACATTTAAATATTTATTCAAGTATTATTGGGATGGCACAGTGGCTCAGTGATAACTCACAGCGCAAGGGACCCAGGTTCAATTCCACCCTAGGTTGATGTGGGAGAAGTGGATAGGAGTGGAATGTAAAGTCTGCATTGATACCATTAGGCTGCAGGGTTCCCAAGCTTGGACTCCACAAGCTTCAAAATTTCCCCACCCCTGCCTCCCTATCCTGTCTATCCTTTCTCCCACCTGTCCACTCCTCCCAACTCACCCCCTACTCCCACCTCCCACCTCCCACCTACCAGCCTCATCCCTGCCTCCTTGACCTGTCCATCTCCTGTCCACCTTTCTGCTCCTTTATCCATCTTCTATCCACATCCCCCCGCTCTCTATTTATTTCAGAATCCGCTTCCCCTCCCTCATTTCTGAAGAAGGGTCCAGACCACTGAAATATCAGCTTTCCTGCTCCTCTGATGCTACTTGGCCTATTGTATTCATCCAGCTCTACACCTTGTTATCTCCCATTGACATTAATTTTGCTTGGGCTTCTTAATGTAACTTCAATTACATGCTGCCTTAATGTCAATGGTAGTCAATTTCACTACACCTCAAGTTCAAAAATATGTGGAATGGATGGAGAGGAAGAGGATTTGTTGTGGAAACTTGATTCTGAAAATAAAAGCACCCAATCTGATGAGAAGTGGGGGATCCTTATGATGATGCCATAGTCAGATTGGCATAGAATGAATTTGGTGAACTGTTTGCACCAGATAGTGAAGATAATGAATGTGAAGATTTTGAAATTTTATTGCAGGTAAATATATCTTTGTAGAATAATTTCATTTGATAAAACATGGTCACATTAATGTAATCTGAATTGTATTGGCTGCTACCATTTTGTGCTCAGCAAATAAGTTGACCTCTAGTTTTTGGAAGGATTTTTCAATGCCTCAAAAATTCACTTGAATGCTGTACTCTCCAGTTTATCAAAGTATTTTCAAAAGAATGAAAATCTTGGAACTGTAGAGGACCAAAGTGATTTCAAAGCCTAAAAAAAATCGTTAAAAGCTACTGAACCATTGCAAAAAGCAATGAGAAAGGCTAAGGAAATGTTTGCCGATATCTCAAGGTAGTTGAATTTTAAAGTGGAGAAATTAATGCATCAGTAATATAGTGCATTGATAAGAACCTATTTGGACTATTGCATTTCATGTTGGACAACATACCCCATGAAGTATTCCTCAATTGAGGAAAAGGTGGTCGTAGAACATAGAACATTACTACGCACTACAGGCTCTTCGGCCCTTGATGTTGTGGCAACCTGTGAAACCAATCTGAAGCCCATCTAACCTACACTATTCCATTATCCTCCATATGTTTATCCAATGACCATTTAAATGGCCTTAAATTTGGCGAGTCTACTACTGTTGCAGGCAGGGCATTCCACACCGTTACTACTCTCTGAGTAAAGAACTTACCTCTGACATCTGTCCTATATCTATCACCCCTCAGTTTAAAGTTATGTCCCCTCATGCTAACCATCACCATCCGAGGAAAAAGGCTCTGACTGTCCACCCTATCTAATCCTCTGATCATCTTGTGTGTCTCTATTAAATCACCTCTTAACCTTCTTCTCTCTAACAAAAACAGCCTGAAGTCCCTCAGCCTTTCCTCATAAGACCTTCCCTCCATACCAGGCAACCTAGTAAATACCTAGTAAATCTCCTCTGCACCCTTTCCGAAGCTTTCACATCCTTCCTATAATGCAGCAACGACAGCTGTACACAACACTCCAAGTGTGGCTGCACCAGAGTTTTCAACAGCTGCAACATGACCTCATGGCTTCGAAACTCAATCCCTCGACCTGTAATCTCATGGAAACTGGTATTATACAAACAGATGTGACAGAGATGGAGAAACTGGCAGAATGAAACAAAATAATGGATTTATAAGTTATGATTGTGAGAAATAGGGTGTTTTCATTTGTAAGAAAGACAACTGCTGTTAATGATGCTGCTGATTCATAAACATCTAGAATTGCACATTATTTGCAATTATGTAATTAAAATTTTTGATTTAAAATCTGAACCTCAAGTTATTTGAGTTGGGATTCATATCCCTAAGAATATGCAATTTCATCCTGCAGGTGAATAATTAATATTTATACCATGTTAAAGGACTGTAGTTGTTTTTGAATGTTGTGGGAGAGTCAGAGACTGTTCTCACCCATTTCTGAACTATTGTGCAAAAATGGAATTGTGATCTGTTGACTGAACATAGCCATTACACAGGTGACAATACAAAAGACAATCAAAGTGATCTAATTGGCTAGTAAGCTATTATTATTTTCAGTCTGTGTCTTGCTGAATTCATCTGCACATTTTCCAAGTTTTACTTTGCTTGGCCAAAAGTAGAGAGGAGGCAAAAAACACATATTTGGAGTAGACTATTTTTACTTATTCAAAAAAGCCAGCAATACTGCTGTTAATGATGCTACTGATTACAGACAGAAAATGCAAATTCATGTCTCTGTCTTTCTGCCTTTTCTCTCCTCCTATTTCTTGGTGTTTCTCCCCTGGGCTTTCATTAGATTAGTCCACCCTGTTCCTATTCTTACTTATGGGTTCTTGGCCCAAGAATCACTTACAGTTGCCTCTGTCCCCACTCCCATACTATTAGTTTTAGTGATCCTAAGAATTGATCCTTGACCCTTTCTTGTTTCTCATCTATCAGATGCCCTTTGTGACATTATGAGAAAGCACAAAATTGGCTTCAAACATCTATTGAGAACACTCAGGTCTACCTCACCATTGCCTCTCTCAACTACTCTACTATTGTTAAATTAAAAGACTGTTTATTTGATGAGAAGAAATTTCTTCCAATTTACTATTGGGAAGCCATTGTATTCAGTCCTTGCTCCAAGCTCCATGCCCTACCCGCTGACTGTATCCCACTCCCTTACAATAGCCTGTGACAAATCAGTTCATTCACTATCTTAAATCATATTTGAACAAGAGGTAAACCTTTGACCACATATCCATGCCTTCACTTACATTGCCCAACATCACGTGACTTCACCCTGTGTTAACTGACTTGTCCTTGAAACCTCATTTAGACAGTCATTATTGTGGAAGGTGATCACTTCAGCTGAGAATCAAATATCCAAACAACTGGTGATTTTTAAAAAACACACCACTTCTTTTGTCTGCATTCTTCCTTCAGCCAAGTTTAACACCTGATATTCTCTCCAAAGTTTATCTCTTTTTAGCATGCTTGCAGAATGCATTTGTGTGTATGTGTGAATTGGTTTCTATCCAAAGACCTATGACTTCAGGTATGGCCTGCTCAGACAACACAGGACCCATAAATCATGGAGCCTCGCAGAAGCTTCCTTGTTTTGAGAAATGAACAAGAGTGATGCCTTGTTCAGCTATGAGCAAAGGGCAGAAACTTTGTCCACAAAACAGCTCCAGATGGACTACCAAAAGAGAGAGATTCAGTGTTTTCTTAGGCTATTCAATTAATTCTGGCAGAAATCATCTTCAAAAAATCTAAATTAATCTGCAAACAGGAAAATAGTGCTGTTTTATTGCTCTCAGCTTTGTGAGGAAACAGAGTAAAGTAAGAATTGCTTTAAATATTATTTTGTGCTCTTGTGTAACTATTGGAATACAAACCAACCTGTTGAGTTATGTTCAATTGAATTTCACTAATATGTGGATCAGTCAGCACAAGGAAAAATATTTTAAATTATATTGCCAAATACATATAACAAATGATTTTACTTGGTCATGCTAATATGTGACTAGATTGTTGGCCGTAAGGGTAAACTTCTAATAAGAAGGAAAGTAGCAGCTGTTTAACAGAGATATCAGTGATTTTTAACCTGACTGTACTAATGGAGTCACACTTTGAATCATGAGATATTAATGCTAGCTTTTTTCTTCCCTGCATGACCAATGCATTTGCAGGTGTTAGGCAAATATGGATTTGTTCTAAACACAGATTTCTAATGTTTTTGTATCAAAGAGAGACAGATTAAGGTATGGATCAATTTATGGAAAGCAAGGAAGATAATGCAGAAAATAAATTACTTAAAACTGTTTATAAAGCAAGTCAGATGACCACTTATTTTAATAGGATTATTAGCCTTGTATGGATATTTAATATACAAGCAGTAGTTTTTTTAAAAAATTACGCCAAAGTTACTGATTGCTTTGGAATGAACTTTAGAAATTTTTTGTAAAGATAATTTTTTGCATGTTCCAGAAGTTTGATATTAATCATGTGCAAATATTTTTGGCCTGGACATCAAGAAACTTTCTCATGGCATCAATAAAAGAAGTTAATGCTTGAGATTTTCATATGAAAGTCACTTTACTGCAAACAATAAGGATACATTTACAGAATGACTAGATGAAATTTTCCACTCCCTGGTGGACCTGAGTAATGGTGAGACAGTTTGGATAATATTAGAGGCAATGATGTTTTTTCTCCTCATGCCTTCAGTATCAATTTCAGAATCTCGCTGTTGAGCTGTGCCTACATTACATCCATGCATTTGTACCTCAGCAAAGCCCAAGCTTGAGTTGTTTATGCAACACTGTCAATTCTCCTCCCCCTTGCTGAGAAACTAGATAGTAAAAACTTCAAACGTGTGGATCACATCTGGCAGCTGCAGCTCTTCAACTGGTTGCCTCAGCCAGCATTCAACTGTTCCTTCACAACATGTTCCATGGCCACAACGCTTCTCAAATATTCATCCAGACAAGTAGCATCAGCCAACTATTAGCCTCAGCATACCCTTGTGCCTGCTGTTGGACCAATCACACATCATATTGGCCTTCAATACTTTGCACTGAACCTTGGCACAGCTGTAACATATATGTTTGTGCCAGGTCACTTCATATTGTAGGAACACACACACATCTCATGTATCTGCACAGGATGCATTTAATGGTTCTTAATTTGTTTCCGTAGCACTCACTCACTTTGTGATTACTTGGAGGCTACCATTCTTTTAAACTTCACATTGCTTTCTTAGCACACACTCACTGTCTTCAACATTAATTTAAGGGCTGCCACCCATATGCGGCTCACATTGCTTTCTTAGTACAGAGTCTTTTGTCCTCAGTTACAGGCTGCATTCCTGCAGACATTGTGGATGTGGGACCTGGATCTCCATGATATTCACCAACCTGTCCACTTAGATAGCCAGATGCAAGCATGTCAGAAACCAACATAGTACTGATAATTGTGGTGGACTCCTCCATCTTGTGATCCAGTTCATTGACTAATTCTGATATACCTGGCTGCTGTTCCTGTCCTTGTCTGTGTAGTTTGACTAAGACCCAGACTCCTAGAGATCTACAGCACAGAAAAACGACCTTTGTTACATTGAGTCTGCACCAACCATAAAGTGTACTCCACAACTGCACACAATACTCTAGCTATGGCCTAACCAATGTTTTATATAGTTCCAGCATCACCTTCCTGCTTCAATAATTCTATGCCTTCCTAATAAAGGCAAGCATCCACCTGTGTCAACTTGCACTGATATCTTAAGGGACTGATGTATATGCACACCAAGATCCCTCTATTCTTGGTGGCTTTCAAGGCCCATCATATTTCCTTGCCTGGTTTGTCCTGTCCGAATGCAGCACCTCACATTAATCCAGAGTGAACTCTATTTGTGATTCATAACTCCATCTAACGAGCCCCTCTATATCCTCCTGTAATCTAAGGCTATTATCCTCACTATTTGCCATTAACCAATTTTTATATTGAGGTTGAGAACATGAGAATGATCTCAGGAAAAAGACAATCAAGTACCTAGTCTCAGGCAGCCTTCTGAGTCCAGAGACTTAGGCTACTTCTTCCTTGACCAAACGTGGAGATTTGTCAATGGTGTGCTCATTAAATGTCAGTGATGTACTCCTTAGTCTCATTTAGAAAAGTACGCATTGAGGTGAAAGTTTCTGAGCTGGGAGAGGATGCACAAGAAAGTCTTGCTGGTTCACACTCTGAGAGATCAGTAGCTTTCTCCTCAGAGGTGGAAATGAAGCCTAAGGTCATTGATACTGACATTTTCTTAGTTGAGGTTCATTGTCTTTTGCTAATATCTGAATAAAAGAAGAATGGAATTAGTTGCCTAAGAGGGATAAAAGCTTGTGTAAATTACCAATGAGTTTGCGCTGATGTTAATGGGAGAGCAGCGCAGCACAGCACAATGAAACTTACTGGGTTAGTTCACCATTGTGGTTCCAGCATGAGTGGTCATGTTTTTCTTTGGCTCAATCCAGTATTTTCTCCTTATTAGGAGAGAGGAGCCTGATGTCCACCACTTCACCACCGCTCTCCCACAGGTGAGATCTCTTGGCCTGGTTGTGGAGCCAGTTCTCCCCGCAACCAGACTAAAGGACAAATTGACCAAAATGTAAATGGAAGAGCAGTTAGTTGTATGCTCAGTTATAGGCTGCATACCTGCAGATATTGAAGATGTGGGACCTGGACCTACGTGATCGTCACCAACTTTTCCATGGAAACAGCCAGATGTATGCATGTCAGATCCAACACAGTACTGAGTATTGCGGTGGACTCCTCATTCTTATGATCCAGTTCACTGACTATCTCTGTATAATTTAAATATAGTTCTATCTCATTTATTTTTGACTCGCTACTTTGAAATATTGGCATATGGGTTTTGAACTATGTTTATGAGGGGATTTTATTATTTAACTTGTCTGTATTTCTGGAACTATGACGTTTACCAGTAAGTTCTTGAAATGATGATTTGTTTGCCTCAGATATTGATCCTTTGAAAATTTCAGACATGAGTACCTCAGTCTGTATGTTATTTTCTGGTGATGGCATCTCTTTCTTGACTCTCATTCTCTTTAAAAGAACTACAGCACGGAGATTGCTCGTGGCCTAAAAGAACAACAGTAACACCAGCTCCATAGGAATTGGTACAAAGGCAGCTAGTAAAGTAATTGACAGAAGCAAAAACAATCAAAGAAAGACATTTTAAGCTGATGCAATCAACTTTGATGCTAATCTTTTTTGTATCTTTGACTCAATACCTGTATTAAATGGTCAGGAGTGGGGATTTGGCAAGTGATTGCACAATGTTCAGCACTGTTTGTGAATGTTTATTCTGAAGCAATCCATCTTCAAGTGCAATAATATCTGTCAATATCCAGGCTTGGACTAACAAGTGGCAAGTAACATTTGTGTCAAACAAATGCCAGGAAGTAATCATCATCCACAGTAACAGACAATTTAACCATAGTGCCGTGACATTCAATTAGACTGTTACCCTCACTGAGGCCTACCAGTATTGATATCTTGGAGGTTACCATTGACCAGAAACTCAACAAGATTCACGCTATAAATAGAGTGGATGCAAGACTTAGTCAATGGCTAGGAATACTACAACGGGTAACTCACCTCCTGACATCCCAGAGCCTGTCCACCATTGACAAATCACAAGTCAGGAATGTGATGGGACACTCCTCAATTGGCTGGATAAGTGCAGCTCCAACAGCACTCGAGAAGCTTGACACCGTCAAGGACAATGCTGCCTACTTGATTGGCACTACATTCACAAACATCCAGTTCCTCCAACACTGACACTCATTTGCAGCAGTATGCACTGTCTACAAGATGCATGCAGAAGATGCAGAGGTGCAAAAGATGTATGGTAGTATCACCAACTGCAAGTTCCCTTCTGTGCAGCTCGCTATCTGACTTAGAAATTCCCAAACCTTCACTATCATTGGATCAATATCATGGAATTCTCTCTTTAATAGTATTCTGAGACTACCTATAACACATGGACTGTAGTGGTTCAATAAGGCAACTCACACTGCCTTCTCAAGGGCAACTAGGGATGGTCAATAAATGCTGGATAGCTAGCAACTCCATGTCCCATGAGTGAATTAAAAAAAAATCTTTAATACCTACTCTACTAGGTCAAGGGATGAAACAGATCAAATAAGGTAGAGGGAAATAACAGCATGACACCAATTTCATTTCTATGTAGTTGCCTTAAATGGGTAGAAACCACATGCAGCTAATGGAAATGATGTTAAAAAGGAAGCTGTCAACAAAAGGACAAAGAGCTAATGCCACAGAGCTTAACCCAGATTTCAGGTGAGATCTGCTAATGTAAATCTGCAAATTAGATAGACCCAAGGAGAAATATAGGCTACTATCTCTAAATGTATATATTAGCATTGTTGGGGAAAAAAAAATCCAAAATCTTAATTACATATATTAATAACTAGCATATGTTTGCTGAAAATATCCTGATATGGAACACCTCCTTTTAACTGTTCCATAAAACTCCTTCTCTTGATTTTTCTCAATTATTCTTCTCTTTCAGTTTTATCTACCAGACATTTTGGACTGAAAAAAATTAAAACTGAGGGCTGAAGTATTATATAAAATGGAATAGACTAGTTCCATAAATTTCCTAACTTAGTAAGAAGGTGCATACCAGTATATCTGACAGAATTCAATAACTGTGACATCTTTTTAAGTAGCACATAGTACATAAATGTGTATGATACATTTGAAGGACTCTACATTATTTCTAGATTACTCTATTTACATGTAATCTACTTTACAATTCTGAATAATTATTATTTTAGCTGACCAAAGTAATTGGTTTATTTGTTTCCCTTGCGGGAAAAACACGATCTGTATTTTACTTCAAAAGTTAATCATATTATTTTTTTCTCAAAATTTACAGCAAGGAAATCAACATCCCTTTAAGATGTAGCTGTCCAGTTGATTTTGAATTCCAGATAAATTTTCTTCAGCCTCATCGTGCGTTCACAATTCAGCCAAAAGCAGGTGAGAAAACTTCCAATATTATATTAGTAATTTGTATTGGCAATTAATGGTGCATTGGCATAGTCATACAGTCATAAAGCAAAAAGGCAGCTGGAGAATTAATTAACAGAAGCAAAACAAATTGAAGAAATATAATTTAAGCCGACACAATCAGCTTTGGTGATGGGCTGCTGTATACCTTTCCTTCAGATTTCCTGTGGATCTTTCCTTCAGCCTATCAAGTCTGCACTGACCTATCTATGCATGATCCACTTCCTTGCACTTGGCCCATATTATGAGGTTTCAAGTGCTCAGCCACGTACATTTTTAAATTTTGCACAGGACAAAATGTCTGGTAAATAAAAAGAAAAGATTTTGAGTTATTATCCTAAATTAAGGCAGGTGCTAGCCCCCTATCCCACAAACCCCTTCATGCTGCAACTGTACAAAACGCTAGTGCGGCCTCATTTGGAATATTGCGTGCAGTTCTGGTCGCCCCATTATGGGAAGGATGCGGAAGCATTGGAAAAGGTGCAAAGGAAATTTACCAGGATGTTGCCTGGTCTGGAGCGCAGGCCCTATGAAGAAAGGCTGAGGGACTTGGGGATCTGTTCTCATTGGAGAGAAGGAGGCTAAGAGGGGATTTAATAGAGACATACAAGATGATCAGAGGGTTGGGTAGGGTGGACAGTGAGAGTCTTTTTCCGAGGATGATGACTTCAACTTGTACAAGGGGGCATAGCTGCAAATTGAGGGGTGATAGATTTAAGACAGATGTCAGAGGCAGGTTCTTTACTTAGAGAGTGGTAAGGGCATGGAACACCCTGCCTGCCAATGTAGTTAACTCAGCTACATTAGGGGCACTTAAACAGTCCTTGGGTAAGCATATCGATAATGATGGGATAGTGTAGGCGGAGGGGTTTAGATTAGTTCACAGGTCAGCGCAATATCGAGGGCAAAAGGGCCTGTTCTGCACTGTATTGTTCTATGTTCTATGTTCTATGCTCAAACCAGGCCTTGTTATCACACTGCCTGCCATTACACACTACCTATCATTAGTCACTAATTGTCCCCATTAACAGCTATTCACCCTCTTATCAACTCCTTTATCTATTAAAACTGCTCTTCCCTCTCTTTGGGTTCTATCTTTTATCCTATTGTTTAGTCTCTAACCCCTCCCCTCCTTAATTTCTGCGTATAAACCAACGTTTTCCTAGCTACCATCCATTCTGAGGGAAGGTCACCGGGCCCGAAATGTTAACTCTGATTTTTCTTCACACGCTGCCAGGCCTGCTTAACTTTTCCAGCAACTTCGGTTTTTTGAACCAAAATTTCTATTTGCATCAATAAGCTCATAATCCTCAATTGAATCTCATTCTCAGTTCACACTCCACACTCAAACAATACCTTTCTGCCAAACAAAGTAAGAATGGTTCTTCTGTACTGTTTGGAAATTTTGATTAAATTCATCAAATCCCTACAGTGTGGAAACAGGCCCTTCGGCCCGACATGTTCACACTGACCCTCAGAGCATCCCACCCAGACCCATTCCCCTATAACCCACCTAACCTAGACATCCTGAACACTACGGACAATTTAGCATGACCAATCCACCTAGCCTGCACGTCTTTGGACAGTTGGAGGAAACTGGAGACATAGAGGAAACCCACACAGACACAGAGAGTGTGCAAACTCCACACAATCACACGTCCCTGGTGCTGTGAGGTAACCGTGCTGATCACTGAGCCACTGTGCCACCCCTTTAGATGTCATGCATCAGTAGCGAAGCGAACTCTAGGTTGGAATTTTCCTTCTACATTTAAAAGATAAATGATTGAAAAATCTTTTTTTTCTTTTCTCTGAATATGTTCAGTGATTTTTAACAATGTACAAAAAGACAGAAACCATGCAAATAACCATTCAAGTCAATAAGTTATTGTTAGAGAATTAAATGGTCAAATGCACAAAGCTGATCTGTTATGCATAAGAACATACAAAATAAGAGCAGGAATAGGTCATTTGACACCTTCGCCTGCTCTGCCTTTTATTAAGGTCATGGTTGATCTCCCCCAAGCCTCCGTACCTCTTATGTGCCAGGTCCACAAAGCCTCTCAACTCCCTGGTTTTTCAAAAATATATCCATCGCTTGCAATACTTTACATGATATAGTCTTCACAACTCTTTGGGGCTGAGAATTCCAGACATTCCTTACCCTCAGAGAGAAAGAGCTTCTTTGCATGATAACAAAGTGCGGAGCTGGATGAACACAGCAGGCCAAGCAGCATCTTAGGAGCACAAAAACTGATGTTTCGGGCCTAGACCCTTCATCAGAAAAGCTAATTACAAGAGATTTGCAGTGGGAGAGAGATCCCCTGAGGTTTGTCCGGCGGGTGGAGGGTAACTTCTTCAGGTTAGGCATCCCTGGAAGAGGCTTTGCAGTGAGGCTAAAATTGTGACCAGAGATAATGGGAACTGCAGATGCTGGAGAATCTTAGGTAACAAAGTGTGGAGCTGGATGAACACAGCAGGCCAAGCAGCATCTTAGGAGCACAAGATGACTATCCCCTGATTCTGTAAGTACTTTCACGAGTTCGAGATTCTCCCACTAGTGGAATCATCATCTCAACATCTACCCTGTCAACCCCCCTCAGAATCTTATATGTTTCAATATGACTACCCCTCATTTTTCTGCCTCCAATGCCAATATATTGTTTCTTGGATACTAGGCCAACACTTCATTCATTGTACAGCTGTGCCCCTACCAACACCATGTACAGTCATAACAAAGCACTGTTTATGCTTCTTTTTGGCTGAAAACCCATATTGTATGATGGTTAAAAGTTTTTAAATTAACTATTAATGTGATTGCACAGCTTAGGACCTTTTTGATCCAAGTGAGGAAACATGAAATGGATATAATAATATTCTCAATGGGAATTGGACACAAAAGTATTTTTTAAATTCTATATAAAAATGTCTAAACTGTCATTCCTTACACTTTTATATGCCTTTGAAATAGCTTCTCAATGCTGGATTGTGGACCTTTAGACATTTATGTCCTTTGTCATTGAGGTTTCTTTCCCTTCCAAAAGACTTTAATATATACATGATTCATATCAATTTTTAACTAACTGGAGCTACTGCAAGCTGGTCTGTAAATCTTGATCCTCAAATACTATATGCCAGTTTCTTCGTTAATTTAGTAGTTTATATCCAGCTGTGAAAGGAATAAGAAATCATTAATGTACTGAAGCTACAGAATTTTTTCCGTCTCCTTTAAAGTAGTTTTCTCCTCACAGAAAGCTCACCTGTTGTTTACTGTTTATATTTCTTGGTAAGCTTTTTCAGGTTAGGTGTGCCTTCATCATTTTGTGTTATGTCTCAGTGTCCTTCCTATCACTGAGTTTTCAGTGATATTGTACTATAGCACGTGAATTTCTTTTGTGAGGCAACTGTATACTGCTTTGTGAAAGGTTTCCTGCATGTTTCTCCCAGTTAATTAAGTTAACTTTGACACCAGATTCAGCATAAAAACTGAGCTGAATTGAATGGCTCCATCAACAGGCTGGTAAAGCCCAGCCCAATCAATGCATTTCAAGCAATCAACTGTCTGGCATCAGAGCTTTAATCGTTAAAGGGAACAAGATCCCACTTCCAAGTACTGCTGACCAGTGAGCCAGCAACTCTTTGTTCTTAGAAGCACCACCCAAGAATGATGGTCATTGCTGCCATTGCAGCAACAATACACAAGGCCCTGGAATTAAATTTTGCTATTATTTATGCACCTATGTATGGAGGCCTATGAGGAGAAAAGAAATAGGGAAAATGCCCCAGGAAGTTTCTGGTGTTTGTATTCAAAACAATAAGAAAGATCATGGACTTTATAAAAATGTAACATTATTATAAGCATTAAATGTATGATTAATGTATTTGGTTTGCGTCACAGGAATAATACCAGCCAATGGACAAGTTGACATTGTTGTCAAATACACTCCATTTGATCGTACTACGGCTCAACTTCAGGTCCAACTCCTCGTCTCTCAGTTCAACTCAAAACCTTGCATTTGTACTATCATTGGCACTTCTTCTCCAAGGATTGACCTTAGGTAAGTAATAGATGAAGAAATGAAAAATTAAATCATTTCTTGTTTTGTGAAATGGTATTAAACTTATATAATATGATCACAGATATGAATCCTGAAATTTCAGGCAGTTTGCTGGGACTTCTCTCTGTCCGATTCTGATATTGGCGCCATCTGAAATTCTGTTCTGAGTGAATTTACCTATTTTGGACAATGTCTGTGCTATTTCGACACAACCATGGCATCCATCTTTGTTCAACCAGGAGTGTAGAAGGAAACCACTGTGGTGCCTTGCTACACTTATGACTCAATATGCCAGATTAGTTTAAACAACAGTTGAAAATCTCAGCATCTAGATCTGTTGCATTAAAGTGGCAATTGTCTATTCTGCAATTGACTGCAACAAGAAAATCAAAATTTAAAAAAAAAGACTGACTTCAACCAGGAATTTCTCATGATACCTATGTATGTATTTTCCATTAGATTTGTTGAAAGTAACTATTGTCATTGGTGGCACCTATCCAGACCCAATAGTTTACTTTAATATATTTATATTTGGGATGTAGGTGTTGCTGTCTCAGCCAGCATTTGTTGCCCATATCTATTTGCTGCTGCAAAAGTGATGGTGAGCTACCTTCTAAAGCTGCTGCAATCCAATGGCCAGGGTGGGGTGAACAGTGGCACATTGGCACATACAAAGTGCTTTTAGGAATGGAGCTCCAGGATTTTGACCCAGTGAAAGTGAATGAATGTGATATAATTCCAAATCAGTATGGTGTATGGCTGGGAGGGGTATTAGTGGATGGTGGTGCTCCCATGTACCATTTGTCTTACCCTTCTAGGCTGAGGTTTCATGTTGCAAGGATGCTATTCAATGCACATTGGTGAGTTTTTGCAGTGCATTGCATAGATGATACACACTATTGTCACTATACATTAATAGTGAAGGGAGTAAATGTTGAACGTGGTAGATGGAGTAGATAAGCACCCCATCTGGATGTTCTGCAGGTTTTCAAGCTTCTTGAGTGTGACTGGAGCTGCAGCCATTCAAGCAATTAAAGAACATTCTATCCTACTCCTGATTTTTGTCTTGACTTTGCGAGTCAGGGAGTGAGTTATTGTCTACAGAAATTCACAGACTCTGACCTATACCAGGAATGATACAGTTGGATCACACATGGGAGTGATGCCTACTATGGTTGAAAAGCCATGAAAAATTATGCAACTGAGATGTTACAAGAAGTAAATCCTGAGATTTTTCCTGACTGTGTGGTAACAAGGTTACAAAGCCACAGGTTGAAAAAGGAGGAGAAATCATGGAAGAAAGATAAGAAAGTTTTAAATACAATTATCAGAAACTATGTTTGATCAAATGATTGAGAAGAAGTTGGAACAGGTGGAGGGCAAAGTGGATTCATTCAGAGATATTAGTGGAATTGCAGTTTTATGCAGTTTTACTGAATAAGAATCTGAGTGTATCCCAGAATATCACTACCTTAAAAACAAACTGTAGATGAGGAAATAGAAACCATTATATATTCAGGTAGATAAAAATTGGGCAGAAAATCATCAAACTGTATTACCAGTGGGTTATAGAAAGGAGGTGTTGCGGGTAGCACTTGAGGTACAAGTAGGAGCTCATTTGGGAGTAAGGAAAACTCAAGCCAAAATACAGAAACATTTTTATTAGCCTGGACAAAACTATGGTTTTAGTCTAGTTTACAGCAATTGTTGAGGTTTTGAAATTGGCTGTGGAAACTGCTGTATATCTCTCCCAGCCATATAAAATAAAGCTGGCATTCTCTCTCCCTCTGCTGCCAGAATTGCATGTGAGACAATCTGCTTTACTGAATTTGCCTTTGTCAAGGGTGTCTTTATGAGATGTTGCTATATTGGAATAGTTATAGAGCCATATGATCATAGGGCTGTACAACATGGAAACAGACCCTTCGATCCAACCCATCCATGCTGACCAGATATCTGAAATTAACTTAGTCCCGCTTTCCAGCATTTGGCCCACATCCCTGTAATGCCTTCCTATTCATAAACCCATTCAGATGCCTCTTAAATGTTATAATTGTATCAGCCTCCACCATTTTCTCTGGTGACTCATTCCATACACACACTAATCTCTGTGTGAAATATTTTCTCCTTTGATCCCTTTTAAATCTTTCTCCTCTCCCCTTAAAACTATCACTCCTAGTGTCTTTGTTCAAGGACGTTACCTTTAAGTGTATAAGTCCTACCCTGATTTGTTGTTGCTGTTTAGTAGTTAAATAATCATTATCCTGTTACTTTTTCCTGTAGATTTAAAGTTATACCAGTTCTTCTTTCTTTTGTTTGTATTTTAACTGGGTGTAAAATTAAAGTGTGTTTTGCTTAAAGCTGAATAGTGTAACAAATCAAATTACAACCTGGAACACAGCACCTTACACTTGCCTTTAAATAAGATAAAAGTTAAAGTCGAAGTTATCTCCATGATACATTTGAAGGCATTTGGCCTTGTCCATAACAGTAACACACATGGTTAAACATGCTATTAGTGCTGATTTTATGATGAATGGATGTAAATCCTGTGGATCATCTATTTTGTGATGAGACATATTTTTGAAATGCTGCTTCATCTTAGAGGGATGGAGGCATGTAAAGATTGTATCTTTTCACTTTATTTTTGATCGTGGACTGAAATATGTACAAGGCTTTTACAAAAACAAGCATTGTGAAAGGGATTGCTGCATATTTAAATGCGAGCTATTAATAATTAAGCGCCTTTGCTTTTTTAAGCATGGGGAAGTCTAATTACAGACAAACAAGCACCAGGGAATGTGCAGAAAATCAGATTCAGTTGGCAATAAATAGCTGATTAGTCTGTAGAATAGCAACCATTTGTCAATGATAAAAGCCTCCTTTCCGACAACAGTTAGTGTCTGACTTCACAGGTAGCTAAACAGCTTGTAGATATGATCTGTATTGTCAAAACCTTTCAGATTACCAAAAGGAGAAATGGTATCTTTTCTGTGCAGTGAGGAAGAAAACATCTAAAGTCAAAGAAAACCAGTTTATACCCTTCACCCGTTGTTGTATGCTGTTGCATTTAGCCAACGTTTCACAGGCTATATAAGCTGAGACTGAAGCTGTAACAGTCTCTCTGTGCCTCTTGCAAACAAGGGAAGACTCTAGAGAAGAAATCATGGAGTACCAAGTGTTGGCAAGCCAAAACACTCTGTTCAGTGAATGTTGTGGACAGAGACATTGAACTACCTTCCCAGGTTTTCCCTTCAGCCATAACACTAACTTTCATTTGTCTGTCTGAGTCTGTAGGTTTATGTGTGCATAAGGAGTTTTCTAAGGGGTTGGAGTTTTAACTATTTGACCCCTTGTTTGTCATGGAAAACTAGAACCTATTTGTAATAAACAGTAATTCTTGTTTAGTACACACGCTTTCTATCAATCTGAATCCAAAAAAAACCAAGTAATATGGGTTATTTTGTGTACTTGTATAAATCTTTAACTTTTGTGATGACTCCCTGGGTAGGAGGGCTTAATTTCGAGTGTGCTACCCAGTAAGACATAAAACTCAAACAGCTGAGAAATACACAAAGTTGCTTTTAAATTTTAACCAAAGTGGAAAGTGCACTTTCTTCTCATAGGAGAACAAACCGTCTACCTTAATCCAAGACTTTTGGATACAGATAGAAAAGTGTTAAGGTTTAAGGAAGGACAGTGCATGCCTTATTAAACCCACATATCCTTGTGTCAAACAATATTCTAGATATTTTCTAATCAATTTGTTCAGAAATACTCTTATGGACTGGAACCTGGGCCTCCTGGCTCAGGGGAAGGTACTCTGCCACTGCACAACAAATCCCTGCCACCCACCATCCACTAAATCACCAACGGTATTTTTTTTCCTTTCTCCTTCATCACTAAAATAACCTATGTGTGTCACATCTAATTATCAATTCATACACAAAGCCTTTCTGGGGTAAGTGTCACAGAACATTGGTATGTTTCTTAAATTTGTTTAGCTAGTTGTAATCTCTCCATTGTCTTGCATGAAACAAGGTGTAAAGGATCCTAGCTTTCAATGACAAATTTACTTCTCCAGATTTCTTTATTAAGTCAAGTTGACTCGATGCTTGGAAAAAGATCTATTTCACTATGGAATAATGTGCCTCAGTAATTGTGTAACTTCTCTACCATAGTGAATACATTTATGTGCAATATCACTTTATTAGGTTTGTCATCTTCAACTGAAGTCAACATCAGTGAGAGACTGCTTATCTCCCTCTTCCACACCCCTTCCATTTGAAAGCATGTACCACCAGCTGTCAATTTTGTTTAATGAAATAGAACAAGAATGGATCAGTTGACCAGTATTTCAGAACACTGCAGTACAAATATAAAACCTATGATGTATGGCAACATTGTTAAGTTATACTTTTAATTAGAAACTGAAAGTACAATACTTTGGGAATATAGGTTTCCAATTTGCATTCCATTTGAAAATAATTAGATCTTGTTCAAAATGATCTAGAGGTGTTCAGTACATTTAGATGAACAAAACATTGATTTTTCTTAAGTTTGTTATGTGGAACATCATACTTAAAGCAGGAATGCTGTGTTTTCAATTCAAACTAATCAGTAGAACAGAATCTTCCATAATGTTTTAACATTGTAGACAAAATTTAGGGGAAAATTAATGGTCCAGACTTTTCTGTTAAAGTAGAAGTGAAATTAAAGGCGCTCACTGGCATGTGAAAGTGATGCAGAAGCCTCAGATGAAAGGTTGTATCCGTGATAATGGGAACTGCAGATGCTAGAGAATCCAAGATAACAAAGTGTGGAGCTGGATGAACACAGCAGGCCAAGCAGCATCTCAGGAGCACAAAAGCTGACGTTTCGGGCCTAGAACCTTCATCAGAGAGGGGGATGGGGAGATGGTTCTGGAATAAATAGGGAGAGAGGGAGAGGCGGACCGAAGATGGAGAGAAAAGAAGATAGGTGGAGAGGAGAATATAGGTGGGGAGGTAGGGAATCTCTCTCCCACTGAAACTCTCTTGCAACCTCTTCAGCCTTGAAACTGCTCGAACATGTCCTGAAGCAACCAGGTACCACAGTCACATCACCTTCCTCAGCACCTGCACCTCCATTTCCGACCTACTAACCTCATCCCACCTCCTTGACCTATCCGTCTTCCCTGGACTGACCTATCCCCTCCCTACCTCCCCACCTATACTCTCTTCTCCACCTATCTTCTTTTCTCTCCATCTTCGGTCCGCCTCCCCCTCTCTCCCTATTTATTCCAGTTCCCTCTCCCCATCCCCCTCTCTAATGAAGGGTCTAGGCCCGAAACATCAGCTTTTGTGCTCCTGAGATGCTGCTTGGCCTGCTGTGTTCATCCAGCTCCACACTTTGTTATCTCAGATGAAAGGTTGATGAGTTCTACGCAAATCTCCCAAAGTTCTTTTTGGAGTTCTGCTGCTCGGCTATTGGCTTGTTGCAAATGGCATTTCACTGTCTGGCCCACCATTGAGATGCATTCAAGGGCAAGAAGTTGTTGCATTTGTATGGTAGATATGCAGTAAACCCACAACACAGTCTTGTACATTCCACAGTTTTAAACACAGAACAAATAACAATATCGCACAGGAGCGGGCCCTTTGACACACCAAGACACATGATGCCTTTTTAAACTAAAACCATTTTGCCTCTATTCAGTTACTATTCCCTGCCTATTCATATATCTGTCAAGGTGACTCTTAAATGTCTCCACCAGCTCCTCTGCACTTGCAAGCACTTACCATCATCTGTTTAAAAAAAAACTGCCTTTCATATCTCCTTTAAACTTTAAATCTCCTTTTATTTTGAAATAATGTCCCTCCAGTGATTGTCATTTGTACTCCAAGACAAAAACTCTGATTATCCATTCTATGCCTGTTGTAATATAGTAAACTTCTATCATGTCACTTCTCATTCTTTGATGCTCAAGCAAAAAGAAACCAAGCTTGTCCAGTCTCTTCTCATTGCTAATATCCTAGAAAACTATTTCTGTACTGACTCCAAAGCCTCCACACCCTTCTTGCATGGGGCGATCGGAACTGTACACAATGTTGTAAATGTGACCTTACTGAAGTTCTACACAGCTGCAACATGACTTGCCAACTTTTATGCTCTATGCCTCGACTCATAAGGCAAGCATGCCGTATTCCTTCTGGACCACCTTGTTGTCTTATGTTGTATCAGAGATAATGGGAACTGCAGATGCTGGAGAATCCGAGATAACAAAGTGTGGAGCTAGATGAACACAATGGGCCAAGTAGCATCTTAGGAACACAAAAGTTGACGTTTCAGGCTTCGACCCTTTTCTGATGAAGGCTATAGACCCAAAACATCAGCTTTTGTGCTCCTAAAATGCTGCTTGTCCTGCTGTATTCATCCAGCTCCACACTTTGTTATCCACTTATGTTGCCACTTTCAGGGAACCACGGACCCGTGGACTGATATTGCTCTATATGTTGATTCTACTAAGGGATCTGCCATTTACTGTATACTTCCATCCTGCATTAGATCTCCAAAGTGCATCACTTTGCATTTGTTTGGATTAAAGTCCATCTGCCACTGTATCATCTGGCAATCCTCCTCCCTATCTGAAGCTCTTCCAATCTTTATGTCATCTGCAGACTTACTAATCAGGCCACCTACATTTTATTCCAAATCATTTATATACATTACAACACAAGCGTCCCAAGGATCCCAGTGCTGATCTCTGAAGAACACTACTGTCACAGATCTCCAATCCACCTTTCCACCACTATTCTATGTCTGCCTTGACTAATCCAGTTCCATATCCAATTTACCAGCTCACTGTGATCCCATATGACTTCATCTTTGTATCAGCCTGTTATGTTAGACCTTGTCAAAGGCCTTGCTTAAGAACATCTACCACCCTGCTCACATCAATCAGCTTTGTCACTTTGTCAAAAAGGTCCATCAAGTTTGTCAGTCACAACCCTCTCCCTCCTGCTCCCCCTCTCTCCCTATTTATTTCAGAACCCTCTCCCCATCCCCCTTTTCTGATGAAGGGTCTAGGCCTGAAACATCAGCTTTAGTGCTCCTAAGATGCTGCTTGGCCTGCTGTGTTCATCCAGCTCCACACTTTGTTATCTTGGATTCTCTGGCATCAGCAGATCCCATTATCTCTCCCACACAAAAGCATGCTGCCTATCACTAATAGGCCCATATTTTTCCAAATTTGAGTAAATCCTATCCCTGAGAATCTTCTCTCATAATTTCTCTACCACTGAATATGGATGATGATGGGATAGTGTAGGGGGATGGGCTTAGGTTAGTTCACAGGTCGGCGCAACATCGAGGGTCAAAGGGGCTCTTCTGCACTGTATTGTTCTATGTTCTATGATGTAAAGTTCACCAGCCCGTAATTTCCTAGATTATCCCTGTTGCTTTTTGTTAACAAAGGAACAATGTTGGCTATTCTCCAGTTCTCTGGGAACTCTCCTGTGACTAAAGAGGATACAAAGAGTTCATACAAAGCCCTAGCAATTTCATCACTTACCTCTCTCAGCATTCTGGGATTGATCCTATCAAGTCCTGGAGGCTTGTATACTTTAATGTTTTTCAAAACACCCGACACCACCTCCTTTCTTATATTGACCTGTCCTAGAATGTCAACACATCCTTCCCGAGATTCACCATGTCATTCTCCTTTGTGAATGCTGGTGCAAATTCTTCATTAAGGACCTCAGTACTTCCTCCAGTTCCATGCATAAATTCCCTCCTTTGTCCTCGAGTGGACCTACCCTTTCCCTAGCCAGTTTGTTGCTCTATGTATATATAATCAATCAGCGTAGCACTTTCTTTACTCCTGTTTTCCAAAGATATTTCATACCCTTTTAGCCCTCCTATCTCCTTGTTTTGGTTCTTTCCAGCTATCTTTGTATTCTTTGAGGGCCTTGTACATCTTCACTTTCATAAACCTTACGTATGCCTCTTTTCACTTTTTGACTAAATTCACAATTTCTGTTGTTATCAAAGGTTCCCAATCTTGCATTCCTTATCCTTCATTTTCATTGGACTCCCTTCCTATTCCTGAACTCTACTCAAATGGCCTTGCTGGATGAGCCCTCCAACATATTGTCCCTCAGACCCTCTGTGACATTCTTCCCAATCAGGAACACAACTCCCTCACATTTTTTATTTCCCTCTTGATCTCACCTGAAACATCTAAATCCCAGAAAATTAAGCTATCTCTCTCAACCAAGTTTCTGTAATTGATACATCATAGTTCTATGTATTAATCCAAGCTCGAAGTTCATCTGCCTGACTCATCATACTCCTAACATTAAAACAGACATATCAGACTGCCAGCTCTGTTGTGTTCAGTAACCTCTTCTTGTCTGTCCCTCCTCTTTGTCTTACTTATGTTAGTCTCTGACTCCTCCTGGGTTATTTTACTTGCTGACCTACTGCTCTGATTCCCACCTCCTGCCAAATGAGTTTAAGCTCTCCCTATTGGCATTAGCAAATTTTCCTGCCAGGATATTAGTGCCCCTCCAGTTTAGCTGGAACTGTCCTCCTTGTATAGATCTCACCTGGCTCAGAAGATATTCTAATGATCTACATACCTTAGCCCTCACTGATACACCAGCTCTTTAACCACATATTTAACTATACAGTCTTACCATTCCTAGCTTCACTGGCACGTGGCACAGGAAGTAATCTAGAGATAACAACTCTCAAGGCCCTGCTTTTCAATTTTCTGCCTGTTGTCCCTTTTCAGGACCTCATCTCTCTTTCTGCCAATGTCATTAGTTCCAATGTGGACCACAACCTCTGCCTGCTCATCCTCCGTATTCAGAATATTCATGCGCCTGCCAGAGACATCCTTGATCCTGGCACCAGGAAGGCAACACACCAATCTGGAGTCTCACTCGTGGCCACAGAAACGCCTATGTGTGTCCTAAAAATTGAGTCCCCTATCACTACTCCATATAATGTGACGATTTTTCAGTTTTCACTTTCAGCAAAATGCCATGCGATTTACTAGAAATACAAATATAAAAGGAGAAAAAATGTTTAAATTACATGAGAAGAGAATGCTAATTGATTGCCAACTGGACTCTGGTGGAGGCATTGCCATTGACAGTTAGATAATGACTGACAGTTAACTGTCAAGCTTTGTTTGAATTGGTAAATTTACATTTAAATGTTACAGTTTACATTTAAATCTGCTTTAGTATATCTTGTTAATTACCCTGATGAGTGTGAGATGAAAAGTTTTGATAAAATATGTATTTTTATAGCAATATTCTGTCTGTTTAATTTAAATGATATAATAGTTCATGAGTGCAAATTGCTCGATGGTAGACATGAGCTTGATACGCCAAATACACCTTCATCTTGATGTATATTCTCATTTTTTGCTATAAGATATACTTAAATTGTAGTTTATCAGCTAAAAGATGAGAGAAATGATGGTCTAGATTTTGCAGCCCAGTGTCCAGTCTGGTTTCAGCTGAGAACGTTTGAAATATTTTGGGTCACTAGCCTACCACCTTTCCATCCACCAACCTTAATGCATATTGAGGGTATAAAGGCCTACTAAAGGACTTAATTCACCTCTATTACCATAAAGCAATGGACAGTGGCATACAACTGACAATAGAAAATCTTTTGCTGATAACTTTGTTGAAAGCACAGCAAGGCAGGGAGGGGTACATCATTTTTTGCTTCTTTCTCTGAGTCGGGGTAGCATCCTCAAAATATTTGTTCCTTCTAACTGGCATCCAAAAACTGCCTTGGCTCATGTTTCATTAGCTCCCTGTTTGCTCTCCATGATATTAGTTCCTCCTTTTCTTTGGGATCCACGTTTTTTCTTCCTAGGGCCTGCTCACAGTCCTAGCAGCACCCAATATTCCATTCTAATCCTGCTGGGACAGTAGGAGCTTCTGATCAGATAGTGGATCTTGAGGGCTGGAATTAATCCTACTGAGGGGCAAGGCACCACAATTTTCTCCAGCTTTCATTATGGTCACCTGGAGCATAACATCTTTGGAAACAGCTCGGGAATACTTACGTCAGGTCCCTGGGCTTTATACCATTTTTCTGCAGAAGGTGTGGTCGCTGTTTGAGGGAAATTTACAAATATATTGAACCCAAATGTTATCTCCTGTTCTGATTAATTCAGCAAATTAAATTCTGCTCAAACTTGTTTTCAGATGTAGAATTTTTTTTGCCTTCTCAATCATTAGTCGCCATAACATCCTGTAAAAATTTCCTTTCTACATGGCCTAATTCAGTGAAGCTTTTTTTTAGGTTAGATTAGATTCCCTACAGTGTGGAGACAGGCCCTTTGGCCCAACAAGTCCACACCGCCCCTTGAAGCATCCCACCCAGACCCATCCCCCTATAACCCACAATACTATGCCCTGAACACTATGGGCAACTTAGCACGGCCAATCCACCTAGCCTGCACATCTTTGGACTGTGGGAGGAAACCGGAGCACCTGGAGGAAACCCATACACACACGGGGAGAATGTGCAAACTCCACACAGACAGTCGCCTGAGGTGGGAATCAAAGCCGGGTCCCTGGCACTGTGAGGCTGCAGTGCTAACCACTGAGCCATCGTGCTGCCCGAATTCTTCTTCTGTGTTCTTTTATATTTATTGCAAACAATCTGGCATCAATGAGAATGCACAAGAGTGGTTCCCAATCCTGTTTATAATATTACACACCTTTTTTTACGCATCATCTCAATTGTACCTTTTGGCCACATGCCTTTAAAATGTTCATGTTTTAGAATTGAAAGGTCAATGCCTTGCTTTTAATGTGATTACTTTTCGTGTTTTATGATTTTGTGAGTTTCGTCATTAATGATTTTGGTTTGATAGAGGATTATTTAGCCTGAAATAATGTTTTATGCTAATTTTCATTACTTTTGTACAAAATTTCATGACATAGTTAGACAGTTCTCACAGCATACCTGTATGCAATGGCACATTGATGTAGAGCGCATGCAATGTAATTCAATAATTTTAAACATTTTTTTCCTTCTACAAAATACTTTTGAAACCTACTTTTCCATGCTCATCCATAATGGAATGATTGCCAAATAAATACAGACAGATTTCCAGAAGGATAAAACACTGGCAAATGAGGAAGACTGGTACAACTCATCTTGTATACTCCCGAATGGATGACGAATATGTCATCTCAGACTCCAGCATCAGCAGTTCCTACTATCTCTGAGAGTGGAAGAGAGTCATTCTTGTCAGCAAGGGACTGCCAATGAATGAATTCCCTGTTACTTGATCCGTCACAACTATTGGTCTGAAAGTAGAATCAGCCAGTTGTTTCTTTCACATCTGGTGACATTGCCCTGGCTTGTAATACTCGATAATTCTGTCCTGGATGTAATCCTCATGGCACTGGTGCTTTCCAGCCCTGAAGTGCAGTGATAGACTGGATTTACTGCTGCTGGCGTTCAGAGGCTGCAATCTCTCAAGCAGTTCAATCAGCTCCAACATGAGGTGGCAAGTCACTGGGAAAACGAGGATAAAGGAGACTTCAAGCTCCTTGGGAAAACTCATATGGATATTGCTGATCAAAGGCATGGGAGATAAAGGGGATTAAAATTAAACAATGTATACATTTCAGAGATAAAGAAAACATACAATATATCTCAATGATTATATAACGTCTTGAGGGCGAAAGTATAAAAGTAATTAAACTGAGCTGCTGAAACTGCTAAAAATGTAAGAGAGAATAAATTGTGAGTCCAGCTGAAAGGTTCTGAGAGTCAATGTTTGTAAAAGTATTTAAAAGCTTAGAAAACCATTAAAATGTGTTTTAAATTATGTTGGGATCTCTTAAAGTATTTACAAGTACATAAAGCACTCAGCTGCCTTTGAATTAAAAACTGACCTCAAGGGTCTTGTTTTTATTTGTGACATCACTAAGGGTGTGGCTTTATTGGGAATGTACTTGACTGCTAGGCCTCAATCAGCCTTTTGAGGGTGGACCATTCAACAGTTGAAAATTGAAGTTATCCCTGTGCTCCAACAAAGCAGGTAAATTCTCAGTCACCAGCAGTCAGTGATGAATTGTTGCTTTGCTGCTGAATGCAAAATCTGAGCCAATGCACTTCAATGCACTGTATCACAAAGTAAGAGTATTTGGATTTATGTATATACAAACCTCTGAAGTAGGAGCAGAAGTTCGGCCCCTTGAACCTGCTTCACTGTTCAATAAAATTATGGCTTATCTGTCTGTGTTTCAATTCCTACATTTCAACCAATTTCCATTAACCTTGATTCTGCTGACCAAACAAAATCTACCTCTGATTTAAAAATATTTGATGACTCTGTCTCCGCTATCTTCTAAGGCAGGAAGTTCCAAAGTTGCACAGAACTCTGGCAGGAAAAAAAAATTCCTCACCTCTTTCCTGAAAGAGCAATCACATGCTTTAAAAAAAAGAGTCCCCTCATTCTAGTCTGACCTGCAAGTGAAAAGATCCTTTCCATTTCTACCTTATCAAGATGATTCATGATCTTATGCACTCCAATCAAGAGACCTCTCTTAACTTCCAATTGAAACAAGCCAAGCCTGTCCAACTTATCTTTCTTAGTTGGTATCAATTGAGTAATTCTCCTTTGAGGTGCTTCCAGTACATTACATCTTCCCTTAAATAAGCAGGCCAAAACTGCACACCAATGCTATGTATAACTGAAGGAATAACATTCTTACTTTTGTGCCAATCTCTGAATATAAATCTTTAAATCTCTTTACACCTCAATTCTTCAGACATTCTCCATTTTAAATAATACTTACTTTCTTCTCCTTGTCAAAGTGAACAACCTTTCATTTTCCCACAGTATAGATAAATTTCAAATATTAACCCACACACACAACCAGTTTGCAACTTCCTTATATATACATACTTTCCCAACTATCTTGGCATCATCTGCAAATTTAGCCACCGTGCCTTTGCTCCCATCATTTAAGTCATTGATGTAACTTGTAAAATTTTGTGGTTTTGGCACAAACCCCATGTGGGACTCCATTTGTCACTTCCTGCCAATCAGACAAAGACCCCTATTCTCCATACAATGTTTTCTGCTAGCTGCCTAATCTTCTGTTGTTGCAAATATGTTAACCCTTACATTATGAGATTTTACTTTCCATAATAAATATTGATGTGGCAATTTATCAAAAGTCTTCTAGAAATTCAAGAATGGTATGAGAACAACCATGTGGCAAAGTGTGTTGTGTTTGTTTTTAGGTAATTTCTTGGTCTGCGGATGGTTCAATGGACAGAAATGGCATTTTAACAGGCTGACGTGTTCCTCCTGTCA
Organism: Stegostoma tigrinum; assembly: GCF_030684315.1. Taxonomy (NCBI): domain Eukaryota; kingdom Metazoa; phylum Chordata; class Chondrichthyes; order Orectolobiformes; family Stegostomatidae; genus Stegostoma; species Stegostoma tigrinum. Next base: position 67,089,377 of record NC_081360.1, on the reverse strand, counting down.
GATGTGGGAGAACAGGGAGATTTTGAATGTTCCTGGAGACTATGTCCGGAGGAGTGTGTTTTGTTGTGAATCCTATCCAACTGCATGAATTGGTATGAGCGACAGATACAGACAGTGAGGAGTTGAAAAGAGAAATGGGATGTGATGGATGGCAGTTTCAGGAAGGTGGAGACACTGCAGTTACAGCCAGTTAGATGGTTGACCACGAGGAATGTTAGGAGAGGTAGGCAAGTAGTGCACAAATCTGTGGCTGTTCCCACTTCATGCGGGTATGCTGTTTTAGATACTTTGGGGGAATGGCCTCTCGGGGGAATATAGGACTGACAGCCACGTTCCTTATACTGTTACTGACTGTACTGTAATGAAGGGTATGTCAGTTTTCAAGTGATCAATTGTAATAGTGGCTGTACTTAGGGAGAATATTCCTGGGAGATCATCGAATGAAGTTATATGGGTGGAATGGGATGAGAATCTTGTTAGGATTGTATTATATGCAGAAAATTGAGAAGTAAATACATAAGGAGATCTGAGATACCTGTAAGAAAAATAGGGTTATAAGGCAGGAGATTTTAACTTTCCAAACAAAGACTGGGATTGTCATAGAGTTATAAGGGCTTTGATGGGGAGGAATTTGTTAAGTGTGCATGAGAAAGCTTTCTTATCCAATATGAGGATGTACCTACTAGAGAAGGTACAAAACTTGACCTATTCTTGAAAAATACAGCACAGCACGTTACTGAGGTGTCAGTGGGAGAACACTTTGGGGCAAGTGAACATAATTCTATGAGTTTTACAATAGTTATAGAAAGGGATAAAAAAGATCAAAAAGTTAAAGTTCTAAATTGGAATTAGGCTAATTTTGACAGTATTAGTCAGGAATTTAGGTAAGGCAAGTGGGTGTAGGGAATGCTGGATGATGACAGAAATTGTGTTTCTGGTCAACAAAAAGGAGACATATATCAGGTATAGACAGCTTGGATCAAGTGAATCCGTAGAAGAGCACATTGGCAGTAGGAATATTCTTAAGAAGGGGACATGAGATAGCTTTAGCAAATACAGTTAACAAGAATCCAAAAAGATTCTATGATAATATTAAGGGCAAAAGTGTAACTAGGGAGAGAATAGGGCCCCTTAAAAGATTTGCAAGGCCACCTATGTGTGGAACTGCAGGAGATGAGTGAGATACGAAATGAATATTTCATGTCAGTATTTACTCTGGAGAAGAACATGAAAGCTAGGCAACTCAGGGAAATAAATGGCAATGCCTTGAAAAGAGTTAATACAACAGAAAAAGTGTTACTGGAGCTCTTAAAATGCATGAAAGTAGATAAATCCCCTGGAACTGATCATACATTTCCCAGAGCTTTGTGAGAAGCTGGGAAGAGATTGGGCCCTTTGCTGAGATATTTGTATCATTGATAGCCACAAGTGAGGTGTTGAAAGACAGGAGGTTGGCTAATGTGGTGCCATTATTTCTGAAAGGCTGAAAGGAAAAGCCAGGGAAATGTAAACTGGTGAACCTGACATCAGTGGCAGACAAATTGCTGGAGGGGGTTCTGAGGGACAGGCTTTACATACATTTGGAAAGGCAGGGACTGATTAGAGATAGTCAACATGGCTTTGTGCATAGCAAATCTCTTTTCACTAACTTGATTGAGTTTTGTGAAGAAATGACCAAGAAGATTGATGAAGGCAGAGTGGTAGATGTTGTCTATATGGACTTCAGCAAAGTGTTCGACAAAGCTGTGCATAGTAGACAGGTTAGTCAGGTTAGATCATGTGATCAAGGGGGAGCTAATCATTTGGATACAAAATTGGCTTGAAGGTAGGAGACAGAGAGTGGTGGTGGAGGGTTGCTTTTCGGACTGGAGGTCTGTGACCAATGGTGTTCCACAAGAATCAATGCTGGGCCCACTGTTTTCCATCATTTATATAAATGATTTGGATGTGAATATAGAAGGTGTGGTTAGTAAGTTTGCAGACCATACTAAAGTAAGTGGTGTAGTGGTCTGTAAAGAAGATTATCTGAGAGTACAACATGACCTTGATCAAATGGTCCAATGGGCTGAGAAGTGGCAGACAGCGTTTAATTTAGATAAAAATAAGGTGCTGCATTTTGGAAAGGCAAACTAAGGTAGGACTTATAAAGTTAATGAAAGAGACCAAGGAGTGCAAATGCATATTTCCTCACAAATGGTGTCACAGTTGGACAGGGTGGTGCAAAAGGCAGTCGGTGTGCTTGCCTTCATTGGTCAGAACATTGAGAATAGCTGTTGGGATATCATGTTCAGGGCTTTGGTGCGGCTACTATTAGAATACTGTGTACAATCTTGGGTGCCCCTCTATAGGAAGGATGTTGTTAAACTTGAGAGAATGCAGAAAAGATTTACAAAGATGTTACCAGGACTATGGGGTTTGAGCTACAGGGAGAGATCGAATAGGCTTGGGCATTATCCCTGGAGCACTGGAAGCTAGGAAGTGACCTTATAGAGGTTTACAAAATCATGAGGGCCATGACTAGCCAACGTATTTTTCTTAGGGTGAAGACTACAAAACTAGAGGACATGGGCTTATGGGGGCAAGGGAAAGATTTAAAAAGAACCTGAGGGGCAACTTTTTCACGCGGAATGTGATGCATGCACAGAACAAGCTGCTGAAGGAAGTGATGGAGGCTGGTACAAGTACAATATTTAGAAGGAATTTAGTTGAGTACACGAACAATGAAGGTTCAGAGGAATATGGGCTAAATACTGACCAATGAGACTAGCTGTCTTTTAAACAGCTGCAAAAAATTTAGGTAACTCAAATATAGTGTTACCTATTATGTATTGACAAACCAAAGCAGAAATTTTCTGATGAAGGGTCTAGGCCCAGAATGTCAGCTTTTCTGCTCCTAAGATGCTGCTTGGCCTGCTGTGTTCATCCAGCTCCACATCTTGTTATCTCAGATTCTCTAGCATCTGCAGCTCCTATTATCTCTGAATCCTTTTCCTGGTCTTGCCACTAGCTGCCTCGGGCTTCCTTCCTCAATCTTGCCACCGGCCAAAGTGGGCTGCCTGTTGGTGCTGTTCGATCTCTCTGTGCAACTCAACTCCAGTGAAATATCCACGAAGAAAATTGAAAATGCAAAAGATTGTCTGAAGTATTATGCTGTCTAGCTGAAAGTGAACCCAATAATTTGATTGATGGAGACCATGGGAAATCTAAGGCCATTTTACAGATAAGAAAGTGCAAGATATTTATGCTTGAAGACAATAATATCAGTTTCTGAATTTATAATAAGTTGATATGAGTTGCTGAAAGCTCCAGAATGTTGTTGAAAGTATCAGGCTGTAACACATGTTCTATCCGCTGTTTCCTTCCATGATGAAAAGAATTTGAGGTCAAAAATATTTAATTAACATTTCTATCTAGAATGAAGATTAATTTCACATTGCCCTGGAAAGACCGCAAAGGATGCCATTTTTGAGATCACCTTATAAGCTACAATTAATGAATATCACAGAGCAACAGCAGACGTCAGTGGTGAGTGAAGAGAGGAAGCTGTTTAAATTTGCAAAATACCACAATTAGATATGGGAAGGTGATGACCTATTGTCCAAGTGATGCATGCTGCAGCCATTGAGGGATTATGGGAGATTCATCCTGGCAGAGACAGGATGGGGTAGAAGGAAAATCAGAACAGGCTTTACTTTGTGAGTCATGGATTTACGAAACTCTCCACAAACTAAGGAAAGTGCCTGGAAAAATTAAATCAAAGTTACTACTTACTAAAGCTGAGACATAGGAACCCTTTACAAGCTGGGAAAAAACAAAATACTGTCTCCTAAAAGAACTGTAATTCTGTGAAAAGTGTGATGAATGATAACTTTACAAGAAGAAACTTGTTTCTTGTAGTTTAATATATAAGTTGCCTATGAAAAAAGTAGTGTTATTTCATAGAATGTGGAATTCCAACTATGTGGAAGCAGGTAATTCAGCCTATACCAACGCCATCCCTGCATTTTCCATGGCTAACCCACTTAGCCTACACATTCTGGGACACTACAAGCAATTTTGGATGGCCGACCCACCCTGCCCGCACATCTTTGGACTGTGTGAGGAAACCAGAGCACCCAGAGGAGACCCACGCAGACACAGGGAGAACGTGCAAACTTCATGCAGACAGTTGCCCAAGGTTGGAATCAAATCTGGGTCCCTGGCTCCATGAGGCAGTAGTGCTAACTACTGAGCTACCATGCTAGCTAAGGGTCAAATATGTTTTCATAGTCATTTGTCTCATTCTAAAAGTTCTGCAACATTAAATTTTGCCCTGTCATTTGTTTCAGTTAGCAACTCAAAGTTGCAAAGAAAAGCATATATTTTATATTTAGTGAATTTTGAGAAGATTTGTAGCTCAGGTTGAGTTTCTGGATATGAGTTTGCTCACTGAGCTGGAAGGTTAGTTTCCAGACATTTCGTCACCTTTTCTTTTATTTGAAAAAATATACTTTATTCATAGAATGTACAAAAAATAAAACATTTATACACCTACCCAGTCATGCAAGCCACTCCGGGTTACCCGGGGGTACGTACACCAACTAAAGGAAAAGAAAAGCAAAACAGAGAAAAAAAAAGCAAAGAAACCGCCCCGGCAGTCGTCACCCCGCACAGTCCCAGTTGGCCCCCTGACCAGTTGGGGAAGGCGCCAGCTGGGCCCAGTTACCAGATAGGATTCTTTTCCCTTTTCTGGAAGAGGGGGCTCAGACGGTGGTCTTTCCCCACCGTGCCTTGGTGGCGGCTGCCCCAAGCTTTAGCGCGTCCGTCAGCACGTAGCCCTGGACCTTGGAGTGTGCCAGTCTGCAACACTCGGTCGGGGTCAGTTCTTTCAGCTGGCAGACCAGCAAGTTGCGGGCAGACCAAAGAGCGTCTTTCACCGCATTGATGGTCCTCCAGGCGCAGTTGATGTTGGTCTCGGTGTGCGTCCCCGGAAACAGCCCGTAGAGCACGGAGTCCCGCGTCACGGAGCTGCTCGGGACGAACCTCGACAAATACCACTGCATCCCCCTCCAGACCTCCTGCGCATAGGCACACTCCAGAAGGAGGTGATCGACAGTCTCGTCCCCCCCGCAGCCACCTCGAGGGCAGCGTGCGGTGGTGCAGAGATTCCGGGCATGCGTAAAGGATCTCACTGGCAGAGCCCCTCTCACCGCCAGCCAAGCAATGTCCTTGTGCTTGTTTGAAAGTTCTGGCGATGAGGCATTCTGCCAAACGACTTTGGCAGTCTGCGTGGGGAACCACACGACGGGATCCACCCTCTCCTTTTCCCGAAGGGTCTTGAGGATACTACGTGCTGACCACTGCCTGACGGCCTTGTGGTCAAAGGTGTTTCCTTTCAAATATTTCTCCACGAAGGACAGGTGGTACGGAACGGTCCAACTACTCGGAGCGTTCCGCGGCAACGAGGCCAGGCCCATCCTTCGCAACACCGGGGACAGGTAGAACCTCAGTAAGTAGTGACACTTGGTGTTTGCGTACTGAGGATCTACGCACAGCTTGATGCAGCCACACACAAAGGTAGCCATCAGGGCGAGGGTGGCATTCGGTACGCCCTTTTCCCCCATTTCCCAGGTCTTTGTACATGGTGTCCCTGCGGACCCGGTCCATCCTCGACCCCCAAATGAATTGGAAGATGGCCCGGGTGACCGCAGCGGCGCAGGTCCAGGTAGTAGGCCAGGCCTGCGCCACATACAACAGTACCGAAAGCCCCTCGCACCTGACAACCAGGTTCTTACCCGCGATGGAGAGGGACCGGAGCGTCCACCTGCCCAGCTTCTGCTTAAATTTGGCGATACGCTCCTCCCAAGTCTTAGTGCATGCCCCAGCTCCACCAAACCAAACACCCAGCACCTTCAGGTAGTCTGTCCTGACAGTGAAGGGGATGAAGGAACGGTCGTCCCAGTTCCCGAAGAAAATGACCTCGCTCTTACCCCTATTGACTTTGGCACCCGAGGCCAGTTCAAACTGGCCGCAGATGTCCAACAGCCTACTCACCGACCGACGATCGGTGCAGAAGACGGCGACATCATCCATGTACAGGGAGGTCTTGACCTGAAGGCCTCCGCTGCCTGGGATAGTCACGCCCTTCAGGCTCACGTCCTTCCTGATGGAGGCGGCGAAGGGCTCCACACAGCACACGAACAAGGCAGGAGAGAGCGGGCAGCCCTGCCTGACTCCAGATCTAACAGGAAAACTGTCTGATTCCCACCCGTTGATAGAGACTGAGCTAACGATGTTGGCGTAGAGCAGCCGGATCCAATTGCGGATGCCCTCCCCGAACCCCAATTTGGAGAGGACGTCCCTCATGTAAGCATGAGAGACCCTGTCGAAGGCCTTCTCCTGGTCCAGGCTGACGAGGCAGGTGTCCACCCGCCTGTCCTGTACATAGGCGATCGTATCCCTGATGAGCGCAAGGCTCTCAGCGATCTTCCTGCCCGGCACAGCACAGGTTTGGTCAGGGTGAATCACTGACTCCAGGACAGACCTGACCCGGTTGGCAATGACCTTGGCCAGGATTTTGTAGTCCACGTTCAAAAGTGAAATGGGACGCCAATTCTTAATTTCTTCCCTCTCCCCCTTCCTCTTGTAAATGAGGGTGATGATGCCCTTCCTCATGGACTTGTACATTTCCCCTGCCCGAAGCACACTATCGTACACCTCCAGCAGGTCCTGGCCGACCAGGCCCCACAGAGCAGAATACAGCTCGACCGGTAAGCCGTCGCTTCCGGGAGTCCTATTCCTCTGCAAGGACTTGAGGGCTCTGGCCAGCTCATTCAGAGATATCGGCCGGTCCAGCCACTCCCTCGTGCCGTCGTCTCAGACCTCCGTGATAGATGACAGGAACGACTCGGAGGCCGTGCTGTCCGTGGGCTTCGTGTCGTACAGTCCGGCATAGAAGGATCTGCTGATCCTCAAAACGTCGGGCCGAGACGACGTCACCGAGCCGTCGTCCTCCTTCAGCCGGCTAAGCACAGAGCTCTCTTTGTGCACCTTCTGAAAGAAGAAACGCGAGCACGTCTCGTCCTGCTCCACGGAGCGGACCCTGGACCGGAAGATTATCCTGGAGGCCTCCGCGGCGAAGAGCGAGGCTTGCTGGCCCCTCACCTCGCGGAGGTCCTCCGTGACATCGACCCCCATCAACTGCAGAAGGAGCAGGTTCTGCACCCTTTTCTGGAGTCGCGACAGCTTTCCCCACCACTCTCTTGCCTTCTGAACACCCTTGAGGACAAAGAACCTCTTGATGTTCTCCTTCACCGTCTCCCATCAGTCTCCCGGAGACTCAAAGAGGGGTTTCACAGTTCTCCGACCCGCGTACTCCCTCTTAAGCTCCTCGACGTTCTCTGGGGTCAACAGAGTCGTGTTGAGCTTCCACGTCCCCTTGGCGGCCGGCTGGTCGTCCTGTAAGTGACAGTCGGCCAACAGGAGGCAGTGGTCAGAGAAGAACACCGGCTCGACACCGGTGGATCTGACCGAGAACGTCCGTGACACAAACAGGAAGTCTATCCTTGAGCGGATAGACCCGTCTGGCCGCGACCAGGTGTACCTCTGCTGCGCTCCGTCCGCAGGGGTGCTGAAGACGTCGAGCAGCTTGGCGTCCTTCACCGTGCCCATCAGGAATCTGGACGTGACGTCCAGTTGAATCCCCCCACCCGCTGTCCCTACGCCGGATCTTCCCTCTGCATCAATGATGCAGTTGAAGTCTCCGCCTAGGATGACCGGCCTGGACGTAGCCGGCAGGGGTGGAAGCCGCTGCAGGACGGCCAACCGCTCACTCCGTACCGCTGGGGCGTACATGTTGATCAGCCTCAGGGGAGCGTTCCTGTAGTTGATGTCAGCCACTAGGAGGCGCCCCCCCCACCACCTCCTGAACTTGAGAGATGGTGAAGTTGTGCCCCCACAGCAGAATAGCCAGGCCCGAGGAGCGACAGTCGTTACCCCCCGACCAGATCGAAAGCCCACAGGCCCAGGCGCCGGACCATTTCCCCTACCTGCCGAGGTGCGGTATCCCGCACTCCTGCAGAAACAGGAGGCCCGCCTTGATGGTGGTCAGGTAGGCCAACGTGGACACACATCTCGCGGTTGACTTGACGCTGCGCACATTAATGCTCGCAATTCGTACCCCCATTGTGGGCAGTGACCGCAGTACCCTCCCCAAGTCCAAGGTCCAGCCCCTCCATCTGTCCCTTCATGCCCATTGCCCGGGCTAACTGCTGGACACTCTCTGGGCTCAGGAAACCGTCCGTGCTGCCTTCCGGGTGGCATCCCCCCGTCAGGGGTGCGGAGGCAGGAGGGTCCGGCTCCGGGTCAGGCTGGGGACGTGCTGTTTCCTCCTTCCCGTCTGGAAGTTCCGGGGGGCCCTCCAGTGCTCCAGCGGCACTTGACTGGGTGTCGGAGTGAGCCTCAGGACGCCTCCCGTCACCTGGAAGCGGGGTGCTGCTTTCCTTCCCCCTCGAGACCTTTAACTTCTGCTTCGGGTGGGCCCTCTCCGAATCCTCCTCATCAGAGGAGCTCTTATAGCCCCCCTGTAGCTGCCTCTTCCCACCTGATTGTTGCGGTTCCTGGGCCCGTCGACGCACCTTCCTCCTCACTTTCCGGACTGTTGTCCACTCCCCTGGGTCGCCTGTCGCCGCCTCCATTGGCTCCGGGTTGTCGGGGGGGGATCGATGCCTGCAGGGGTGCTTTGCTGGCCTCGGGCCCATCCTGCAGCGCTGGGCCCTCCTGCACGGCCTGGCCCTCCTGCACATGAGTGGGGTCCTGGCTGGGCCCTGGTGCCTTCCTCTCCTCCGGGGGGGCTGGCCCCGCATTTCCCCTGCCGGCGACCTGGGCGTAGGTGGTACCCCGCCGCGGGCATGCCCTATAGAAGTGGCCCGCTTCCCCGCAAAGGTTGCAGCTTCTCTCTCGTGGGCAATCCTTTGCAAGGTGTCCCTCCTCCCTGCAGTTCCTGCAGATGGTGGCTTTGCAGTCGGCCACCATGTGACCTGACCTACCACAGGCATGGCAGACTTTAGGTTGCCCTGCATAGGTCAGGTAGCCCCTGCTCCCGCTGATCGCGAAGCTGGACGGTGGGTGTGCGACATTCCCGTCTGCGCCCATCCTCAGCGTCACCTTGACCTGCCTCTTACTCGTCCAGATGCCAAAGGGGTCCACGATGTCAGTTAGGTCCCCTTCCACCTTCACATACCTTCCGAGGAAGGTCAGGACATCAACTGCTGGCACATGCGGGTTGTACATGTGTACAGTCACCATACGGCTCCTCTGTGCTGGCATCACAAACAGCGGGACAGCGGTCAATACAGAGAGGGGGCCCTCACCTCCTTTCTCCTTGAAAACCTCCAGGAAGCGCTCGCAAAACTTGGCACTCCGGAAGGTCACATCGTAAAAACCTCCTCCGGGGAAATCCTGCAGGCAGTAAATGTCCGCAGCAGCAAACCCACAACAGTCCAACAGGACCCTCTTCACGAAGAAGGTGCGGTCCACAGGTGCACCTTCATCCACCTTCTTTACAGAAACACGGATGGTGTTCCGGACCCCCTGACCTGGGGCACGAGCACTTGCCGCAGCCATCGTTGCAGGTTGGCTGCTCCCCTGAACCAGCGTTCGGCCGAAGCCAGCATTAAGATCCACTGGTCGCAAGGGTGCACAGCCAACCCGACGTCCTCCTTTCACCTCCAAGACAGCACTCTCGTCCTCTCGGTCCACAAGAGAGTGGGTCTTTATTGTGTTTGAGATGTAAGCTGGTTCACTGAGCTGTAAGGTCTGTTCCCAGATGTTTTGTCACCATTCTAGGTAACATCATCAGTGAGCCTCCGACGAAGCGCTGGTGTTATGTCCCACTTTCTATTTATCTGGTTAGGTTTCCTTGGGTTGGTGATGTCATTTCCTGCGTTGGTGATGTCATTTCCTGTTCTTTTTCTCAGGGGATGGTAGATTGGCTCCAAATCAGTGGTTGTTGATGGAGTTCCAGTTGGAATGCCATGCTTCTAGGAATTCTCGTGCGTGTCTCTGTTTGGCTTGTCCCAATCAAAGTGGTGTCCTTCCTCATCTGTATGTAAGGATACTAGTGATAGTGGGTCATGTCGTTTTGTGGCTAGTTGATGTTCATGTATCCTGGCGGCTAGCTTTCTGCAGGTTTGTCCAATGTAGTGTTTGTCACAGTGTTTGTCACAATACCTCGCAAGAACTGTGACAACGCCGCCACTTCCTCTGACAGCTCATTCCATGTACCTGCATGAAAAAGTTACCCCTTAGCCCCCTTCTAAATCTTTCCTCTCTCACCCTAAACCTATACCCGTAGTTTTGGACTCCATTATCTTATGGAAAAGACCTTGGCTTTTCACCCTATCTATGCCCCTCATGATTTTATAAACTTCTGTAAGTTCACCCCACATCCTCTCATGGTCCAGGGAAAATAGCCCCAGCCTATTCAGCCTCAGCCTATAGTTTAAATCCTCCCACCCTGGCAACATCCTTGTAAATCTTTTCTGAGCCCTTTCATGTTTCATAACATCTTTCCTGCAGCAGAGAGACCAGAGTTGCAAGCAGTATTCCAAGAGTAGCCTAAGTATTGTCCTGTACAGCTTCGACATGACCTCCTAACTCCTATAGTCTGACCAATAAAAGCAAGCTTACCAAATGCCTTCTTCACTATCCTGTCTGCCTGTGACTCCACATTTGAGGAACTATAAACAGTAACTCCAAGGTCTCTTTGTTCAGCAACATTCCCCAGGACCTTACCATTAAGTGTGTAAGTCTTGCCCTGATTTGCACATCCATAATTCAGCACCTCACATTCATCTAAAGTAAACTCCATCTGCCACTCCTGGATGCGTTGGCCCATCTAATCGTGCTCCCATTGTCCTCTGAGGTAACCTCCTCACTCTCCAAATACCAACAATTTTGGTGTTATCTGCAAACTTATTAACTATACTTCTTATGTTAACATCTAAAACATTTATATAAATATTCAAGGAATCAATTACCTGAGCAGAAGTACACTTTGTAAAACTTCCAAACCAGAAGATTTCAGTTACAAATCTGTAGTGTATTAGAATTCAGAAAGTGAGACGTTCTTGCTAATAGACTTATTTTACCTGTTCTTCATTCGCTCATTGATAGTGTTGGGAAACAGGTTGAAAAGTTGTTTTGATGTGTTTTGAGATCATTCCATCCCATATATATTTAGATCTTTTTCATTTTTTTCAGTTCTGTTGTTAAATAAAATCTGAAGCAGAATCAGAACAAATACCAGTGATTAATCACTGCATTAACTCAAAAAATAAAGAGGAAACTGTATCACCGATCAGGGCATGTTTCATTCTGGGATTTGATATGTCCTGTTGCAACATCAGCTGAAATCATAACAAAGTTCCAATCTCTTTCTAAATGTTGCTCGTCTCTAAAGAAATTATTGTAATTGATGCCAGTTTAATTTTAAAATTGTCTGATCGATCTTTCTCTCAAATTATTCTTTCTATCAATTTACTTTTTTTCTGTTTCTGTGCCTGCTCTGAGATTATCTTGTATTCTTTTCTCTGTCTTTGCATCGTTGTTCCTTCAGTCTGATGATTGAAGTAGATATAGAGAGATAGTAGGAACTGCAGATGCTGGAGAATCTGAGATAACAAGATGTAGAGCTGGATGAACACAGCAGGCCAAGCAGCATCGGAGGAGCAGGAAGGCTGACGTTTTGGGCCTAGATCCTTCTTCAGAAAACATTTCTGAAGAAGGGTCTAGGCCCAAAACGTCAGCCTTCCTGCTCCCCAGAAGTGGATATACAGTTGATTTTCTTTTTCACTCAAAACCAAGATACCCCTCAGGGGGCTCATCACCATTTCTAACTGACACTTACACCATCTTCCAAAGCAACATATTATGGGAATTAAATGAGTAAGGGCAAGTCAAGCTAAAGCCATGTGTTGACTGTTAAATTCTTGGCCAGTAATAAATGTTGAGGATTCTTTCAAGTAACTGCTTCCCTTAAGGTGGAATGTTCTTTTTGAAAATAACAAACTGGAAAGATTATTTCTTCTAAATAGAAAACTGTGCTTTTTTTTTCCTTTTGTAAGCTTGTTAAAAGACTTTGGTTTCTGTTTCTTCTTGTCAAAAACAAACATGTTGGAAATCATTAGCATAACTCCAAATATTTCACTCCGGCAGTTTGCTAGCTCACAACCTTAATATCCCATTACTGCACATTTGTAAATACCAAACTTGAGCCTAACATAATCCTTTTAAAAAAAATTACATTTACTGGAAACTACCCATTCAGAAGCAGAAGGTATTTGTTAGTCACTTTTGCAAATTCCATTCACACCACAAATCTGTAGTCAGGGATGGAGCGTTCTTGTTGACCTTCAAGTTGTTCTCTTACTCTAAGTAAATTTGAATTCCTTAATCAACTGTGGAATTGTTATACAACTAAGGGAATAGGTTAAAATCATAACATTCTCAGCTGAAATTTTAGTTGCATAGAACATGGATAGTACTGATTGTATTAAAGAAAAGACAATCATCATGCATGTGCATTTGTCCACAGGTACTTCTGGATAGCTATACTGCTGATTTTTGTTTTGTTTTTGTGCACTGTTTTTACAAGAATGAAAGATTTAAGTGATATTTCCACGGTACACAAGAAGATGCATTTGTGTGATCACTGGTTAGGTCAGTACAAAGCAACTTTGCTGTATCTATATCTGCATTCCTTACAAATTATGTATTGTCAACTAAAACTCTAAATTTTCAAAGTTTCCTGCTCATAACACAAACTGTTCTACACCCCCTCTTAGATCACACTCATTACTGAAATCTCTCCATGAAAAATTATTTAACTGTTGTTACAGTAGTGAAAGTAACAACAGTAATACTTGTGGGCCAGTTAGCTTGGATGGCTAGTTTGTGACACAGAGTGACACCTACAGCGTAGGTTCAATTCCCATACTTGCTGAGGTTACCATGTAGGACTCCCCTCACCTGAGGTGACCCTCAGTTTAAACCACCACCAGTCATCTGTCTTTAATGAGAACGCAGACCTATGGCCTGATAAGGTTATGGTGACTTTATCTTTTACCTTTACAGCAGTTACTAGCCTTCTCCAAACATAAACACATTTCTAAAATATGCAAATGCAAGGAAGATACCAAGAAAGGCCACAGGAATTGCCAGTGTCACTGAGGTCATGATATTCCATTGAACTAATATCAAAAACTCATCGGGCATCAAATAACCTATTATAAGTGCAGAATTCAGGAACTGTTACATTTTGGGTTTTGTAACCACAGTAGCCTAACATAGGTCATCAACCATATATAAGGAATTTTCAGATAGTTTATTAAGTTTGTTAAGTAGCAGTTTTAGATATGATACATTTTCTGATTAGGCAAAGTATGGAAGTATATAGCAGTTTGTAGCACTGGTGTGTTCGTCTCTGACATTTCAATGTCTTTGGTGGTAACAGTCTTTGTTTTTCCCTCAAGTTGACATAGGGACGAACCTGGTCTTCTCCCAAAAAATGATAGCTCATACCCCACAACCTCTCTTTCCATTTAAATATACTTTTTTAAAAATTGAGACTGACAATCTATGCTGTGTCAATCACTTGTCTGTATCCTTTTGGCAAGTGACCATGAGACCATTAGTCATCCTGATGTCATTAGTAATGTCCCCCTCCTATGAAGGTTAGTACAACTCTTTCTCAGGTTGAAATTTCTTATTTTCCCAAGCACTGTACTAACATTGGGGTGCATATGGTGCTAGATAAATCTTTGATGTCAGTTCAAAGGAACACTATAACCCTGATGATTGATTCTTGTGACCTTTCTTGTACCTAGGTTATATATAAGAAATTTGATTTGGAGAAGGTTAGTTACTAGTGTACAAACAGTTAGATAATATCCCATGCTACATAGGGAATACATGAACAATTTAGTTTTAAAGGGACTCCAATTTCTGACAAGTTGAATGTAAGAAACAAACAATAGCTGGCTCTTAGCTACCAAGCCTACATGGTGCAACCAATATTCCCAACTCTAACAAGTGTAAAATTGCTGCTTTGGGAATCAGGTTGCTTGGAGGAAATTGCAATTTCCAAGCACAAACTAGCACTGCATTCACCATACTAAAATAAATAGCTGTGGATGTTGGAAGTCTGAAACAAAAACAGAAACTGTTGGTGGAACTCAGCAATCTGGCAGCAATTGTTTCATGCACAATGTTTCGGTTGGACTTGAATAGAGAGAAAAGGGCTTTTTTCGGGCTGGCAGCAAGTGACCAATGGAGTTCTACAGGGATCCGGTGTTGGGATCTGGTCAATTCACATTATACATGAACAATCTAAATGAAGGAACTGAAGGCTTTGTTGCTAAATTTGCAGTTGGCACAAAGATAGGTGGAGGGACAGGTAGTGTTGAGGGAGCAGGAAGACGACGGAAGGACTTGGACAGGCTAGGAAAGTGGGAAAATAACTGGCAAATAGAGTACAGTGTGGAAGAATGTGAGGTCATGCATTGAAGGATAGAATTACAGAATCGCTATCCTGCGGAAAGAGGCCATTTGGCCCACTGAGTCTACACTGGCCCTTAGAAGAGCATCCCACACAGATCCAGCTCCCCCCCCCCCGCAATCCTATCCCCATAACTCTGCATTTTTCCATAGTTAATGCACCTAGCCTGTACATCGAGACACTGTGGAGCAGTTTTCCTGTGGCCAATCCATTTAACCTGTACATTTTTGGACTGTGGGTGGAAACCAGAATAACCAGTAGCAACCCACGTAGACATGTGGAGAATGTGTAAATTCCACACAATCATTCAAGGCTAGAATCATAACTGGGTCCCTGGTGGGGTTTATGTTGGGGGGTGGCAGGGGGGAAAACAGTGCTAAAAACTAAGCCATGGTATTGGCCCAGCACAGAGGAAGAGACGGTTTTCTAAATGGGGACAGGCTTCAGAAAGCCGAACCACTTAAAAAAAGACCTTTGGAGTCCTAGTTCAGGATTCTTTAAGGTTAACATGCGGGTTTAGTGGGTACTTAGTCAATTGCAATGCTAGCATTTATTCCAAAAGGGCGAGTACACAAAAGCAGCATGTATTGCTGAGGCTATATAAGGCTCAGATGAGATTGCATTTTGAATATGGTGAGTAGTTTTGGGTCCCATACCAAAGGAGGATTATGCTGGTATTGGACAAGGTCCACAGGAGGTTTACAAGAATAACTCCAGAAATAAATGACTTGTCATATGAGAAGTGGTTGATGACTCTGCAACTGTATTTGATGGAGTTTTGAGAAGATTTGTGGCTCAGGTTGAGGTTCTGGATGTGAGTTTGCTCACTGAGCTGGAAGGTTAGTTTTCAGACGTTTCGTCACTTTTTTTTAATTTGAAAAAATATACTTTATTCATAAGATATACAAAAAATAAAACATATTTATACACCTACCCAGTCATGCAAGCCGCTCCGGGTTACCCAGGGGGTACATACACCAACTAAAAGAAAAAAAACAAAGCAAAGAAAATACCCCGGCAGTCGTCATCCCGCACAGTCCCAGTTGGCCCCCTGACCAGTTGGGGAAGGCGCCGGCTGGGCCCACTTACCAGATAGGGCCCTTTTTTCAATTCTGGACAAGGGGATTCATACAGTGGTCTTACCCCACTGCGCCCTGGCGGCAGCTGCCCCAAGCTTTAGCGCGTCCCTCAGCACATAGTCCTGGACCTTGGAGTGCGCCAGTCTGCAACATTCGGTCGGGCTCAGTTATTTCAGCTGGCAGACCAGCAAGTTGCGGGCAGGCAAAAGAGCGTCTTTCACCGCATCGATGGTCCTCCAGGCGCAGTTGATGTTGGTCTCGGTGTGCGTCCCGGGAAACAGCCCGTAGAGCACGGAGTCCCGCGTCACGGAGCTGCTCGGGATGAACCTCGACAAATACCACTGCATCCCCCTCCAAACCTCCTGCGCCTAGGAACACTCCAGAAGGAGGTGATCGACAGTCTCATCCCCCCCGCAGCCGCCTCGAGGGCAGCGTGCGGTGGCGCAGGAGATTCCGGGCATGCATAAAAGATCTCACTGGCAGAGCCCCTCTCACTGCCAGCCAACCAATGTCCTTGTGCTTGTTTGAAAGTTCTGGCGATGAGGCATTCTGCCAAACGACTTTGGCAGTCTGTGTGGGGAACCACACGTGGGATCCACCCTCTCCGTTTCCTGAAGGGTCTCGAGGATGCTACGTGCTGACCACTGCCTGACGGCCTTGTGGTCAAAGGTGTTTCCTTTCAAAAATTTCTCCATAAAGGACAGGTGGTACAGGACGGTCCAACTACTCGGAGCGTTCAGCGGCAACGAGGCCAGGCCCATCCTTCGCAACACTGGGTACAGGTAGAACCTCAGTAAGTTCTGACACTTGGTGTTTGCGTACTGAGGATCTACGCACACAAAGGTAGCCATCAGGGCGAGGGTGGCGTTCGGTACGCCCTTTCCCCCATTTTCCAGGTCTTTGTACATGGTGGCCCTGCGGACCCAGTCCATCTTCGACCCCCAAATGAAGTGGAAGATGGCCCGGGTGACTGCAGCGGCGCAGGTCCAGGGAATAGGCCAGGCCTGCGCCACATACAACAGTACCGAAAGCCCCTCGCACCTGACAACCAGGTTCTTAGCCGCGATGGAAAGGGACCGGAGCGTCCACCTGCCCAGCTTCTGCTTCAATTTGGTGATACGCTCCTCCCAAGTCTTAGTGCACGCCCCAGCTCCACCAAACCAAACACCCAGCACCTTCAGGTAGTCTGTCCTGACAGTGAAGGGGATGAAGGAGCGGTTGTCCCAGCTCCCGAAGAACATGACCTCGCTCTTACCCCTATTGACTTTGGCACCCGAGGCCAGTTCAAACTGGCCGCAGATGTCCAACAGCCTACTCACCAACCGACGATCGGTGCAGAAGACGGCGACATCGTCCATATACAGGGAGGTCTTGGCCTGTAGGCCTCCGCTGCCTGGGATAGTCACGCCCTTCAGGCTCACGTCCTTCCTGATGGAGGCGGCGAAGGGCTCCACACAGCACACGAACAAGGCAGGAGAGAGCGGGCAGCGCTGCCGGACTCTAGATCTAACAGGAAAACTGTCCGATTCCCACCCGTTGATCGAGACTGGGCTAACGATGTTGGCGTAGAGCAGCCGGATCCAATTGCAGATGCCCTCCCCGAACCCCAATTTGGAGAGGACGTCCCTCATGTAAGCATGAGAGACCCTGTCGAAGGCCTTCTCCTGGTCCAGGCTGACGAGGCAGCTGTCCATCCGCCTGTCCTGTACACAAGGATCGTATCCCTGATGAGCGCGAGGCTCTCAGCAATCTTCCTGCCCAGCACAGCACAGGTTTGGTCAGGGTGAATCACCGACTCCAGGACAGACCTGACCTGGTTGGCTATGACCTTGGCCATGATTTTGTAGTCCACGTTCAAAAGTGAAATGGGACGCCAATTCTTAATTTCTTCCCGCTCCCCCTTCCTCTTGTAAATGAGGGTGATGATGCCCTTCCTCATGGACTTGCACATTTCCCCTGCCCAAAGCGCACTATCGTACACCTCCAGCAGGTCCTGGCTGACCAGGCCCCACAGAGCGGAATACAGCTCGACCGGTAAGCCGTCGCTTCCGGGAGTCCTATTCCTCTCCAAGGACTTGAGGGCTCTGGTCAGCTCGTCCAGGGATATCGGCCGGTCCAGCCACTCCCTCGTGCCGTCGTCTAAGACCTCCGTGATAGACAACAGGAACGACTCAGAGGCCATGCTGTCCGTGGGCTTCGTGTCGTACAGTCCGGCATAGAAGGATCTGCTGATCCTCAAAACGTCGGGCCGAGATGACGTCACCGAGCTGTCGTCCTCCTTCAGCCGGCTAAACACAGAACTCTCTTTGTGCACCTTCTGAAAGAAGAAACGCGAGCACGTCTCGTCCTGCTCCACGGTGCGGACCCTGGACCGGAAGATTATCCGGGAGGCCTCCGCGGCGAAGAGCGAGGCTTGCTGTCCCCTCACCTCGCGGATGTCCTCCGTGACATCGACCCCCATCAACTGCAGAAGGAGCAGGTTCTGCACCCTTTTCTGGAGTCGCGACAGCTTTCCCCGCCTCTCTCTTGCCTTCTGAACACCCTTGAGGACAAAGAACCTCTTGATGTTCTCCTTCACCGTCTCCCACCAGTCGCCTGGAGACTCAAAGAGGGGTTTCACGGTTCTCCAACCGGCGTACTCCCTCTTAAGCTCCTCGACATTCTCTGGGGTCAACAGAGTCGTGTTGAGCTTCCACGTCCCCTTGCCGGCCTGCTGGACGTCCTGTAAGTGACAGTCGGCCAGCAGGAGGCAGTAGTCAGAGATGAACACCGGCTCAACGCCGGTGGACCTGACCGAGAACATCCGTGACACAAACAGGAAGCCTATCCTTGAGCGGATAGACCCGTCTGGCCGCGACCATGTGTACCTCTGCTGCGCTCCATCTGCAGGGGTGCTGAAGACTTCGAGCAGCTTGGCGTCCTTCACCGTGCCCATCAGGAATCTGGACGTGACGTCCAGTTGACTCCCCCCACCCGCTGTCCCCACGCCGGATCTTCCATCTGCATCGATGATGCAGTTGAAGTCTCTGCCCAGGATGACCGGCCTGGACGTAGCCGGCAGGGGTGGAAGCTGCTGCAGGATGGCCAACCGCTCACTCCGTACCGCTGGGGCGTACACGTTGATCAGCCTCAGGGGAGCGTTCCTGTAGGTGACGTCAGCCACTAGGAGGCGCCCCACCACCACCACCTGAACATGAGAGATGGTGAAGTTGCGCCCCCGCAGCAGAATAGCCAGGCCTGAGGAGTGACAGTCGTTACCCCCCCGACCATATCGAAGGCCCACAGGTCCAGGCGCTGGACCATTTCCCGTACCTGCCGAGGTGCGGTATCCCGCACTCCTGCAGAAACAGGAGGTCTGCCTCGATGGTGGTCAGGTCGGCCAACGTGGACACACATCTCGCGGTTGACTCGACGCTGCGCACATTAACGCTCGCAACTCGTACCCCCATTGTGGGCAGTGACTGCAGTACCCTCCCCAGGTCCAAGGTCCAGCCCCTCCATCTGCCCCTTCATGCCCATTGCCCGGGCTAACTGCTGGACGCTCTCCGGGCTCAGAAAACCGTCTGTGCTGCCTTCCGGGTGGCATCCCCCCGTCAGGGGTGCGGAGGCAGGAGGGTCCGGCTCCGGGTCAGGCTGGGGACGCGCTGTTTCCTCCTTCCCGCCTGGAAGTTCCGGGGGGCCCTCCAGTGCTCCAGCGGCACTTGACTGGGTGTCGGAGTGAGCCTCAGGACGCCTCCCGTCACCTGGAAGCGGGGTGCTGCTTTCCTTCCCCCTCAAGATCTTTAACTTCTGCTTCGGGTGGGCCCTCTCCGAATCCCCCTCGTCAGAGGAGCTCTTATAGCCCCCCTGTAGCTGCCTCTTCCTGCCTGATGGTTGCGGTTCCTGGGCCCGTCGACGCACCTTCCTCCACGCTTTCCGGACTGTTGTCCACTCCCCTGGGTTGCCTGTCGCCGCCTCCATCAACTCCGGGTTGTTGTCGGGGGGGGATCGATGCCTGCAGGGGTGCTTTGCTGGCCTCGGGCCCATCCTGCGGGTCTGGGCCCTCCCCTACGGTCTGGCCCTCCTGCACATTAGTGGGGTCCTTGCTGGGCCCTGGTGCCTTCCTCTCCTCTGGGGGGGCTGGCCCCGCATTGCCCCTGCCGGCGACCTGGGCGTAGGTGGTCCCCCGCCGCGGGCATGCCCTGTAGAGGTGGCCCGCTTCCCCGCAAAGGTTGCAGCTTCTCTCTCGTGGGCAATCCTTTGCAAGGTGTCCCTCCTCCCTGCAGTTCCTGCAGATGGTGGCTTTGCAGTCGGCCGCCACGTGACCTGACCTACCACAGGCATGGCAGACTTTAGGTTGCCCTGCATAGGTCAGGTAGCCCCTGCTCCCGCCGATCGCGAAGCTGGACGGTGAGTGTACAGTGTTCCCGTCCGCGCCCATCCTCAGCGTCACCTTGACCTGCCTCTTACTCGTCCAGATGCCAAAGGGGTCCATGATGTCAGTTAGGTCCCCTTCCACCTTCACGTACCTTCCAAGGAAGGTCAGGACATCAACTGCTGGCACATGCGGGTTGTACATGTGTACAGTCACCATACGGCTCCTCTGTGCTGGCATCACAAACAGCGAGACAGCGGTCAATACAGAGAGGGGGCCCTCACCTCCTTTCTCCTTGAAAGCCTCCAGGAAGCGCTCGCAAAGCTTGGCACTCCGGAAGGTCACGTCGTAAAAACCTCCTCCGGGGAAATCCTGCAGGCAGTAAATGTCCACAGCAGCGAACCCACAACAGTCCAACAGGACCCTCTTCATGATGAAGGTGCGGTCCACAGGTGCACCTTCATCCACCTTCTTTACAGCAACACGGATGGTGTTCCGGACCCCCTGACCTGGGGCACGAGCACTTGCCGCAGCCATCGTTGCAGGTCAGCTGCTCCCCTGAACCAGCGTTAGGCCAAAACCAGCATTAAGATCCACTGGTTGCAAGGGTGCACAGCCAACCCGACATCTTCCTTTCACCTCCAAGAAAGCACTCTCCTCCTCTCGGTCCACAAGAGAGTGGGTCTTTATTTTGTTCCAGATGTAAGCTGGTTCACTGATCTTGAATGTTTGTTCCCAGATGTTTCGTCAATATTCTAGGTAACATCAACAGTGAGCCTCCAGTGAAGCACTGGTGTTATGTCCCGCTTTCTATTTATCTTTTCAGGTTTCGTTGAGTTGGTGGTGTCATTTCCTGCGTTGGTGATGTCATTTCCTGTTATTTTTCTCAGGGGATGGTGGATTGATTTGGAGCCTGAGAAAAAGAACAGGAAATGACATCACCAATGCTGGAAATGACATCACCAACCCACGGAAACCTAACCAGATAAATAGAAAGTGGGACATAACATCACCACTTTGTCGGAGGTTCACTGATGATGTTGCCTAGAATGGTGTTGAAACATCGAAAACTAACCTTTTAGCTCAGCGAGCAAGCTCACATCCAGTACTTGATGGAGTTTAGAAGAATGACGGTGGATTTTGCTGGAACCTACAGAATACTGAGAGACCTATCTGGAGTGGATGTAGAGAAAATGTTTCCACTCGTGGGAGTGACTAGGACCTGGAGCACAGCCTCGTGGTGAAGGGATGACACTTTACAACTGAGATGAGGATGAATTTCTTCAGCCAAAGGGTGGTAAATCTGTGGAACACATTGCCACAGAATGCTCTGGCGGCCTAGTCATTGAGCGTATTTAAGACAGAGATAGACAGGACTTTGATTGGTAAGGGGATCAAGGTTTATGAGGAGAAAGCAAGAGAATGGAGTTGAGAAATATATTGGCCATGATCAGTGCAACAGATCTGGTGGGCTTAATGGCCTAATTCTGCTCCTATACCTTATGGTCTTATGGTCAGATGGCAGCAGAGTGAACCATTGGCTTCGTTAGGTGACCTTACAGTGGATGTCAGCAGCGACAGTTTTGATTGTGAAGCAGGAAGAACACTCAACTATTCCTAAGTGTACTATAACGTAAGTAAAAAACATAAAAAATACCTTTTGGATGATAGTCCTCAGTAGCCCATTTTAACAGCAGTGGTTTCTTGAATACCTGAGGAGCACAGCGACTACTGCATTCAATTATACACGCTGACTTTTCCATATATGTTCGTAATCACCTCCTAAGTTAGAAAAGCTGAGTATTCAAAGCATGATATTTATGAAAGCAAGGCTGCATCTTAGCCCATTAGGTGTCAATTTACAATGATTCTACTTTTCTTTATTCTAGGACTGTGAGCTTTACTGCCAAGACCAATATCACTTATCCCTGGTTGCTGTTAAGGTTGGAGTGATTCATCTTCTCTATCCACTCAGTCAATGTATATCCATTACATTATGCAGCAGTTCAATACCATTTCAGGTGGTTATTAAGAGAAAATATTACTCTGAATCTGGAGTCATTCTTAAGATGGCAAATTTTCTCCCCTGAAAGTTATTAGTAAGCCAGATAGGTTTCAAATAATAGCTTTTTTGTTTTGTGGTCATGTATTGATGGGAATATTCCAAGTTTATTAATTAATAACATTTTGATTCCTGTAACTACCTGTGGGATTTGATCTCATATCCAAAACTAGACCAGTAACATTACCACTATGCTATTGTACCCCACTGAAAGGATATTGATCTTGATCTCTGATTTGGAATTACAGTATTCCACATAGAGAACATAGAACATAGAACATTACAGCACAGTACAGGTCCTTCGGCCCTCGATGTTGTGCCGACCTGTCATACTGATCTCAAGCCCATCTAACCTATACTATTCCATGTACGTCCATTTGCTTGTCCAACGACGACTTAAATGTATCTAAAGTTGGCGAATCTACTCCCGTTGCAGGCAAAGCGTTCCATTCCCTTACTGCTCTCTGAGTAAAGAAACTACCTCTGACATCTGTCCTATATCTTACACCCCTCAATTTAAAGCTGTGCTCGCCGTCACCATCCTAGGAAAAAGGCTCTCCCTATCCACCCTATCTAACCCTCTGATTATTTTATATGTTTCAATCAAGTCACCTCTCAACCTTCTTCTCTCTAATGAAAACAACCTCAAGTCCCTCAGCCTTTCCTCGTAAGACCTTCCCTCCATACCAGGCAACATCCTAGTAAAACTCCTCTGCACCCTTTCCAAAGCTTCCACATCCTTCTTATAATGCGGTGACCAGAACTGTACACAATACTCCAAGTGCGGCCACACCAGAGTTTTGTACAGCTTCACCATAACCTCTTGGTTCCGGAACTCAATCCCTCTATTAATAAAAGCTAAAACACTGTATGCCTTCTTAACAGCCCTGTCAACCTGGGTGGCAACTTTCAAGGATCTGTGTACATGGACACTGAGATCTCACTGCTCATCTACACTGCTAAGAATCTTACCATTAGCCCTGTACTTTGCCTTCTGGTTACTCCTACCAAAGTGCATCACCTCACACTTGTCTGCATTAAACTGCATTTGCCACCTCTGAGCCCAGCTCTGCAGCTTATCTATGTCTCTCTGCAACCTACAGCATCCTTCGTCACTATCCACAACTCCACCGACCTTAGTGTCGTCTGCAAATTTACTAACCCATCCTTCTACGCCCTCATCCAGGTCATTTATAAAAATGACAAACAGCAGTGGACCCAACACCGACCCTTGCGGTACACCACTAGTAACTGGTCTCCAGGATGAACACTGCCCATCAACTACCACCCTCTGTCTTCTTTCAGCAAGCCAATTTCTGATCCAAACTGCTATATCTCCCACAATTCCATTCCTCCGCATTGTGTACAATAGCCTATTGTGGGGAACCTTATCGAATGCCTTGCTGAAATCCATATACACCACACCAACTGGTTTCCTCTCATCCACCTGTTTGGTCACCTTCTTAATGGACTCAATACGGTTTATGAGGCACGACCTTCCCTTCACAAAGCCATGCTGACTATCCCTAATCAATTTATTCTTTTCTAGATGATTATAAATCCTATCCCTTATAACCTTTTCCAACACTTTACCAAGAACTGAGGTAAGGCTCACTGGTCTGTAATTACCAGGGTTGTCTCTACTCCCCTTCTTGAACAGGGGAACTACATTTGCTATCCTCCAGTCATCTGGCACTATTCCTGTAGACAATGACGAGTTGAAGATCAATGCCAGAGGCTCGGCAATCTCCTCCCTGGCTTCCCAGAGGATCCGAGGATAAATCCCATCTGGCCCAGGGGACTTATCTATCTTCACCTTCTGAAGGATTTCTAATACCTCTTCCGTGTGAACCTCAATCCCACCTAGTCTAGTAGCCTGTATCTCAAGTGAATACTGTTGAAAAATATTCATTTAGTGCTTCCCCTATCTCATCTGACTCCACACACAACTTACCACTACTGTCCTTGATTGGGCCTAATCTTACTTTCGTCATTCTTTTATTCTTTAAATACCTATAGAAAGCCTTAGGGGTTTACCCTGATCCCATCCGCCAACAACTTTTCATGTCTCCTCCTGGCTCTTCTGAGCTCTCTCTTTAGGTCTTTGCTGGCTACCTCGTAGCCCTCAAGTGCCCTAACTGAGCCTTCACATCTCATCCTAACATAAGCCGCCTTCTTCCTCTTGACCAGAGATTCCACCTCCTTCGTAAACCACGGCTCCCGCACTCTACAGCTTCCTCCCTGCCTGACAGGTACATATTTATCTAGTACACACAGGAGCTTTTCCTTGAATAAGCTCCACATTTCTAATGCAGCATATTCGCAGCGCAAAAGTGGGCCATTTGGCTGAACTTCTCCATGCTGATCTTTACACCTCTCCCATCTTGCTTCAAACTCTAAATATGCCTCCTTGTGTCATTTCTGACATCTAACTTTCTGTCAAATACATCTGTGCTCATCTTCTCAACTAGCCCTGGTAGCAGCAGCTTCTGCAATGTGGCTGCTCTGAGCAACAAAGCATCTCCTGAATTCTTTACTGGATTTATCAGTGACCATATACATTTCGGATGCAGTTGTAGACTCCCCCTGCATCCCCCATCAAGGAAATAAAGCACCACAAGATTGAAAAGCATGCTTTTCCCCTTTCATACAATTCCAAACATTTTGCACAGTGCAATTTTCAGTACTAACTTTTTGTCTCTTTTCAAAGTTGATCAAGCCATTTTAAAAGCACAAATTTCTTTTTTATGTATTTTACACATCTCAGATCTCAAGATAAAGTTGAAAAAATCAAAGTTACCTTCACAAAGAAGTTACTGGATCCTCAAAGTCTCTCACCAATGCAAATTTCAAGGAAGAAGCGACAAGAGAAAATGTTACAGGATCAGAGTTCTGGAAGAGAGAAGGTAAATTGTTACTAAATATGTTGCCAAGTTGCATGGTACTTGGTAGCAATTTTAAATTTATACAGAGTTAATTTTAACTATCGATTTAAAATCCACCTATTCTTTGTCACTACTTTTGAGAAAACAATAGACATTCAAATTGTTTTCAAAACCTAGTTTATCCAGCACGAAAGATGCAGATTCTTGTTTATTATTCCTGGAGGTAATTTTGGGCTGCTCTGTCTAGGCCAGCATTTACTGACCATTTCTAGTTGGCCTGATGCAAGTAATCGTGAGTTGCCTTCTTGAACTGCTGCAGTCCATTTGATGAAGATACACCCAACAGGCTGTTAGGGAGGGAGCTCCAGTATTTTGACCCAGTGACAGTAAAGAATAACAATATATTTGTAAGTCAGGATGGTCAGTAGCTAGTAGGGAAATGCGTAGGTTACAGTGTTCCCATATATCGGTTGCCCTATTCCTTCTGAATGGTAATGGTCATGAGTTTGAATGATGCTGTCTAGGGAGGCTAAGTGTTTTTCCGCGCTGCAGATTGTAGACGGTGCTCACTGCTGTTATTATGCTTTGGTGGAAGACAGAGTGAGTGTGTGAGAAGGTGGTGCCAAGATTACTGAGTGTTGGATCTGCACGCATCCAAGCAAAAAGGTAGTATTCCATCACTTTTCTGTTTGTGCCTCATAGGCAGGCTTTGGGGAGTTAGGAAATGAGTAACTTGTTGCAAGATTCCTGCCTTTGACTTATTCTTATAGCCACAATGTTTATGTGGCTAGACAACAAAGTGTGGATCTGGATGAACACAGCAGGCCAAGCAGCAGCTTAGGAGCACAAAGATGCTGCTTGGCCTGCTGTGGTCATCCAGCTCCACACTTTGTTATCTCAGATTCTCCAGCATCTGCAGTTCCCATTATCTCTGATACATGTTTATGTGGCTAGTTCAGTTCAGTTTCTGGTAAATGGGAACCCCCTAGATTTTCATGATCAGTATCACTTCTTAACAGATGATATCAATACTGATTAACAAAAAGTTTAATCAGTTTGGATATCATCAGCAAATACATTAAATTTAAAATTAAACCGCGTTGAAATTTTTAAAAATCACAAGTTAACATTGGCATTAATTCACCACTGCCATTCAATTGAATGGAACAATGTGCAACATTCCTGAAACCCTTTCTTCACTGTCTGTCCCCTGTCCTTCTGCCCTCACAGACATCAGTCCACCATCCATCCATTCAGTGACAACAATGCACAACCTGGTTGAAGCAATCATGTTGCTTTTCACTGGTCACTCCATGAACATCATTTCAACCCACCTAATGTCCACCTCTGTCTCAACACTCCATCTCGGGGACCCTCCCTGAACAAGATCGTCCAGCAATGTTCAGATCAAGGAATACAAAATATAGGAATTACGAACAAGTTCCTTGTGATAAGCATTATCTATTGAATGACAAGTTTTAACATCCGTGGCAAGAATGTTCAGTGCTAAACAGGTTCAGGAGAAGCTGGGGACTTTGTGCAGCTAATTTTCACAAGTAGTCCTTCATATAAACTCTTGTGGACTTGTGGAAAGACCCAATAATGCTGTATATTACCAATAAGTGTTCCTTATACAGACTAAGTGGAAGATTAATCGCATGAAATTCAACAACTAAAGTCACTTGTCTTCAGCGATTTGAATTCACTAAATAAATAAATTAAATCCTTATGATTGAATCTAACAATGTAATGATATTATTACTCGGATTTTTTCACAAAGCGTTTAGTTATCCGCAGATTACTACTGAGGCCTACGTCTAATAACTCACCATCTAAGTCTGCCTTGATGTACTGTTTAAGGAAAATCATTAGAATGATCAACGAGTAATTTTACCTTGCTTTCCTTTACATTTGAGTACCACAGTCTACACTGTTAGATGTACATTGTTAAAATATCCAATGATAACAGTGTTTCATCTTTTGATTTACTTTCTGGAATCAATTTTTAATCTGCGAACAGCCAAACTATTACAATTACACATGCCTGCTGACCAGTGCTGTCCATATCAGTTAGTGTCTTATCACCTTTTATATGTAAAGATGTATATAATGCAATGGTAACAGCACAGAATGAGGATGTTAGGCCCATCAATGCTTCACCTCAGGAAGAACAATGGTATCAGTCCCCTTTCCTTCCTCCTTCCCTGGAATGTCCCATACATTTTCATCAGGACCCCATCCAGTTCTTTTTTGGAAGTCCCCAGGCACCTCATTAATACTGTTTACCTCATCAACAATTTGTGTTTAAAAAACTTAATCGTACGAACAAGGAACAAGTGTAGGCCACTCAGCCCTTCAAGCCTGCTCTGTTATCCAATAAGTTCATTGCTGATCTGATTTTAACCTCAACTCTAGATTTCTCCATATCCTCGATTAATCTTTCATCCCTGATAATCTTTCATTAAAGCCTCAAGCAGGGGAAGGCAATAACCTAGTGGCATTATTGCTGTACTGTTAACCCAGAGACCTAGGAAATGTTCTGGGGACCTGGGTTCAAATCCCGCCATGGTGGATGGTGGAACTTGAATTCACTAAATATCTGGAATTTAGAATCTAATGATTACCATGAATCCGTTTCATCAGAGGAAAAATCCATCTGGATCACTAAAGTCCTTTAGGGAAGGAAACTGCCATCCTTACCTGGTCTGGCCTACATGTGACTCCAAAACCACAGCAATGTGGTTGAGCCTTAACAGCCCTCTGGACAATAAATGCTGCCTGGCCAGCGACACCCTCATCTCATGAGTGAATTGAAGAAAAAAAACTAGTTATCTCTGCCTTGAAGATGTTTAAAGATTCTGTATCTGTGGCCTTTTGAGGAAGGGAATTCAATTCATTCAACTTCTGAGAGAAATGTTTTTCCTTCATTTCAGTCTGAAAAACGTCTTTCTTTAGACTATGACTCCTAGTTCAAAATTCTTCTGCAAGAGGATGCATATTTTTGATATTCACGTGGTGAAGTCCCTTTAGGATCTTAGATGTTCATTTTATGACTCTTCTCAACCCCCCAGAGGATACAGGCCTAGCTTTCCAGCATCTCCTTGTAAGGAAATCCCTCATTCACAGTATTACTTGAGTAAATTTTCTCTGAACAGCTTCGAAATCATTAACAACCCTCTGTAAATATGGTGACCAGTACTATACGTTATATTCCGGATGCAGCCTCATCTATGTCCTGTATAACTAGAGCATAAACTCCTACTCTTGCATTCAATTCCCCTCACCACAAACCATAACATTCTGTTAGTTTCCTGATTACTTGCAGTGCCAGCAGACTAACCTTCTGTGATTCATGCACTAAGACACACAGATATCTCCACATCTCAGTGCTGTGTAACCTCTCATCATTCAGATCATGTGCTTCTTTCTTATTCTTTACGCCAAAATGAACAATTTCACACTTTTCCACATTGTGCTCCTTTTTACAGGTCTTCACCTATCTATATCCTTTTTTAGGTTTCTTATGTCCTCTTCTCAAATTCACTTTCCTACCCATCTTAGTGCTATCAAGAAATTTAGCTACATTATATTGGCCCCTTCATTTATATAAATTGTAAAGAGTTAATGCCCTGTGTCACACCACTTATGGTATCCTGATAGGCCTATTTATTCCTACATTTATTTTCTGTTAGATGCCCAATCTTCTATTATTATGTCTTCTTCTTCTTTTCTATCTATCTTTGTGTCATTCAGGTTAGTTGAACATGATTTGCCATTAGCAAATCTATGCTACCTTTCCTTAATTCATCCATGTATTTTCATGTGATTTAATGTTATCCCACATGGTTGTTTCTAAAAACCTTCCCACTACCAAGCTTTTAAATTGAATGACATCTGGTTGTCGGCTTTATTCTTCATCCTTTTGAACAAGAGAGTAACGTTTGCAGTTCTCAGGGCGTCTGCACCACCACCATATCTCAGGAGGATTGGAAGGTTATGATTAGTACCTCTGTAATTTCCACCTGTACTTCCCCCATCAGCTTTGGATGCACCTGATCCAGTTCTAGTGATTTATCAACTTTAAGTCTAGGCAGTCTTTCTAGTATCCAGGCTGGGGGAGGCGGTTTGCTGATGGTGGCATAGTGGACATGTCTGTTATGCACCAGACCAAAGCCCCACAAAATGTATTGAGAAGATAGCCCGGACCATAAGTTTTTCTCATTTTAAAGGCAACTAACAGACGTTGCATTCTGGCTGCAAAATCAATTGGTCAAGCTACCAGCCTTGAAGCAAAACACACTTTAATCATACCCAATAGTTAAAATACAACAATAGAAAGAAGAAATTGGAATAACTTAACAGATCTCTATTAGAAAATTTAACAGAATAATAGATTATTTAACTACTAAATATTAACTGTTCCAATATGGTAAAATCCCATAAACACACTTGGCAAAGGCAAATTCAGTGAAATATATTGTCTCACATGCAAATATCCAATCCGGGAGGAAAATATCAAGAGAAAACAGAGAGAGAGAGTGGGTGGGAGAGATGTACTGCAGCTTTCAAATTCAACTTCAAGACCCCAACAACTTTTACTGAAAACTAAAACTAATAATCCTGATTCTGTAGGAGATTGACCCCACCCATCCAGGCTGCTTCTGATGTTCCAACTTTATAAAAACAAAACACTAAGGCCACACAAGCTGTTTATTGGTTTTACATTGACATCTTGGCATGCCTATCTTAAAATTTCTCTACAAAACAAAAAGCCAGGAAAAAATACACCGTTTAAAGCCATAGTAATGTCACATGTCACAAGGCTACTATTCCAGTGACGTTGAGGTAGTCTGTCCTAGTTGATTGGATGGCTGCTTCGTGATGCAGTGTGGTGCCAAAAGTGCCGGCTCAACATTATGCAGTAGGGACATGGGTTCAAATCCCACCATAACAGATGGTGGAATT
Organism: Stegostoma tigrinum; assembly: GCF_030684315.1. Taxonomy (NCBI): domain Eukaryota; kingdom Metazoa; phylum Chordata; class Chondrichthyes; order Orectolobiformes; family Stegostomatidae; genus Stegostoma; species Stegostoma tigrinum. Next base: position 67,059,496 of record NC_081360.1, on the reverse strand, counting down.
GGATAGCAATGATTAAACTAGAGTTGAAAGCTAGTCTCAGAAATTGTGACTGTGGAACTAGCATCAATAATTGAAAAAAAAACACCTGTTTCATTAATAGCCTTTAGAAATGAAATCCGCCACTCTCACAGAATCTGGTCTACAGGTGACTCCAGACCAACAGCAACATTGTTGACTCTTAACTGCTCTCTAATATAACCGAGCAAGCCATTCAATTCAAGGACAATTAGGGATAGGCATCAAATGTTGGCCTTACCAGCAATTCCCACATTCCATGAAGGAATCAGTTGCCACCTTTTGTAAACCTCAATCTCATTTTCTTGTCTATTATATATTCCTCCCTCTCCTTTTTTACTATTTACAGATATTTTCTCATTAACCTATTCAGAGATGTTATAAATCTCTAGAGCAGGTGAGATTTTATCCTCAGCCTCCATATGTTTATAAAAGTCTCACACATTTGCTTTTCAGTCAGGAGGCAGTTCTTTCTCATTCTCTTTCTTGCATCCTCCTTTTGCCTTTCTCACTTGCCTTCTGAACTTAGCTTTTAGCCTTACTCTCACTTGTATCACCACCCTGAAATCTGAGTTGATTGGCATCTGCCACAAAATGGAACAAGGGTTTTGTCTATCCGTATTATCGTGAAAAGGTCGCTGAAAGGAGAAGTGGAGCGCATTGGGGAATGGAAATGGGCTTTATGCTTGGAGTCAGTGGCTGAGGTACTAAAGGAATGCTTTATATTTGTCTTTACCAAAGGAGTGTATCCTGCCCAGGACTTGGTAAAACAATAAATTGCTGAATCGCTGGATTGGCTAAAAAATAAATTAAAGCAGAGCTTTTGGATAAGCTGTCTGTGCTTAAAGTTGGTAAGTTCTCAGGATCAGATAAAATGCATCCAACATTCAAAGAGGCAGAGGAAATTAAAGACAGAACTTCAACAGGCACTGGTCATAATTTTTCAGTCCTCAGATATAGGACTGATACCAGAAGGTTAGAGAATTGCAAATGTTGCAATTTGTATTGAACCTTCACAACTGAACCATTTTCAGGTTAGCAAGTTATAACTAGTGGAGTGCCACAAGGATCAGTATAATTTCTGATACATATATATTAATGACTGGGAAGTGACTGTACTTGCCGCCACTTTGTGGATGGCACATAAAAAAATAGAAGGATGATAAAGTGGGGTATAGACAGATGTAATTTTTTGTTTAAAATTCATTTTTTGTGGGCATCACTGGCTAGTCAGCATTTATTGCCCATCTCTGGTTGCCCTTGAGAAAGTGGTGATGTGCTGACTTCTTGAACCACTGCAGTCGACATATTGTGGGTTCACCCACAATGCCATTAGGGAGGGAATTCCAGGATTTTGACCCAGCAACGGTGAAGGAACAACAATATATGTTCAAGTCAAGAAGGTGAGTGGTTACAGGGGAACTTGAAGGTGGTCTCCTGTTTCTTCTGCCCTTGTCCTTCCAGATGAAAGTGGTCATGAGTTTAGAAGGTGCTGTATGAAGATCTTTGGTGAATTTCTGCAGTGGATCTTGTAGATATTACACACTACTGCTACTAAGAGAGTGGATGCTGGTGGATTTGGTGCCAAACAAGCGGGCTGCTTTGTCCTGGATGTGTCAAGCTTCTTGTGTGTTGTTGGAGCTGCACTCAGCCACACAAGTCGGGAGTATTCCATACATGCCTGACTTGTGCCTTGCATACACAAGGTGGTGGATGGGCTTTTGCAAGTCAGGAGGTGAGTTACTCGCTGCAGTATTCATAGAGTCATTGAGTCATAGAATTGTATACTACAGAAACCGACCATTTGGCCCAACTCACCCATTCCAACCAGGCTGTAATAAACTCAGGAGCTGAATGGCCTCAGTAGAACCCAAACTGGCTATCACTGAGCAGGTTATGCTGAGCAAGCCCAACTGGCCGGCATTTGGTCCATATCCCTCTAAAAACTTCGATTCATATACCCACCCAGATGCCTTTTAATGTTGTAAATCTACCAGCCTCCACGACTTCCTCTGGCAGTTCATTCCATACACATCTGTGTGAAAAGCTCCCCCTTAGATTCCTTTTAACTTTTTCCCCTCTCACCTTAAACCTATGCTGTCTAGTTTTGGACTCGCCTACCCTGGGGAAAAGGCCTGGCTATTCATCCTATCCATACCCCTCATGACTTGAGAACCTTCTGTAGGGCCATCTCTCAGCCTCTGATACTCCGGGGAAAATAAACCCAGCCCATTAAGCTTCTCCCTGTAGCTCAATCCCTCCAATCCTGGCAAATTCCTTGTAAATCTTTTCTGAACTCTTTCAAGTATCACAACATCTTTCCGATAGCAGGGATACGAAAATTGAACGCGGTATTCCAAACGTGGCCAAACCAATGTTCTGTTCGGCTGCAACATGACCTCCAAGCTCCTACACTCAATGCACTGTCCAATAAAGACAAGCACAGCAAATGCCTTCTTCGCTCCCCTATCTACCTTCAGCTTTACTTTCAAGTAACTATAACCTGCACTCCTAGCCTCTGACCTGCTCTTGTAGCCATTCATTTGTGTGCCAAGTCCACTTGAGTTTCTGATCAACGATAATGATGATGATAGTGGGGACTCAGTGATGGTAACACCTTGAACATCAAGGGGCAGAGGTTAGATTGTCTCGTATGAGTCATCACCTGGCCTTTATGCAACATGAATGTTATTTGCCACTTGACAGCCCAAGCCTGATATTGTCCAGATGTTGTTGCATTTGAACATGGACTGCTTCAGTATCTGAGGAGTCACAAATGATGCTGTACATTGTGCAATTATTGGCGATATTCCCCACTTCTGACCTTATGTTGGAGGGAAGGCCATTAATGATAAGGCTGAAGATGCTTGTGTCTAGGACACTACCCTGAGGAACTGCTGCAGTGATGTCCTGGAACTTTGATGACTGACCTCCAACAACCGTGACCATCTACCTATGTGCCAGGTATGACTCTAACCACACCCTGAGTTTTCCCCCTGATACCTATTGTAGCACCTTTTTCTCCACTGATATGTTTCATTTCCGACCACCATTAATGGCTGGATGTGGCAGCGTAAAGATCTTAGGTCTCATTCATTGGTTATGGGGTAGCTAAGCTCTGTCGATCACTTGCTGCCTATGCTTTTTGGTTTGCAAGTAGTTTTGTTTGGTAACTTCCGAAGGTTGACAACTCATTTTCAGGAATGTCTGATGCTGCTCCTGGCACGTCTGCCTGCACTCTCCATTGAAGTGAATGGAGCAAAAGTGAATAGGTAAAAACTTGGTAGATGGAGTATAATGTAGGAAAATATGAAATAGTGCATTTTAGAAGGAAGATTAGTGGAGCTGAAAATTATTTAGATGGAGGAAGCCTGCAGAAATCTGCAGCAGAGAAAGATTTGCATGAATCATAAAAACTAAGCATATAGGTTCAGCAGGCAATAAGAAAATCAAATGGAATATTGGCTTTTACTTCAAAGGGAATGAAATATAAAAATAGGGAAATTTATACATGGTGCTAGTTAGATTACACCTGGCACACTCTGGATACTTTTGATCCCCTCACCTAAGGAAAGATATACTTACATTGGAGGTAGTCCAGAGAAGGTTCACCATGTTGATTCTAGGCATGGATAGATTTTCTTGAGAGGCTGAGTGGTTTGGGCATTTATTCTTTGGAATTTCAAAGAATGAGATATGGCATTATTGAAATATATAAAATTCTTAGTGGTTTGACTGGGTAAATGCTAAGAGATGGTTTGCACTCTTCGGAGAGTCTGGGATCAAATGGCATAACTTCACTGTAAGGGGGGACACCCTTGCAAGGTGGAGTCGAGGGAGAATTTCTTGTCAAAGGGTAGTGAATTTGTGGAATTTTTTATTGCAGAGGTTGGGTTGAGCCATTAAGTATATTCAAGACTGACTACATGAGGAATTCAGCGTTTAAGGGGCAAAGGCAGGAAAATGGAGTGGAAAATTATTAGATCAGCCTTCATCTTATTGAATGGCAAAACAGACTTTATGGCCCACCTAGTCAGTTCCTGCTCCTGTGCTTTATGGTCTTATGGTATTGCTCTGTAAAGACTGTAACAATACACCCATCAAAGAAAGATCAATCAATTTAATTTCACGATGGGATTTTTAAGAATCGTAGTTCGTAATAATATTGACAGTCACTCGGGCAAATGTGGATTTATTAAAAACAGCCAGCACAAATTTAAGGACAAATTCTGTTTGATTAACGTGCTTGAATTCTTTAATGTAATAATGGAGGGATTGATGAGGGCATTCTGGCAGATTAGGGTGCTCATGTACTTCCAAAATGCATTTGATGAAGACGCACGTGACACATTTTTCAGCAAAGGGCTCATGAAATAAAGGAGGCACCAACAACAAGGATATGAAATTTTCCGAGCCATAGAAGACTGATAGTAATAATGAGTAATTTACCTGACAAGAAGAAAGTATATTATTGGGATTCACCAGAGCTTGGGTTTAGAACAGAGGTAATGGGAACTGCAGATGCTGGAGAATCCAAGATAATAAAGTGTGAATCTGGATGAACACAGCAGGCCAAGCAGCATCTCAGGAGCACAAAAGCTGACGTTTCGGGCCTGGACCCTTCATCAGAGAGGGGGATGGGGTGAGGGTTCTGGAATAAATAGGGAGAGAGGGGGAGGCGGACCGAAGATGGAGAGAAAAGAAGATAGGTGGGGAGGGGATAGGTCAGTCCAGGGAAGATGGACAGGTCAAGGATGTGGCATGAGGTTAGTAGGTAGGAGATGGAGGTGCGGCTTGGGGTGGGAGGAAGGGATGGGTGAGAGGAAGAACAGGTTAGGGAGGCAGAGACAGACTGGACTGGTTTTGGGATGCAGTGGGTGGAGGGGACGAACTGGGCTGGTTTTGGGATGCGGTGGGGGAAGGGGAGATTTTGAAGCTTGTGAAGTCCACATTGATACCATTGGGCTGCAGGGTTCCCAAGCGGAATATGAGTTGCTGTCCCTGCAAACTTTGGGTGGCATCATTGTGGCACTGCAGGAGGCCTGTGATGGACATGTCATCTAAAGAATGGGAGGGGGAGTGGAAATGGTTTGCGACTGGGAGGTGCAGTTGTTTATTGTGAACAGAGTGGAGGTGTTCTGCAAAGTGGTCCCCAAGCCTCCGCTCGGTTTCCCCAATGTAGAGGAAGCCACACCGGGTACAATGGATGCAGTATACCACATTGGCAGATGTGCAGGTGAACCTCTGCTTAATGTGGAAAGTCATCTTGGGGCCTGGGATAGGGGTGAGAGATGAGCTGTGAGGGCAAGTTTAGCATTTCCTGCGGTTGCAGGGGAAGGTGCCGGGTGTGGTGGGGTTGGAGGGCAGTGTGGAGCGAACAAGGGAGTCACGGAGAGAGTGGTCTCTCCGGAAAGCAGACAAGGGTGGGGATGGAAAAATGTCTTGGGTGTAGAGGAGCTCGAACAGTTCATCCATTTCACCAACACCTTCCACCCCAACCTTCAGTTCACCTGGGCCATCTCCAGCACATCCCTCACCTTCCTGGACCTCTCAGTCTCCACATCTCAGGCAACCAGCTTGTAACTGATGTCCATTTCAAGCCCACCGACTCCCACAGCTACCTAGAATACACCTCCTCCCACCCACCCTCCTGCAAAAGTTCCATTCCATATTCCCAATTCCTCCGCCTCCGCCGCATCTGCTCCCGCGATGAGGCATTCCACTTCCGCACATCCCAGATGTCCAAGTTCTTCAAGGACAGCAACTTTCCCCCCACAGTGGTCGAGAATGCCCTTGACCGCGTCTCCCGCATTTCCCGCAACACATCCCTCACACCCCGCCCCCGCCACAACCGCCCAAAGAGGATCCCCCTCGTTCTCACACACCACCCCACCAACCTCCGCATACAACGCATCATCCTCCCACACTTCCGCCATCTACAATCCAACCCCACCACCCAAGACATTTTTCCATTCCCACCCTTGTCTGCTTTCCGGAGAGACCACTCTCTCCATGACTCCCTTGTTCGCTCCATACTGCCCTCCAACCCCACCACACCCGGCACCTTCCCCTGCAACCGCAGGAAATGCTACACTTGCCCCCACACCTCCTCCCTCACCCCTATCCCAGGCCCCAAGATGACTTTCCATATTAAGCAGAGGTTCACCTGCACATCTGCCAATGTGGTATACTGCATCCATTGTACCAGGTGTGGCTTCCTCTACATTGGGGAAACCAAGCGGAGGCTTGGCGACCACTTTGCAGAACACCTCCGCTCTGTTCGCAATAAACAACTGCACCTCCCAGTTGCAAACCATTTCCACTCCCCCTCCCATTCTTTAGATGACATGTCCATCATGTGCCACAATGATGCCACCCGAAGTTTGCAGGGACAGCAACTCATATTCCGCTTGGGAACCCTGCAGCCCAATGGTATCAATGTGGACTTCACAAGCTTCAAAATCTCCCCTTCCCCCACCGCATCCCAAAACCAGCCCCGTTCGTCCCCTCCCTCCTCTGTACCACACAACCAGCCCAGCTCTTCCCCCCCCACCCACTGCATCCCAAAACCAGTCCTGCCTGTCTCTGCCTCCCTAACCTGTTCTTCCTCTCACCCATCCCTTCCTCCCATCCCAAGTCGCACCTCCATTTCCCACCTAACCTCATCCCACCTCCTTGACCTGTCCGTCTTCCCTGGACTGACCTATCCCCTCCCCACCTCCCCACCTATCTTCTTTTCTCTCTATCTTCTTTTCTCTCCATCTTCGGTCCGCCTCCCCCTCTCTCCCTATTTATTCCAGAACCCTCACCGCACACCCCCTCTCTGATGAAGGGTCTAGGTCCGAAACGTCAGCTTTTGTGCTCCTGAGATGCTGCTTGGCCTGCTGTGTTCATCCAGATTCAGACTTTATTATCTTGGGTTTAGAACACTTGCTTTTCTTTAAATGTTCTGATGACATGGATTCACTGTGTAGGGCACAGGTTCAAAATTTGAGAAGATCTCAAAATGTGCAATTATTGTAGACTATTTATAAATCCCAGATTTAGCATTGGAGGATTCTGTTCGATTTCAAAAGGACACAGGTTAGTGGCTTGAGAAATCAAGTGGGAAGGCAGTGTAATCAAATGCAGAGAATCATGATGCAATTTACTTTAGTTGGAAGAATGAGTGGTAATGTAAGATAAAGGGTACACTTTGAAGCAAGGTGCGGTAGCAAAAGGAACTAATGGTATCAGTGAACACCGTAGGGGCTGATAAGAAAATGTTTAATAAAGCATTCATGCTTCTGGGATTTATAAACATGGACATAGAGTGCTAAAGCAACTAAATTATAAGCCTGCATAAAACACTGCTTTAATCTCAACTGGAGTGTTGGAGTAGGAAAGTGCAAAAGCATTAGAGAGACAACAGAAGAGATTCACAAGAATGGTTTCAGGAATGAGATCTTCAGTTGCCTGGAGAGGCTGGAGTTGTTCTTTTTGGAGAATAGCACGTTAAGGGAAGGCTTGATGAAGATGTTAAGAATTATGAGGATTCTGGACAGATTGGGCGGGGAGAAAATGGTTTAGTTTGTGGAAGGATCCAAGACCAGAAAAGACTAATTCAAGGTGCTGGGCAAAGGAAGCCTTTAAAACACAATGAAAAGTTTTTTTTAACGTGGTGAGTGGTTAGGAGGTAAAATGCACTGACTTGGAATTTTGTGGGGTCAGATTAAAGTGAGGTCTTCAAAAGAGAAATTTGTCAATTTCCTGAAGAGAAACAATTTACCACGCTACTCGAAAATGCAGGGGAATGGGGACTAGGTGCCTTGTTCTTGCTAAGCATCAGACTGGATATAATGGAGCAAACAGACTCCTATATTGTAACAAATCTATAAATGTATGATTTCATTTATGGTGCCTGACTTCCTAGTCATTATATAACTTCTTACATGTGTAGCAAGTTGAGTGCTCATATTTTCTGCCTTTGTTACCATCTATCCTATTGCCAATGCTCTTTAACTCAGCCGCAGTAAAACATGAAATATGCTGAAAGGTCTAGGTTCGAAATGTCTGCTTTTGTGCTCCTAAGATGCTGCTTGGCCTGCTGTTCATCCAGCTCCACACATTGTTATCTAAGAAAAAAAACCTGTTAGGCCAATCCAGTTTGCCATCAATCATTTTTTTTAAAGCTCTCAACCTAAAGCCTTTTTTTACAGTAATTACTTGTCTCCAGATTCTTTTAATATTTTTGCCAAATCAAAGAATCCAAGTTAAATTAAACTTGCTTTGTCTTTGCATTAAAGCATTGTGGAGTGCTTACTCATGAATGTGCTTTCATTTGTTTCTTGTTGATCTGGATTTCACTGATAGTGGCATCATGCTGTTTAAACTGATTGAGTGTGGCAAGTGACCTTTGTGGCTAAAGATGATTCATATTTATGAACATTCAGTAAAAGTGCTTCTGAAATCACAATTCTTTTAATTTAATATACAAAAGAATGAGTACCAGGGTGCCAGCCTTAGCTCAGCGTGGAATCCTGTCCTCTGACTCATAACAACATGGCTTCAAATTCGAATTCAGAGACTTCAGCGGACAGATCAGGTTGTCACTCCGGTGCAATACTGATCACATGAGGCACCGGTAAAACAACACCACCATATGAGTGATATTCAATCAAGGTTCTTATGCCCTCCCACATAGATGTAAAAGATTCCATGATGCTACATGAAGAGTACTAGAGTGTCCTGATTCATATTAATCGCACACACTAATGACAAATTAATCTTTATTTGTTTCATTAGTGTTTGCCAAAACTAGTGCCTTCCGAGCTTGCATGATGGTTCCCCAGCTCCATCCCACTAGCTCGGCCAATTTTGCAGAAGTGGTATGACGGAGCAGCTGGGCTACATGCTCACACTCATTAAATATCCCAGCTGACTTTTATGTGCTATTTAAGACCAAATAATAGAGGCTGAATTAAATTTTCTGGTCAGGTTTCAAGTTCTAGGGGGTGGTCCTGTTTAGCCTCATAGGCAGCCTTCCTGCTCTCGAAGGAGACAGTGCCAGCCAGGTTTAGAGATACCTGCTTGGGCTCTGCAGCATGTGCTGGTCACCCAGTGGAGGACCTCTGCCCATGTTCTTGAACCTAGCCTTCCTAATTCAAAAATGATGACCCATAGAACAGAAGATGCCTTCATTTGTGAAGCTTTTTCTCAATCACACCTGCCATTGCATCTTGCAATTGAGATTAGAAAGCTCTAATTCCCTGACTCTTGAGTAAATCACATTGGAGGACTGTTCCTGCACATGTTGCAGTGGTTCCCAGCTGAACCTGAATGCACAGTTTAGAAGTTGGCATGGAAAATCATACCTCTTATGTACAGAGATAATGGGAACTGCAGATGCTGGAGAATTCCAAGATAATAAAATGTGAGGCTGGATGAACACAGCAGGCCAAGCAGCATCTCAGGAGCACAAAAGCTGACGTTTCGGGCCTAGACCCTTCATCAGAGAGGGGGACGGGGAGAGGGAACTGGAATAAATAGGGAGAGAGGGGGAGGCGGACCGAAGATGGAGAGTAAAGAAGATAGGTGGAGAGAGTATAGGTGGGGAGGTAGGGAGGGGATAGGTCAGTCCAGGGAAGACAGACAGGTCAAGGAGGTGGGATGAGGTTAGTAGGTAGATGGGGGTGCGGCTTGGGGTGGGAGGAAGGGATGGGTGAGAGGAAGAACCGGTTAGGGAGGCAGAGACAGGTTGGACTGGTTTTGGAATGCAGTGGGTGGGGGGGAAGAGCTGGGCTGGTAGTGTGGTGCAATGCGGGGAGGGGACGAACTGGGCTGGTTTAGGGATGCAGTAGGGGAAGGGGAGATTTTGAAACTGGTGAAGTCCACATTGATACCATTGGGCTGCAGGGTTCCCAGGCAGAATATGAGTTGCTGTTCCTGCAAACTTCGGGTGGCATCATTGTGGCAGTGCAGGAGGCCCATGATGGACATGTCATCTAGAGAATGGGAGGGGGAGTGGAAATGGTTTGCGACTGGGAGGTGCAGTTGTTTGTTGCGAACTGAGCGGAGGTGTTCTGCAAAGCGGTCCCCAAGCCTCCGCTTGGTTTCCCCAATGTAGAGGAAGCCGCACTGGGTACAGTGGATGCAGTATACCACATTGGCAGATGTGCAGGTGAACCTCTGCTTAATGTGGAATGTCATCTTGGGGCCTGGGATGGGGGTGAGGGAGGAGGTGTGGGGGCAAGTGTAGCATTTCCTGCGGTTGCAGGGGAAGGTGCCGGGTGTGGTGGGGTTGGAGGGCAGTGTGGAGCGAACAAGGGAGTCACGGAGAGAGTGGTCTCTCCGGAAAGCAGACAGGGGTGGGTATGGAAAAATGTCTTGGGGGGTGGGGTCGGATTGTAAATGGCGGAAGTGTCGGAGGATGATGCGTTGTATCCGGAGGTTGGTAGGGTGGTGTGTGAGAACGAGGGGGATCCTCTTAGGGCGGTTGTGGCGGGGGCGGGGTGTGAGGGATATGTTGCGGGAAATACGGGAGACGCGGTCAAGGGCGTTCTCGATCACTGTGGGGGGAAAGTTGCGGTCCTTGAAGAACTTGGACATCTGGGATGTGCGGAAGTGGAATGCCTCATCGCGGGAGCAGATGCGGCGGAGGCGGAGGAATTGGGAATAGGGGATGGAATTTTTGCAGGAGGGTGGGTGGGAGGAGGTGTATTCTAGGTAGCTGTGCGAGTCGGTGGGCTTGAAATGGACATCAGTTACAAGCTGGTTGCCTGAGATGGAGACTGAGAGGTCCAGGAAGGTGAGGGATGTGCTGGAGATGGCCCAGGTGAACTGAATGTTGGGGTGGAAGGTGTTGGTGAAGTGGATGAACTGTTCGAGCTCCTCTGGGGAGCAAGAGGCGGCGCCGATACAGTCATCAATGTACCGGAGGAAGAGGTGGGGTTTGGGGCCTGTGTAGGTGCGGAAGAGGGACTGTTCCACGTAACCTACAAAGAGGCAGGCATAGCTGGGGCCCATGCGGGTGCCCATGGCCACCCCCTTAGTCTGTAGGAAGTGGGAGGAGTCAAAAGAGAAGTTGTTGAGTGTGAGGACGAGTTCAACTAGGCGGATGAGAGTGTCGGTGGAGGGGGACTGGTCGGGCCTGTGGGACAGGAAGAAGCGGAGGGCCTTGAGGCCATCTCCATGCGGAATGCAGGTGTACAGGGACTGGACGTCCATGGTGAATGAGGTGTTGGGGGCCAGGGAATTGGAAGTCCTGGAGGAGGTGGAGGGCGTGGGTGGTGTCACGGACGTAGGTGGGGAGTTCCTGGACCAAAGGGGAGAAAATGGAGTCCAGATAGGTGGAGTTGAGTTCGGTGGGGTAGGAGCAGGCTGAGACGATGGGTCGACCAGGGCAGGCAGGTTTGTGGATTTTGGGAAGGAGATAGAAACGGGCCGTGCGGGGTTGGGGAACAATGAGGTTGGAGGCTGTGGGTGGGAGGTCCCCTGAGGTGATGAGGTCATGAATGGTGTTGGAGATGATGGTTTGGTGCTCGGGTGTGGGGTCATGATCGAGGAGGTGGTAGGAGGTGGTGTCGGAGAGTTGGCGTCTGGCCTCGGCGATGTAGAGATGTACACATTGTGTACACATTGGCTACTGCATCTCCATACATGACAAAGTGGCTAAATTTTAAAGTAATTAACTTACTGTGAAGATACCTAAATTTGTGAAAAAGCATTAAAAGCAAGTTTTTTTTTCTTGTCTTTACCAGAGCATCAAACCAGCTAATTTATTAAATCCACATGCTGTAGCTGTTGTGTTAAATGAACAACCTGGCAAACTACGAATTAAAGATCTGCGAAATGGTAATTCAGTCAGAAGCATTATTATTGTCACATTAACCACTTTGATTACCAGTAAAAGTAATTATTTTGTCATCAGTACCAAACAAGTTCTAGGGGGTGGTCTTTATCTATTGAATGGACATAAGAAGCTGCTGTGAACTTTAATCCAAATTGTTTCACAAGCCTTTCATTCAAGCTCAGTCAATTGTTTTCTCAATATTTCTTCAGTAAACTGCAGTTTAGCCAAAATTCTGCTGCTGTTTCTTAGCCTACTCTAAATCCTGTTCATGTACCATCAGTGTCCTTTCTGACCAATTATATTGGCACTCATTTAAACTTCTTATCCCATATTGTATTGAACTAATAATATATAGCACAGTTAGGTCTATCTGTGATTGATATTTCCATTTTGTAAACATACTTAATATGTTATAATTGCCCTGTCACAATTATCAAATAATTATCATCTAAACCTTGAGAAAACATTTTTCATACCTAGTTGAGTGTTATAATGGTGTAATGGTGCACATTCTTGTTTGATTCCTGAAGAAATAATGCTGACAAGCTGTCGTACTTACACCAATATCCGTTCTTGAGCATTAACAAATTATTAGACATGGCATAAGCATGACATTTATGATGCTTGTGATCTTTCTTCCCAAATTTTATCACTTCAATCTCTTTTTTTCTCAAGTCTTGATTAACATTCAAGGAGCATCAAAAAGCAGACAGGCAAAAGAAGCAATGTTCAACCAAAAAGTCAAAAAAGATGTGATGACAGAACGAGCTAACCAATTACGATGGTAAGTAGAAGACAAAATGGCAATACTACACAGGTATTTTTAAAATTTTTTTTGGTAATCGATGTGCCCTTCATGTGAGAGACAGTCCATGTTAAGTATTGAACCTTGCAGTGTAATTTCGCTTTAATGTTGCTAAGTTATTTGGGTCAGGAACCTTGCTGAATGTTACAAGGCTTGTTTCAACATTCTTCACTGCAGTACCTTACATTACACGATTGGCAACACTTTAGAACAATCTCTTCCTCATTCAAACTTAAGACTGCTGTCAGCTTTCCATCAACCTGCTTCTGGCAGTGCTCTTCACCAGGAATCTCCCATTGACTAGCCTCCAGACTGCCCACTGCACCAGACCACACTGCCATCTGATAGTAATTCTCCAAAAGGCTTCCCAGGCTACCAGAGACTGCTAGGTCTGTGTGGAGATGATGTAGCCACCCCAACTGCAACTCATAGCTGGCTGAACAATGCATAGGAAGCACCAAACTCTATTTGGAAGCCATAACCACACCAGTCAAGGAATGTATGGACAAAGCCCTACTGACAGTCATGAGGAGCTGCACCACCAACTGGTGGCTGAGCAGGTCCCAGAGCATCAGTGGCAAGATGAAAGGGCATCAGGACCCCGCAGAAAAATGCCACCAGGCAACAGCCAGAAACATGTGGTGACCCCAGCAGAAAACCTGGAGACTTGAGAGAAAATGCGCACTGGCACAGACCCCAAGGAATCCGGCCTCCACCTAGCCTTACCCTACTTGTTGGGAATCAACCACAGGAGGTACTGTAGACAGGATTTACATTTTTCTTTTCGATATTAAACTTATTACATTTCAACAGTTATTCTATTTACCAAAGTACCAAACTGTATTTCAATTTGGGGAGTACAGGTATGATGTTTCACTTTTACTCTGCTGAAAAAGGCAATAGAGAACCAACTCCAATTTAAACATTGATTCGTATAGGCATTGATGTTTCAATGAAAGTTGTTTTCACATAAAATTTTAATGAATTTACTCCCAATTTTGATGAGGGTACCCTATTAATTTGTTTTTCTTAACTCTGTGTATTGGATACTATGATATTCTATATGCTCGATATTTTAACTCATTTTAATAGGCAAAGGTCTATTTACTGATCTCTCCAAGAAAGTGTTATTATTTCCAGCTTGTTTGAAGTTGACATTATGCATGTTTTCCTCTCTTATTTTTAGGCAGACACACCTTGGTAAAGATCCAGCCTCCACCGAGGCTACGCAGTCGATTCTGGAAAATAGGCAGATAGCAGACGAGGAATACAAGGTTTGAATTGATTTCAAACTGTATATTTAAATTTAATAGCGTCCATTCTAGGAGTGCCAACTTTTTTATTTCTGTAATGTGTCTGAGTGATACATTGAGAGGTAATGTATTTTATAAAGGAAAAATAAGGAAAGGAAGAATCCATTCAATGGAATGTGGAAGGGTCCTGTCAAACTGAAGCACTTGGGAATTTGAACTTCCTGAAAGTACAGGTGCAAATTGATTAAGAAATGCAAAATTAACAGAATTATTCGAAGAATGGAGTCAAAAATTACTGTGAAATAGGAGTTGTAGATAGGATGAGGTGCACCTTTGGACAGTTCATTATGTGAAGTATGGTAAAGCCATCGAGAGCCTGCACCTTAGTTTCATTGAATTATAAGAAATGGTGAACTATTGTTCTGAGAAGAAATTGAAGTTTCTAATTCAAGAAAGGTTTTGGCAAGTGAACAAGTTGGAGTTTTTTTGGGTTGAGCAATCAATGATAAGGATATGCAATTTAAAATCATGACAAGGAATGAAAAAAGTATGAAGACCGTGCATTTTAATGCTGGAAAATTTCCCAGTCTGGAACATGTTGTCATAGAGTTGTTGAGACAGAAGCAATTGCATCTTCAAGGAAAATGTGGGCAAAGAACAAAGAAAATTACAGCACAGGATGGCACCTTGGCCATCCAAACCTGTGCCAATCCAGATTCTCTGTGTAAACCTGTCGTCTATTTTCCAAGAATCTTGTATCCCTTTGCTCCCTGCCCATTCATGTATCTGTCCAGATACATCTTAAATGACACTATTGTGCCCGCCTCTATCACCTCCGCTGACAATGTGTTCCAGAAAGAACTTTCTACGCATATCTCCCTTAAACTTTTCCCCTCTCACCTTGAAATCATGACCCCTAGTAATTGAGTCTCTCCCCCGCCCCCCCTACCCCCCAACTCTGGGAAAAAGCTTTTTGCTATTCTCCCTGTATATACCTCTCTCGATTTTGTAGACCTCAATCAGGTCCCCCCTCAACTTCCATCTTTTTAATGTAAAAATAATCCTAATCTACTCAACCTCTCTTCATAGCTAGTGCCCTCCATACCAGGCAACATTCTGGTGAACCTCCTCTGCACCCTCTCCAAAAGATCCACATCCTTTTGGTAATGTGGCGACCAGAACTGTATGCAGTATTCCAAATGTGGGTCGAACCAAAGTCCTATACAACTGTAACATGACCTGCCAACTCTTGTACCCGTTTGACAAATGAATGCATGCCGTGTGCCTTCTTGACCACTCTGTCGACCTGCGTTGCCACCTTCAGGATAAAATGGACCTGAACACCCAGATCTCTTTGTGCATCAATTTTCCCCAGGGCTTTTCCATTTACGGTATAGTTCGCTCTTGAATAGGAACTTGCAAATGCAAGATGATGCATTTTGGCTGGATTGAACTCCATCAGTCATTTCTCCGCCCAACTGTCCAATCTATCTATATTGTGCTGCATTCTCCGACAGTCCCCTTCACTATCTGCTACTCCACCACTCTTAGTGTCATCTGCAAACTTGCTAATCAGACCATCTATACCTTTAGATCATTTATGTATATCACAAACAACAGTGGTCCTAGCATGGATCCCTGGTTACAGTTCTCCATTTTGAGAAACTCCCTTCCATTACAACCGTTTGTCTCCTGTTGCCCAGTCAGTTCTCTATCCATCTAGCTAGTATACCCTGAACCCCATTCAACTTCACTTTCTCCATCAGCCTACCATGGGGATCCTTATCAAACACCTTACTGAAGTCCATGTGTGTGACATCTACGGCCCTTCCCTCATCTATCAACTTTGTCACTTCCTCAAAGAATCCTATCAAGTTGGTAAGACATGACCTTCCCTGCACAAAACCATGCTGCCTATCGCTAATAAGCCCATTTTCATCCAAATGGGAATAGATCCTCTCCCTCAGTATCTTTTCCAGCATCTTCCCCACCACTGATGTCAGGCTCACCAGTGTATAATTACCTGGACTACCTTTGCTACCCTTTTTAAACAAGGAGAACAAGCAATTCTCCAGTCCTCCGAGACCTCACGCATGCTCAAGGACGCTACAAAGATATCTGTTAAGGCCCCAGCTATTTCCTCTCTCTCTTCCCTCAATACCCTGGGATTGATCCCATCCGGATCTGGACACTTGTCTACCCTAATGCCTTTTAGAATATCCAACACATCCCCCCCCCCGCCCTCCTTATTCTGACTTGACCTAGAGTAATCAAACATCTATCCCTAACCTCAACATCCGTCATGTCCCTCTTCTCAGTGAATACCGACGCAAAGTACTCATTAAGAATCTCACTCATTTTCTCTGACTCCTCGAATAACTTCCCTCCTTTGTCCTTGAGTGGGCCAACCCTTTCTCTAGTTAACCTCTTGCTCCTTAAGTATGAATAAAAGGCTTTGGGATTTTCCTTAACCCTGTTTGCTAAAGATATTTCATGACCCCTTTTAGCCCTCTTAATTCCTCATTTCAGATTGGTCCGGCTTTCCCGATATTCTTCCAAAGCTTCATCTGTTTTCAGTTGCCTAGACCTTATGCATGCTTCCTTTTTCCTTTTTGCTAGTCTCACAATTTCACCTGTCATCCATGGCTCCCTAATCTTGCCCTTTCTATCCCTCATTTTCACAGTGACATGTCTGTTCTACACTCGAATCAACCTCTCTTTAAAAGCCTCCCACATATCAAGTGTAATTTACCCTCAAACAGCTGCTACCAATCCACATTGCCCAGCTCCTGCCGAATTTTGCTAGAGTTGACCTTCCCCCAATTTAGCACTCTTGCTTTAGGACCACTCATCTTTGTCCATGAGTATTGTAAACTTATGGAATTGTGATCACTATCCCCAAAGTAATCCCCAACTGAAGCTTCAATCACCTGGCCAGGCTCATTCCCCAACACCAGGTCCAGTATGGCCCCTTCCCGAGTTGGACTATTTACATACTGCTCTACAAAACCCTCCTGGATGCCCCTTACAAATTCTGCTCCATCTAAACCCGGAACACACAGTGAATCCCAGTCAACGTTGGAAAAATTAAAATCTCCCATCACCACCACCATCTTGCTCCTACATCTTTCCATAATCTGTCTACATATTTGTACCTCTATCTCATGCTCACTGCTGGGCAGACTGTCATACAGCCCCAACATTGTTACCGTACCCTTCCTGTTTCTGAGCTCTGCCCGTATTGCATCTCTGCTCAAGCTCTCCATAGTGCCCTCCTTCAGCATGGCTGTGATATCCTCTTTGACCAGTGCAACTCCTCCACTCCTTTTACCTCCCTCTGTATCCTGCCTGAAGCATCTATATCATGAGATATTTAGCTGCCAATCTTGCCCTTCAGTAATAACAGTAATCTCAGTAATAACATCATACTCCCAGGTAATAACCCAAGCCCTAAATTCATCTGCCTTACCTACTGCGCTTCTTGCATTAAAGCAAATACACCTTGGACCACCTGTCCCTTTGCGTTCATCATCTGCTCCCTGCCTACTTTTCCCCTTAGTCACTCTGACTTCATTATCTGGTTCCATGCAGGCTTTAGTTACTACCTCCTTAGTATCCACTAAGCTCCTCATTTAGTCCCCATTCCCCTGCCACATTAGTTTAAACCCTCCCCAACAGCGTTAGCAAAAGCACCTCCTAGGATATTGGTTCCAGTCCTGCCCAGGTGTAGACGTCCGATTTGATCCACCTCCCCCAGAACCGGTCCCAATGTCCCAAAAATCTGAACCCCTCCCTCCTGCACCATCTCTCAAGCCACTCATTAACCCTCCTATTCTTTCTTTTCTACTCTGACTAGCACATGGCACTAGTAGCAATCCTGAGATTACTACCTCTTTGGTCCTACTTTTTAACTTGGCTTCTGTCTCCCTAAATTTTGCATGTAGGACCTCATCCCTTTTATTACCTATATCATTGGTCCCTATATGCACCATGACAGCTGGCTGCTCACCCTCCCTCTTCAGAACATCCTGCAGTCAATCTGAGACATCCCTGACTTGTGCACGGGAGGCAACACACCATTCAGGAGTCTCGTTTACGACCACAGAACCGCCTATCTACTCCCCTTACAATAGAATCCTCTGACTATAGCCCTTCCACTCTTTTTCCCACCCTTCTGTGCAGCAGAGCCAGCCATGATGCCATGAACCTGGCTGCTGCTGCCTTCCCTGGTGAGCCATCTCCCCCAACAGCGTACAAAAAGGGATGTGATAATGGGAACTGCAGATGCTGGAGAATCCGAGATAATAAAATGTGAGGCTGGATGAACACAGCAGGCTCAGCAGCACCTCGGGAGCACAAAAGCTGACGTTTCGGGCCTAGACCCTTCTTCAGAGAGGGGGATGGGGTGAGGGTTCTGGAATAAATAGGGAGAGAGGGGGAGGCGAACCAAAGATGGAGAGAAAAGATAGGTGGGGAGGTAGGGAGGGGATAGGTCAGTCCAGGGAAGATGGACAGGTCAAGGAGGTGGAATGAGGTTAGTAGGTAGGAGATGGAGGTGCAGCTTGAGGTGGGAGGAAGGGATGGGTGAGAGGAAGAACAGGTTAGGGAGGCAGAGACAGGTTGGACTGGTTTTGGGATGCAGTGGGTGGAGGGGAAGAGCTGGGCTGGTTGTGTGGTGCGGTGGGGGGAGGGGACGAACTGGGCTGGTTTTGGGATGTGGTGGGGGAAGGGGAGATTTTGTAGGGAGATGACTGCAGGGGTCAGCTGCACTGCCTTCCTGCTTTTTCTCTGCCTTTTGGTCACCCATTCCCTTTCTCTCTCGGCAATCCTACTCTGCGGTGTGACCAATTTGCAGAACAAAGAACAAAGAAAATTACAGCACAGGAACAGGGTCTTCGGCCCTCCAAGCCTGCGCCGATCAAGATCCTCTGTCTAACCTGCCATCTATTTTCCAAGGGTCTGTGTCCATTTGCTCCCTGCCCATCCATGTACCTGTCCAAATATATCTTAAAAGACGCTAACGTGTCTGCATCTACCACCTCTGCTGGCAACGCATTCCTGGCACCCACTACCCTCTGTGTAAAGAACTTTCCACACATAACTCCCTTAAACTTTCCTCTTCTCACTTTGAAATCGTGACCCCTCGTAATTGAGTCCCCTACTCTGGCGGGGATAAAGCTTCTTGCTATCCAGCCTGTCTATACCCCTCATGATTTTGTAGACCTCAATCTCCGTCTTTCTAATGAAAATAATCCTAATCTACTCAACCTCTCTTCATAGCTAGCACCCTCCATACCAGGCAACATCCTGGTGAACCTCCTCTGCACCCTCTCCAAAGCATCCACATCCTTTTGGTAATGTGGCGACCAGAACTGTACACAGTACTCCAAATGTGGCCGAACCAAAGTCCTATACAACTGCAACATGACCTGCCAACTCTTGTACTCAATACCCCATCCAATGAAGGAAAGCATGCCATGTGCCTTCTTGACCACCCTATTGACCTGCGTTGTCATCTTCAGGGAACAGTGGACCTGAACACCCAGATCTCTCTGTACAGCAATTTTCCCCAGGACTTTTCCATTTACTGTATAGTTCGCCCTTGAATTTGATTTTCCAAAATGCATCACCTCGCATTTGCCTGGATTGAACTCCATCTGCCATTTATCTGCCTAACTCTCCAGTCTATCTATATTCTGCTGTAATCTCTGACAGTCCCCTTCACTATCTGCTACTCCACCAATCTTAGTGTCATCTGCAAACTTGCTGATCAGACCACCTCTACCTTCCTCCAAAACATTTACATATATCACAAACAACAGCGGTCCCAACACAGATCCCTGTGGAACACTACTGATCACAGGTCTTCAATTTGAGAAACTTCCTTCTACTACTACTCTGTCTCCTGTTGCCTAGCCAGTTTTTTATCCATCTAGTTAGCACTCCCTGGATCCAATGTGACTTCACTTTCTCCATCAGCCTGCCATGCGGAACCTTATCAAACACCTTACTGAAGGCGCTATTCACAACTTCCTCAGCATCACAGATGCTCCAAAGTGAATCCATCCACAGCTCCAGAGCCGTCATGCGGTCTAATAAGAGCTGCAGCTGGACACACTTCCTGCACGTGTAGGAGTCAGGGACATCAGCCAGGCCCCTGACCTCCCACATTGAGCAATAGGAGCACAACACTGCCCAAATATTATCAGTTCACACACCTTCCCAAAGCACAATTTGACCGCTCCCACTCAGCTCCACTGCCGAAATGAAGAACTTGCCTTTCTGGCAGCCCCCTGGTGCTTGCTGTCACTGCTCCCGCTGCTGCTGCAAAAAAAGACGATGAAGTTGCATAATTAGGCAATCGGATAGGGCAGTGAAACTTTTCGACTACAATTGCAAAGAACAGAAGTATAGACAAAATGAAGGGAGAAATCCATTACTAATTCACTGGTTTATTTATTGTGTAATTAGAAAATATTTGGGTGATGATAGCCTGGAAGGCTAGCGTTCCAAATTGGCAGCTTCAACTTTTAGATGTGCAGTCCAACTGTTATGAGGATATCAAATATAAACTTGGACTATGGCTACAAATTCAAAGAGTTCCTTCCCACCAGCTGTGTCCAGTTGTCTCAGATCTTGAAGGAATGTCACAAAATTATCAGAAACCTGTTTTAATAGTTACATTTCTGTGAAAGTGATGACCTAGTGGTATAATCATTGACCTAGTAATCTGGAAACCCAAGTATCTTTTGAGTTCAAAACCCACCATGGCTTCAGCCCTCCATCCATTGTGTGCCAGTATCACTGTCCTGACTGATTGGGCTTCCAAGAGGCACCAGCAGAATTGTTTTCCAACTTTGTGCAACTTCATGCCTGGCATATTCCCTACTCTACTATTACCCTCAAATCAGGAGAGGAATGCAGGAGTGGATATCAAGACCAGAACTGTCTATACCTAAAATGAGGTTCCAATTTGATGCACCAACAAGCCAAACAGCATAAGCAGCAAGTGATGGATAGAGCAAAGTGATTCTACAAGCAATGTCCTACCACTCTCAGTCATGAATGGTGGTGGGCAGTTAAATAACTCACTGGAGGAGGAGGCTCCACAAATAACCTTGAGATCCAGCACATCAGGGCAAGAAAAGGTACATTTTTAACAACCTTCAACCAGAAGCATAGACTGTCTGAACTATTTTGGCCTGTCTTAGAATTCCCCAGGATCGTAGTTGTCAGTCTTCAGACCATCATTTCACTCTACAGGTGACTAATGAATGGCTGGAGGCACTAGACAGTGTCAACATATAGGCCAGAATACAGAAACCATGTATTCCAGAGCTGTTGTGCTCCTAGCCAAGCTGTTCCAGTGCAACTGCAACACCAGGGTCTAACCAACAACATGGAAAACTGCTCAAGTTTGTCCTGTATGCAAAAAGCAGGAAAAATCTCACCAAGTGTCATCAGCAGTGCTATCAATTAACACTTGCATAACAATAACCTGCTCACTGATACTCCCTTTCATTTCCATCAGGGCCGCTCAGCTCCTGATTTTGTTATAGTCTTAGTTCAAATATGGATGAAAGAGCTGAATTCCAGAGGTGAAGTGAAAAAGACAGCCCTGACATTAAAGTCACATTTAACTGTGTGTGGCATCAATGAGCCCTAGCAAAACTAAATTCAATGGGAATCAGTAGAAAAACATTCTGTTGATTGGAGTCATACCTGGTACAGAGGAAGATGATTCGAGTTGTTGGAAATAAGTCACCTCATCTTCAGGAACATCTCCACAAAAGTTCCTCAGGGTGCTGTCCTATGCCTAATCTTCCTTTGCTTCATTAATGACCTTCTATCCATAATCAATGGTGATATTCACTGATGACTGTGCAGTGTTCAGTACCATTTACACTCCACAGATATTGCAATAGACCACGTTCAAATTCAGCAAGACTTGGACAATGTCCATGTTTAAGCCGACAAGTGGAAAAATAACATTCATGCCCCACAAGTGCCAGGCAATGACTATCTCCAACAAAAGAGAATCTAGCCAACGCTCCTTGACATTCATTACCATCATTAAATCTCCACTATCAACGTCAGTGATCAGCACTGAAATGGTTGAGCCATGAAATTACCATGGCTACAGAGCAAGTCAGAGGCCAGGGGTTTTGCAGCAAGAACTCACCTTCTGACACTCCAAGTCCTGTCCTCCATCTGCAAGGCACAAGTCAGGATTATGATAGATACTCTTCACTTCCCTAGATATGTATAATTCCAACAACATTCAAGAAGCTTGACACCATTCAGCACAAAGCAACCCACCTGACTGGCATCACTTCCACAAATATTCCCCTCTTCACTACCAATTCTCAGGAACAACAATATGTGCCATCTACAAGGTTCACTGCAAAAATTCAGCAAGGTCTTTACACAGCATTTTTCGTAAGACCATAAGACATAGGAGTGGAAGTAAGGCCATTCGGCCCATCAAGTCCACTCCACCATTTAAATCATGGCTGATGGGCATTTCAGCACCACTTCCCTGCACTGTCCCTGTAGCCCTTGATTCCTTTTGAGATCAAGAATTTGTCGATCTCTGGCTTGAAGGCATCCAACGTCCCGGCCTCCACTGCACTCTGCGGCAATGAATTCCACAAGCCCACCACTCTCTGGCTGAAGAAATGTCGTCTCATTTCAGTTTTAAATTTACCCCCTCTAATTTTAAGGCTGTGCCCACGGGTCATAGGCTCCCCTCCTAATGGAAGCAACTTCCTAGCGTCCACCCCTTCTAAACCATACATTATCTTGTAAGTTTCTATTAGATCTCCCCTCAACCTTCTAAACTCTAATGAGTACAATCCCAGGATCCTTAGCCGTTCATCATCCGTTAAACCTACCATTATAGGGATCATCCGTGTGAATCTCCGCTGTACACACTCCAGGGCTAGTATGTCCTTCCTGAGGTGTGGGGCCCAAAGTTGGACACAGTATTCTAAATGGTGCCTAACTAGAGCCTTATAACACCTCAGAAGCACATTGCTGCTTTTATATTCCAACCCTCTTGAGATAAACGACAACATTACATTGCTTTCTTAATTACGGACTCTACCTGCAAGTTAACCTTTAGAGAATCCTGAACCGACACTCCCAGATCCCTTTGCACTTCTGATTTGCGAATTTTCTCACCGTTTAGAAAATAGTTCATGCCTGTATTCTTTTTTCCAAAGTGCAAAACCTCACATTTACTCACATTGAATTTCATCAGCTATTTCCTGGACCACTCTCCTAAACTGTCTAAATCTTTCTGCAGCTTCCCCACCTCCTCAGTACTACCTGCCTGTCCACCTGTCTTCGTATCATCGGCAAACTTCGCCAGAATGCCCCCAGCCCCTTCATCCATATCATTAATATATAAGGTACACAGCTGTGGCCCCAACACTGAACCCTGCGGGACACCACTCGTCACCGGTTGCCATTCTGAGAAAGAGCCTTTTATCCCAACTCTCTGCCTTCTGTCAGACAGCCAATCCTCAATCCAAGCCAGTAGCTTACCTCGAACACCTTGGGCCCTCATCTTGTTCAGCAGCCTCCTGTGAAGCACTGTATCAAAGGCCTTTTGGAAGCCTAGATAGATAACATCTACTGGGTTTCCCTGGTCTAACATACTAGTTACCTCTTCAAAGAATTCTAACAGGTTTGTCAGGCACAACCTCCCCTTACTAAAACCATGCTGACTGTTTTAATCTGACCCTGCACTTCCAGGAATTTAGAAATCTCATCCTTGACAATGGATTCTAGAATTTTACCAACTACTGAGGTTAGGCTAATCGGCCTATAATTTTCCATCTTTTGCCTTGATCCTTTCTTAAACAAGGCAGTTACAACAGCAATTTTCCAATCATCTGTGACTTTCCCTGATTCCAGTGACTTTTGAAAGACCACGACCAAAGCCTCCACTATTTCCTCAGCCACCTCCCTCAGAACTCTAGGCTGTAGCCCATCGGGGCCAGGAGATTTATCAATTTTTAGCCCCTTTAGCTTTTCTAGCACTTTCTCTTTTGTAATGCCTACCTTACCCAACTCTGCCCCCAGCTCTTCCTAATTGTTGGCATACTACTCATGTCTTCCACTGTGAAGACTGACATCTACAACCAACACTACCAAGAAGGGCAAAGGCATCAGATACATGGGAACACCACCGGCAGCAAGTTTTCAAACAAGCCATTCATGATCTTACCCATATCAAATAGGCTGCAGAAATTCCAGAAGGCAGCTTGCCACCACCTTATCAAAGGCAACTAGGAATGGGTATTGAATGCTAGTCCAGCCAGGAACATCCATATCCCATGAATGAAATATAAATCAAAATGCTCTTCTTAACTCCACAAAAATACAACTGACTGCTCCCCACAGATCTTGGTCTTCTCCATTTCACCTCCAAACCTCATGGGCTTATCTGTGGACAGAGCTGGCTAATACTGATTCATCTCCAACTGGTGATACATAAAGGCCACTCAATCAAGTGAAGCCTGAAGTCAAATTTTAATTAGATTGCTAGGAAGAAGTTTGATGTGTAAATACTTCATTTGAACTGCCATCCTAAATAGATGCAAGCTCAATTTCATGACCAATGGAAAACGTGGCAAACATTTATGGCTCTAAAAGTACCAGCTACCAACTCTGGCCACCAAATTTATATGGCTATAACAAAAGCCAATATGATGCTAGCCAAGAGCAATTAGGGACTCAGTCAAATGTTTACTCATGCTTCTCTTCCCCACCACGAATTCCCTGTATATAATGCAACAATATTTAAACATTAACTTCTTTAAAGACAAACCCACAAAGTATGCCATAGCCCTCTAGAATTCCTCTGTTGTCCATATTTTACAAGGTGATATTTTCATTACTGTCTGCTGACAGCTGCAACTGTGGCCATCTGTGCATATGTGTTAATCTGGAAACATAGATGCAAAAATTATAGACGCTATACATCATTGTATAAAATGTTAATGACATATGCAAAAGTTTGCACTGCGCAGAGAAGAAACATAATTCTGAAATGGGGTTCAGCACTGGCAAGTGAGGGGATGGGCGAATGAAGCTGTGAAACGGGAATGGGATTGAAGATGGGAGAGGAGTCCTTAGTTGCTCCCAACTGTTCCTACCCCTTGCCTTGTCTTCCCCTCCCTTTTATTTGAACCTTCCCTGTCTCCCACTGCTTATTCTCAACCCTTCTTCTCCTTTCTCCACCCTCTTGTGGGCCCTGTCTCACCTACCTTCTCTCAATTGTCTGTTTCATACTCACACCCTTTCTCACAGTATGTACACCCCGTCCCCCTGTTCTCTTCTCTCTTGTGCCATACCCATTCCTGAATTCATTTCAATATGCATGAGTAAATTTAAGCTCTACACAATGTGCATGCAGTGGTGTCAGCAAACACAGGCAATATTTTATGGGAATTCATCCATTTGTGTTTTGGCTACTCCAACTTTTCTTTATGACTGTAGATGTCTTAGCTCCTTATTTTAATTTCTGGTAGATATTCTTCATAACTTCAAAGCTAAATATACTGCATGCTTTCAATCACAAAGTCTTTGTGACAACCACAATGTATTTATTGCTTTTGCCATAATTATTTATTCCTGTTGCTATATTTTCCCTTCAGCACAACCCATATGCTCATTTTAGGATGCTGATGGAATTTAAGGCCCTTTCTCCAGAATTTATGTCCCTACCAAGAAATTCCAAATTACTTCTCTTCATTTTAGAATGACATATTTGATTATAACTATTTAATTTGATTTTGCCACGAGCTGATCAACAGGTGATCCACTGTTTTCCTATTGTCAATCCACCCTAATTGATACACACAAGCTACCTTTTAAGTGTAATAAATCCAGGCTTGTTTGAAGTGCAATTATGTCAGTGTTGTATTTATCAGTTCCTCAAGAAGATACCTCCATTTATTTAGTCAAAAAAGTTCTGAAACTGCAAGTTAGATTCTATGAGATATGGATTATAAACTGATGTTTTGTGACATATTATTCAGGAGAAAAAGTGTGTGATTATAGTTCTACATTAGCACCTTTTGCATAACTTCTCAAAGAAAAGGATGCTGCCAGTGTAGCAGCAGGGGAAGGGGCAGCAGCATTATTAGATTAGATTAAAAATAAGTGTCCTGACAAGTGCCAGGATTCAAAGAATTGCCAGTCAATAACATCCAAATCATATTTGATTAACTTTATTGCTTTCCTTGATGAATCAATAGAGTGAGTTAATAAGAATACTATGGTGAAATTATTCATAGAAGCAGTCAAACAGAATTCAACAAGTGGTTCATATATAGACTGCAAACTTAAAGCCCACAAGATTAAAGAGACAGTTTGGATACAAAATTTTTGTCAGCTGTGGCTTGGTAAGAAGCTCTCTCACCTCTGAATCATAAGGTCCAAGTTTCAATCCCTTTTCCCTATGCCAGAACTTGAGTCCATAATAACCAAAGCTGATGTTCTGGAGCAGTACTGGTTTTGGATGAGATGCCCCCATTTACTTAGTTTAAAAATGTCCTAAAACTACAAGATAGATTCTAAAGGATATGGATTGTGAACTGGTGTTTTGCAAGAAGGCACTATTCAGGAGACAAAGGATATGATTAAAGTAGTAAATTAATACTTTTTGCATAACTTTACAGAGAAAAGCATGCTTCCAGTGTTTTTTACATTAAAGCCTCATCTGTCTAATTGAGTGGATGTAAAAGATCCCAAATTGCTACTATGAAGAAGGACAGGGGAATTATCCCTGGTGCTCTAGCCGATATCTATCCCTCAAACAACATCACTGTAATAGATTATCTGATATTATCATGTTGGTAATCATATTCAATGTTACCAAAATACAGATGTTAGTCTGTAACAATGCAGAAGGATTTTTTTTCGATGCTAGATCGAAATGTATGGCAGGTAGTTGATTTTGAATCTACGGGGAGCAGATCCATGAGCTCTGGAGTAGAAACACTGTTGTTCTCCCATGTTTCAATGTACAGGGCATGACCCTACTTTTGATATTACTTAACTTAGAAATATAGTAAGCAATAAGGAAAAAATAGTTAATAACTTCAATGAATCGTGGACAGGTGATAGAAACACATGGCAGATGAAAGGAATGAATATGGGCAAAATGTACTAACTTGTACAATTTTAGAAGGCATTAAATGACTAAGAGACCTGATAGTTATCTGAAAACAAGTCTTTGAATATACCTGGATAAGTTAAGAAGGCTTTTTTTTAAAAGATGGAATTATTGCTCTTACTGGTAAAGTGGTATAGAAACGGTTTAGGTGAAAGCAGCAGAACTATGACAATCAAACTTCAGGGACAGAAGTTATACGACACCAGGTTACAGTCCAGCAGGTTTATCTGAAAACACAAACTTTCAGGGCACGGCTCCTTCATCAGGTGAAGTGGAGGGAAGCGCCTAGACGCAAAATATATATAGGCAAAGAAATAATGACAAGATAATTTGGGTAATTAAGAATGTCAGCAGATAAGTACAAATCATGTGAGTGGTGTGTTGACAGCTTGTTATTCAGCCTGTTGACAACCCACTTACTCTATTTGTATTTACCTGTTGACATTCTTAATTACCTGAAATTATCTTACTATTATCTCTCCATCTATATATTCTGTGGCTGTGCGCTTCCCACCACTTCGCCTCTTGAAGGAGCATCAGTCCGAAAGCTTGTGATTTCAAATAAATCTGTTGGACTATAACCTGGTGTCATGTGATTTCTGAGTTTTTCCACCCTAGTCTAACACTGGCAACTCCAGATCACACTTCAGGGAGGCTTTCAAGGCTGCAGAGAGAGAACTGATGCAGTTCACCAGAATGGTACCAGGGATAGGGATTGTGTGAGGAAATCAGAATAGCTTACAAAAAACTTTGTCAGAGGTACATAAAGTGACGGATGGTTTCCAGAGTAAATTCAGATTGATTCCTGTGGCTAAAGATGACAAATTTAAGGTGATTGGCTGAGATGAGCTTCTAACACGGTTCTATCTAAATCGAATATCTAGATCACTTTGGTGTAATTTGGATTGCACCACTGAAATAATGAAGAAAAGGAATCCGAAGATAAATGCAAATACTTTGATGGAAATAAAAACCAAGACCATCCGGAAAGGCTAGGGGAGTAGAAGTAATCTAATAATTCTACGAAAGGGTGACACCAACAATGGCCTTCTCTGTGTCTCTGCTACTCTTTCCCCAATGCCCATTGTAGCCCAGGATTTTATCACTGTTCAACATGGGACATTCACATACAGGAAAGCCTTCAAAATACTTCAAATCATTAAGTTTTATTCAAAAACACTGAAAGCAAACAGATAGATGTCAAACAAATAGAAACTGTGTTTACCTCTTGGAACAGAAGTAGATTGCTTGCCTTCCAAGCAGCAGCAAATCTACAGGCAATGAATGATCATTGATGCAGCAGCATTGGAGGAGGGTTTGCATCCAGTGCAGATTCATGGAGGCAGAGGTGAAAACAGGTTTGTGCCCAGGACGAAACCCAGCCCCAGTAATATTACTGGTAACTGCGAGAAAGACCTAATGTGCACTCATGATGGCAGTGGACTTGAGTTTGGGCCAGTGCGTTACCCAATTGGCGAGATGCAGTGAGGAATCCATGGTTAGAGTGTCAGTGGAAATGAGATGGCACTGAAGTGTGACAACTTGCATTCCAGAAGTGATGATGTGGCAAAGAGAACTTGTGCCAGTCCACCAGGTCCATGGCAGAGCATTTAATGAGAAGGAATGTAAATTTCAACACTTTTTTTTTATTTTTCTGCCTTTGTATTCAATGTTTGGTTTATTTTCCTGTGTTTTAAGATGCGCTGAAGAGAGGCTATGCTATACAGTACTTCCCACTGTATTTTGCAGCAAAATATGCATGACAATAAATAAATCAAATCAAAAGGCTCAGCTTAGTCGTCAAGGGGTCTCCTCCCACACCTTCATATCCCTTTCTATCTGGCACTACTTCAACAGCCTGTCACTACAGATCCTCCACATGTTTCCAACCGGAATTATGACTGCAACTCTCATTCATACTTCTTAAGACTCATCCCAACAATGTAATTCTGCCCATAACCAACTGCACATCCCCTACTGTTGAAATGATGATGGTGGTGACTATCAGTAACCTAACCCATTTCCACCCATGCCCTATTATCTGTGCTGAATTTCCCCCTTTCACCATTCTTGTCCCCTCTGAATGACAAGTTGTTGCATCCAATCCCGCAAGGGTAAATCACCATACTTCTCCATGACCACAGTGACTTGTGATACTGCAATGTTGACTTTCATTGAATCAGTACACCTCCATGTTGAGCAACACTTAGAGGAAACACTGAGAGTGACAGGGCTGTAAAATGTACTCTGAGTGGGGAATTTCAATGTTCACCATGAAGAGTGGCTCAGCAGCAGCATCACAGATTGAGCTGGTCAACTCCTAAAACAGACAGCCACTGGAATGGGCCTGCGGCAAGTGGTAATGGAACCAACAAGAGGAAAGGACTTACCTGACCTTATCCTTACCAATCTGGTGGCTGCAGATACAACTGTCGTATACAGTATCAGTAAGAGTGACCACAGTACAGTCCTTTTGGAAACAAAGTCCGGCCTTCACATTGAGAATAACCTTCGTCGTGCTATATGGCAATGTTACCATGCTTAATGGGACAGACTTCAAACAGACCTAGCAATAGAAGACTGGGCATCTGTGAGGCACTGTAGGCCATCAACAGCTGCAGAATTGCACTGCAGCACAACCTGTAAACTCATGACCCATTGTGACCCCCACTCAACCATTACCATCAATCCAGGGAAACAACACTGGTTCAATGGAGTCTGCAGGAAGGCATGCCAGGAACAACACCAGGCACACCTGAAAATGAGGTGTCAACCTGGTGAAGCCGTCAAATAGGACTACTTGAATGTCAAACAGCATAAACAGCAAGTGTAAGAGCTAAGCGATCCCACAGCGAACGGATCAGATTTAAGCTCCATAGTCCTGCCACATCCTGCCTCAATGATGGAAGAGGCCAACGCTTCATTGCAATATATAAGGCTGAAGCATTTGCAGCAATCTTCAGCCAGAAGTGCAGAGCGGATGATCCATATTGACCTTCACCAGTGGTCCACATTTCATGCCAGTTTCTAGCAAATTTGATTCACTCCAGTGTGATATGAAACAGTTGGAGGCACTGGAAACCTCAAAAGCAATGGGCCCTGACAACATTCTGGCAATAGTACTGAAGACGTATTCTCCAGAACTTGCCATTCTCATACCAAGCTGTTCCAGTACAGTTGCAACCCTGACACCTACCTGACAATGTGGAAAATCTCCCAGGTACATCCTGAAAAAAAGAGCAGGACATCCATCCTGGCCAATTATGACCCCATCAGCCTACTCTCAATCATCAATAATTGATAATCAGTGAGTCAACAATGCTCAGCAATAATCTACTCACTGATGCCTAGTCTAGGTTCAACCAAGGCCACAGCTCCTGATCTCATTACAGGATTGATTGAAGCATAGACAAAAGAGCTGAATTCCAGAAGTAAAGCGAGAATGACAGCCCTTAACATCAATGTCATATTCAGCAAAGTGTGGTATCAAAGAACCTAAGCAAAACTGGAATGAAAGGATAACAGGGTAAATTCTCCACTGGTTGGATTCATACCTGGAACATGGGAAGAAGAGTCAGTCAGTTCAGCTCCAGGACACCTCTGCAAGAGTTCCTCAGGGTAGTGTCCTATGCCCAGCCACCTTCAGCTGCTTCACGAAAGATCTTTCCTCCTACCTATGGTCAGAAATGGGAATGTTCGTCAATGATTGTTCAATGTTCAGCACCATCCGAAACTTCCCAGATACTGAAATGGCCCACATTTAAATGCATCAAGATCTGGATGATATCCAGGTTTGGGCTACCAAGTTGGTAGTAACATTTATGCCACACACATCTCAGGCAATGACTGTCTCCACTAAGAGTCAATCTAACCACCATCCTTTGACATTCAACAGTGTTATCATCACTCAATCCCCTACTGTCAACATTCTGGGGGTTTAAATTGACCAGAAACTCAACTGGACTTGCCATATAATCACAGTAGCCACAAGAGCAGGTCAGAAGCTAAGAATATTGTGCTGAGTAACTCACCTCCTGGCACCCCAATTGCCTAGAATGGGTGCAGCTCCAACAATAGTCGAGAAGCTTGACACCACCCAGGACAAAGGAGACTACTTGACTGGCACTACACCTGCAAGCCTCCATTTTATCCACTGTCAACACTCAGCAGCAGTGCATACTAACTATTAGATGCACTGAAGAAATTCATCAAACATCCTTAGACAGCACCTTCCAAACCCACGACCACATCTAGAAGGACAAGAGGAGCAGATACATGGGAAGACGACCACTTGCATGTTTATCTCCAAGATACGCACCATCTTGTCTTGGAAGTATATTGCTGTTCCTTCACTATCACTAGGTCAAAATCCTGGAATTCTGTGCCTTATGGCATTGTGGGCTAATCCACAGCACATAGACAGCATTGATTCAAGAAGGCAGCCCAAGGCCTTCTTGAAGGTCTAAGGAATGTGGGCAATATATATGAGATATGAGATTGGCACAGCATAGTGTCGTATGGCTAAATGGCCACCACCTTGACAAATGACGGCTGACCAGAATTGCAACCTGCCTGGCTTTGTGTCTCTGCTAAAGAGTATGGCAAGACAGAACTATTGTGAGTCTTTAAGGTGCAGCCGAGGGGGCAAAATCCTAAAACGCAGAGACACTGAGACCATCAGGGTAAGTGGGTGAGCATGAAGAGAGCAAGAAAGGATCTCTAAAGTACAATCTATTCCAATCCATATAGGAATGGAAATCCATTCGCGCATGAGAAATGTCCTGACAATAGTATTGCACTGAATGGAGCTGATATGTTCCAAAGCACAGCGCAACAGTGCAGAACTATATTGAAAGTGGATGGGGATATCTCAGGGCAATATGGTGAAGTGCCAGAATAAAAGGCAATTTTGTCTGCTAATTGAAATTGCCAAAAAACTGATTTCAAATTTGGATCTCTCAACCTAATATACACTTGTTGCATAAATTTAGCCTCATTTCATTCTAGGTTGACAGTCTCCTTTATATGAATGTCAAGATCAGTTAGTCGGCAAATTCTTCAAAGGCCTTGACCTGCCTTCCTATGTATCATCATTACTGCTCTAATTCTGTCCTAGTGTACACCTTCAGTGGCCATGCATTCATTAACCTCTGTCCTAAGTATTCCTATATTTCTCTGTCTCACTACCTTAATTTATTCCTTTATAAACTTACCACTTTGACTAGCTTTTAGCCATCTGACCTAATGTCCGCTGTGTGGTTTGGCGTCATACTTTGTTTTGTAATGCTTATGGGAAACTACTTGGGACAATTAAAGGCAGCAAGTAAGTAAGTTGTTGTTGTTCTTGATTGGGAATTACTGTAAGAGTTTGAGTCCAAGTCAGAATAAAGGAAATTTTACTCTTTATTGAGACTTTGCTGTATTATTAAGAACCCCTTATTTCGAATTGTAAAGAATAAACTTTAAATGTCAATTATGTTGGCATTAATTACTAAGTGAACCTGACAATACAGAATACTCTGGTGTGAAAATTTCAGATGCGTGCTCCAGGTTAATTTTCTGAAGTCAAGGCTAGACAATGTCATTGGAGAATTGTACAGGAACTTTACAGTTTACTTAGTAACTTTTCTATATGATGTTGGGCTGCTTAGTGGTAACACTATGTACT
Organism: Stegostoma tigrinum; assembly: GCF_030684315.1. Lineage (NCBI taxonomy): Eukaryota > Metazoa > Chordata > Chondrichthyes > Orectolobiformes > Stegostomatidae > Stegostoma > Stegostoma tigrinum. Next base: position 67,026,736 of record NC_081360.1, on the reverse strand, counting down.
AAAACAAAAAAGTATTTTTAGGTTTGCTATCAACATGCCCCATTTTGAGACACACAAAAATAATCATTAATCCTCAATTTCCTTAGATGGAAGTTGCTTAAATTTGTCAGTGAGGATTCAAGGGCAAGGAAGGGACAAATATAAAGTGTCATCTAAAAGCACTGATTTATCTAATTTGGATAAGGTACAGATAGTTTCTTTGTGCCAGTTGCCACAAAAGTCAAATTGACCCTATTTGCATAGTTGGAAATTGTTAGTCGCTGTGAAACTTAGCTGAGATGTAAGTGAATTTTGAAAGGTCATTGTTGTATCAAATAAGATAAATCAATCATTTGCTTTGAACTGAGCTGTATTTCGTGCAATGCTTAGTCAAGATGTGCGTGAATCACATGTGAAAATTAGTCTGGCTGTACTTGCACTTATTTTTCAAATGTTTTTGTTCTGAAGTTATGCATGTAGACAATGTTGATAGAATCAGTTTGCTAAAGATTTCAAGCTGTTTGCAAACTTTTCATTTCATTTCAATTCAGAAGTTCCCTGTAAATGTTTGAAAAATATAGTGCACAAGGAGATCCCAAAACACTTATAATATTACAACAGGAACAAAAACAAAGTTGCTGGAAAAGCTCAGCAGGTCTGGCAGCATCTGTGGAGGAGAAAACAGAGTTAATGTTTTGGGTCCAGTGACCCTTCCGCAGAACTCAGGAAGGGTTCTGAGGCAATCCTATTTCCACATATTTATCAACATGGACTCATGATTTATCGGCCCCAAACATCAATATTTATAGTTTTAAAGAAAGAAAGCTATGCATTTATATGTTACTTTTCACAGGCACTGGATATCTTAAAGCACTTTACAGCAATTTGAAGCATAGGAAACAAATTACAAATTGTTTATATTTAACACTGATTTGCTCTTTTCAGCTGAGTTTGTTGCACTGCCACTTCTGATACAATAGGTGTATGTCTTAATTAGCACTTGTGAATGTCAACATTGTGGATTTTCTGATGGCTGGACAATCAATATTTCAACTTGGTTGGGAGATATGCGTGGGGTTTCTGGGAATTCTGAAGGAATTACCTAGGAATTTGAATATTCCACTGACTAATTTCTGTACAGTCGGTGTCCTCCAAAAGTGTTTAAGTTGGACAATGCAGCATCCCCTGCCACTGGAGTCAACCCCTCACCTGTCGTGTGCTCTGGACTGAATACCCCTTCCCCTCTCCAGATTCAGGGCTCATTACCCACCTTGCATCACAGGCAAATAAGAGAAGTGTTTGAGATTGATAAACGCAAATGGAAGACCAACAGAGCAGAAGGATGGTTGCAGCTGGCAATGCAGAAATGACTTTCGAAATCTGGACTCAGTGACCACTAGGAGTAGCATCCTCCACAGGAAGGGCAGTGCACAGGAATCAGCAGGGCAGAAGAAAGGGAACAAGGATGGGAAGGCACCAAAGACCATATCCATATCTAGAAAAGAAAAACTTACAAAGCCAGAGCTACCTATGCCAATGCTGCAGGAGACACTGACTGCCCAAACAGATAATCACTGACATCTATACCCTTATTGTAGAAGACCTTTCACCTCACACTACTGGTTACCATGTAAGGACAGTCACGAAAGTCATTGTTGCTTTGAACTGTTTTGCTTCTGGACCCTTCCAAATATCTTTTGTGGACATTGGTGGCATCTTGGAATTGTACACACCATTGTATCTCACAAGTCACTGAGACTATTTTTTTGTGAAAACTTGATGGAATATCTTTAGTGGACAGGCACAGAGAACATTAGGTTTTCCTTCTATCACTGGATTCCCCCAGTTGTAGTTGCACCCAAATGACCATCAGTCTCTGACTGACCACCAAGAGAGAGATTTTTGAACAGGAAGGACTTTCCACTCTTGTCATCATTCACCAAGTCTGCAACAAAAACAAGAACCTACTGCATAGTTGCACTCATTTTGCTAGCAGTTGCCATGACTTTAACTTATGCCAGTCCAGACTGCTAGACCTCTTCACTGCACTCCTCAAAATCTGTAGATGGATTCTAATGTAGAAGGAATGTTTTTTATACAATCAGCTGCTATTTGAGGGTCCCAGACAAAAGAAAAGAGGTGATAAACCCCAAATTGTCTGCTCATCGGAAACTCCAATGAGAACCCTCTCTGAAGATGCACTATGAAATATCATAAACATTAATGAGGATTGTGATAGTCTTCAAAAGGGCATAGACAATCTGAGGGAATGGACAAACCAGTAAGATGAATTTTCATTATCAAGAGGTGCACGAGTACTTAGGATGTAGAAAGGAAATATAAGCAACAGAGTACAATTCTAAAGGGTATGCAGAAATAGACTGGCGTTATGTGTGCACAATTTGTTTAAAGTGGTAATATGTTGAGAAAGTGGTCAAAAAGCAGATGTTATAAAGCAAAATTCTGGATTTTGTAAAGATAGCATGGAGCACAGAACTTACGTTGAACTTTTATGAATCAGTGATTTGGCCACAACTGAATCAACTAAGTACTTTGTGTCAGTCTTCACAGTGGAAGACATTAGTATGCCAACAATTAGGGAGAGCCAGGGGGCAGAGTTGAGTATGGTAGGCATTACAAAAAAGAAATTGCTAGAAAAGCTAAAGGGTCTAAAAATTGATAAATCTTCTGGCCCCGATGGGCTATACCCTAGAGTTCTGAGGGATGCGGCTGAGGAAATAGTGGAGGCTTTGGTCGTGATCTTTCAAAAGTCACTGGAGTCAGGGAAAGTCCCAGATGATTGGAAAATTACTGTTGTAACTCCCTTGTTTAAGAAAGGATCAAGGCAAAAGATGGAAAATTATAGGCCGATTAGCCTAACTTCGGTTGTTGGTAAAATTCTAGAATCCATTGTCAAGGATGAAATTTCTAAATTCCTGGAAGTGCAGGGTCAGATTAAAACAGTCAGCATGGTTTTAGTAAGAGGAGGTCGTGCCTGACAAACCTGTTAGAATTCTTTGAAGAGGTAACTAGTATGTTAGACCAGGGAAACCCAGTAGATGTTATCTATCTAAGCTTCCAAGAGGCCATTGATACGGTGCCTCACGGAAGGCTGCTGAGCAAGGTGAAGGCCCAAGGTGTTCCAGGTGAGCTACTGGCTTGGATTGAGGATTAGCTGACTGACAGAAGGCAGAGAGTTGGGATAAAAGGCTCTTTCTCGGAATGGCAACCGGTGACGTGTGGTGTCCCGCAGGGTTCAGTGTTGGGGCCACAGCTGTTCACCTTATATATTAATGATATGGATGAAGGGGCTGGGGACGTTCTGGTGAAGTTTGCTGATGATACAAAGACAGGTGGACAGGCAGGTAGTACTGAGGAGGTGGGGAAACTGCAGAAAGATTTAGACAGTTTAGGAGAGTGGTCCAGGAAATGGCTGATGAAATTCAATGTGTATAAATGTGAGGTTTTGCACTTTGGAAAAAAGAATACAGGCATGGACTATTTTCTAAACGGTGAGAAAATTCGCGAATCAGAAGTGCAAAGGGATCTGGGAGTGTTGGTCCAGGATTCTCTAAAGGTTAACTTGCAGGTAGAGTCCTTAATTAAGAAAGCGAATATAATGTTGTCGTTTATCTCTAGAGGGTTGGAATATAAAAGCAGCAATGTGCTTCTGAGGTGTTATAAGGCTCTAGTTAGGCACCATTTAGAATACTGTGTCCAATTTTGGGCCCCACACTTCAGGAAGGACATACTAGCCCTGGAGTGTGTACAGCGGAGATTCACACGGATGATCCCTGGAATGGTAGGTTTAGCGTATGATGAACGGCTAAGGATCCTGGGATTGTACTCATTAGAGTTTAGAAGGTTGAGGGGAGATCTAATAGAAATGCTGTACAACTTCCATTCTGCAATTTATCAGGTGATTATTGCATTGATGTTTGTGGAACAGCTGTACACAGATTAGTTGGCCATGACTTGCATCTTAGCAATGATTAATCTTCAAAATATTTATTTCTTCATTTAGGAACCTCACTGAATGAATAATGCCCATGGCACAGAGAACATTAAGTTTTCCTTCCATCACTGGATTTCAATAAGGTATGTAACTCATTGACATATCATAGCCGGCATCTCTCTGCCATGATATATCAACGAGGTACATACTTTATTGAGAGTTAGACAGCGTAATAAAGAAGGCTTCTGGCATGTTTGTCTTCATTGCTCAGACCAATTAGTTTAGAGCATCATGTTGAGATTGTACAGGATGTTGATGAATACACTTTTGAAGTACTGTGGACCATTCTGATCACCCTGGTATAGTAAGGATATTATTAAATTGAAGAAGGTGAGGAAAAGTTTTACAAGGATGTTACCAGGACTAAGAGTTTGAGTTATAAAGAGAGGCTGGATAAGCTGAGACTTTTTTTCACTGGAGCATAGGAGATTGAGGGGTGATCTTGTAGAGGTTTATAAAATCATGAGAGCATAGATGGGGTGAATGGCAATGGTCTTTTCTTGAGGGTGGGAGAGGTCAAAACAAGAGGGCACATTTTAAGATGAATGAAGAAAGATTTAAAAGGGACCCAAGAGACAACTTTTTCATGCTGAGGGCTGTTCATATGTTCAATGAACTGTCGGAGGAAGTAGTAAATGCAGGTAGAGTTACAACATTCAAAAGATATTTTGACAGGTACATGTATAGAAAAGGTATAAAAAGGTATTAGCCAAACCTGTGTAAGTGGAACTGGTTTAGTTTGGGAAACTTGGTCAGCATGGATGAGTTCAACTGAAGGGCCTGCTTCCATGCTCTATGTCTCTAAGATTCTATGAGGCAAGGAGAATAAACAGGATCCCCTCATCTAGAAGAGGGAATGAACCCTTATTGTTGGTACTGTTAACAACACAGTTCTAGTCAACTGAGCCACCTAGCCGTAAAAAGATGTACAAATAACTAAAGGTGAATGATCTGAGATAAATGCAAAACAAATAGAAAGGATGAAAACCTCATATGAAGTTAATAAAAACCGAAAGAACTGTGAGCGCTGTAAATCAGGAACAAAACAAAGTTGTTGGAAAAGCTCACTTCCTCAGTTCTGAGGAATGGCGACCAGACCTGAAACATTAATTCTGTTTTTTCCTTCACAGATGCTGCCAGGCCATATAAAGTTAAACAGATTTGAAAATCAGGAAAAAACTAGAGCACAAAATCTTTGAAATCTATACTCACAGTAGATATTTGCACGTGTATACGAATACTATAAGGGACTGTACATTGAATATCTTTGGAACAGTGTAAGGTAATGATTGTGAGGCCAAAATGACCTGAAGGGACAACTAGCATTCTGAGCCACAAATAGATCAAAACTGAACTGTTTCGCAAAGTGATTGATTTACTTCATTTAAGTTTGATTTCCCAAACCATTATCTCTAAACAAGATTTTGAGAAGATTGTGCCTTTGCAAATAATACTGACTGCTACAATAAAACAAGGTTCCATAAATTATCACACGTGGAAGAATTTAACCCTGGACTGTCAGATTCAACCTATTTTAGATGGGGGCATAATCAGGAGGAAATAGGTTCTATAAAAAAAACTTCTGTTCTTGCTCAGTCCATATGGACCCAATCAGAATTTCAGGCTAATTATGTTTAATTAAATGTGCATGAGAACTCAGAACATTTTTTTTAAATGAAGTCCAAAAGTGCTGTAAAAATTCAATAGGCCTGGCAGCATCTCTGCGGAGACAAACCGAGTTAACAATTTGAGATTTTCCAGGATTGTAAGTAAAAGGGTAAACCAGCATTCTCATTTCTATTTTTGTTTATTCATTCTTGCAATGTGGGTGTCACTGGCTGGACCAGCATTTATTGCCCTTTTCTTGCAGCTCTTGGGGGTGAGCTCACTTCTTAAACTGCTGCATTCCATTTGCTATAGTTAAACTCACAATGCGTTTAGGAAGGGAGTGCCAGGATAGTGACCCTGTGATGCTGAAGAAATGGCAGTATACTTCCAGGTCAAGATAATGAGTGACTTGGAGGGGAATTACAGGTGGTGGTGTTTCCATGTATTTGCTTCTTGCCTTTCTAGATGGTAGAGGTCTTGGGTCTGGAAGGCCCTAAGGAGGCCTAAGTTTCTGCAATGCAGTTGGTACATGTTACTGCTATTGAGCATCAGTGGTAGAGGGAGTGAGTGATTGTTTGTGGATGTGGTACCAATCAAGCAGATGCTTTGCCCTGGATGGTGTCAAGCCTTTTGAGTGTTGTTAGAGCTGCAGTCGTTGAGGCAAGTGGGTAAAATTCCATCACACTCCTGGCCAGTGCCTTGTAGATGATGGACAGGCTTTGGGGAGTCAGGAGGTGAGTTATATTCTGCAGGATTTCTGGTCTCTGACCTTCTCTTGTTGCAACAGTATTTATTTGGCTAGCATGTTTCAGTTTCTGGTCAATGGTTAAACATTAAAGGTAACCACTTGAAATTAGATCTACATGTTGATGTTTGAATACAAGCACAAATTCAACCTGCAGCAAAATAGTCTGATTTCTACATTTATACTTGAAAAATGTCATTAGCATAAGATAGGGCTGTTAGTATCTGAGGAACAGATGCCAAAACCCATTATTGTCTTCAGGAGGGGCAATGCATCTTTTTCTAACAATGAATATTTTACCAACTGTTCAAAGAGCAGCTTATTTAAGATCATTATATAGAAGCAATGTATTGATTGAAGGAAGACAATATTGCAGAACATAATCAGAGCCAGTTTATTTGCTAAGGTAGGGAAATATGTCATCCCATATGTCATCAGAAAATGTTCAACTCTAAATAAATAGCTTTACATTTTTATTGAGGTGGTTCGTGTAGGAATTATTTCAACCATTTTTCATATTTTATGATATCAACTAAGTTTAGGATAATATGTTCTTTCATTTGCAAAATCACTACCTTACTGGATACATGTAGCAATATGAGTATTATTTATACTGAAGGTCCTGACTTTAAAGATGTATCTGAAGAACTAGACTATATTACTAAATTTGGCAACTTGCAGATCCTGTCAATGCAGAAAGAAAATTAACTATTTGTGTTTTCATAATACATCCATGCAGTAACTCCACTCAGAATTAATCTAACGGGTGTTTTCCATGGCCTAGAACATCCAAGATATGTAATAATATTGGTGTTTTCACTTTGTAGGTACATTTGGATGTTCCTGTGCCAGAAAAAGAATATGAACGGCGTGAAACTGTGATTTCTTTGAAGCGTGTTCTACGTAGCATTGGACAGGTGAGTTCGGTTTTCACAGTTAATGTTATATAAATTATTCCATTTGGTTTTCTCGGGAACTAGAAAGCAGAATTGCATGGTTGAAGAAGAAAGAATGCCATCCAATATTTTTGTTAAATGAATCAAAGTAATCTTTTAAGACAAATAAGAAATCAATCATAAAAGAGTACAATATTCATGGCTAATTACTAGAATGACATGAAACTTAGATTCCTTGCCCTATCGAAGTACAGTCAGAGATTTCTGATCAACAAGTTAGACAGAAATATGGTAAATTATGAGAAAATCTAAGTTTATAAAGAGTTGACAGAATTTGCTGGCAGAGGAGGTGATAAAAGGAAAATGTAAAGCCATGGTGAAAGTCTCAGAATGATCACATTATGACAACCTTCAGAAGAGATTATTTATTGGGGAAAAAAAACAGTAAATGCAAGAAAAAGCTCAGCCTGTCTGACAGCATCTGTGGAGAAAGAAACAGAATTTTCCAGGACCATTGGAGGAAGATTAAGGGATGAATGGAATGAGAAAGTTCTATAAATCCTGATGTGTTGTCACTCTGTGCGGGCTTTCTCCAGAATGAAATTGAGGGAGAGCAGGAATGCGTATTGCTGTGTAAACTTATTAGTTAAGAAATGGTTACGAACTCAAAAGCCAAATATTAGCCGTCTTTACAGAGAATTCTGTATTTTCCAGTCATGAAATGTTTCCTTTTGTATCAGTGCTGAAGAAAGACCACTGAACCTGAAACTTTAACTCAGATTTCTCTCCACAGATGCTGCCAAACCTGCTGAGTTTTTCCAGCAATTTCAGTTTTTTGTATCAGCAAGTAGTCTTGCTCACCAAGGAGGATGCCAAACAGACAGAGCTTATTCAATGCAACTGACAAGCTGATGGCTTTTATTAGTTGAATTCAAAAATTCCAGCCAGGGGTATTACAGACTGCTATTTAAAAAACTTCTTCTCTCGGACAGTGTTTTTTTCTGCATTACATGTGATTATTAGTAGCTTAGAAAACACTAACATGCTTCCAATATTCATCATGACATGGAATTAGCTTGCACAGTTCCACATTTCCCCTCAGGTGAGGTTCAAGAAGAATGATTTCACCATCACAGCTACAGTAGGAGCAAAAACAATAACTTTTACAAGCAAACAAAGCAAACAGTACACTGCATTAGGTTTCATTTAGCAGGATCTGGCATTTCTTTTGTCTTAAGAGAAATGGCCATTATAGTGATTGTATTGAGGTCAGCCAGGTAGACCAGATTAACAGACTCAATCAAGGAGCCATGGCTCATGGATATAAATAGGAGTGTCAGAGGATTTGTTCACTCTGAGAGCTGGGTTTGAGGAAGCTGGATCAGTGCCAAGGACTCTCCACATGTAAATTAAGTGTAACTTGCTGATGGGTTCCCAACTCTGGAGTTATTTCAGCAACAAGAGAAAAACATGTTCCTGAAGAGATTTGCTTGGAACAGTTGTGTTTAAGTTGCGATAAGCATTTCTGATGTCATGCCATTATTTGGGAAGCTTGACTTGTGGTCCCAGTATGTGGGAGGAATACATTTTTTTTTCCCCAGGCAAATGACTCTGGTGCAGATAAGAAAAAATGAGTAATTCTCCTGACAAGTTGGGGATCTGCAGCTTTTTCAAATGTTGGGAACGTAGCTTCCCCAGAGGCAATAGATACAGAACCACTCAAAAGTTGACAGATTTAGTTAAAGAATTTTATGACCGCAAGACTCCTCAAATTCTGAGATGCTATTGGTTTTACTTGGCAATTTGAGAACCAGGGGAATCTGTGTCGGGATTTTTGACTAGGTTAGAGTGACTGGCAGAGGCATGTGACTTTGGTTTAATCCTTAATGAAATGTTTAGAGACTGTTTGGTATGTGGGACTAAAGATGTAACCATGCAAAAGCATCCATTAGCTGAAGCCCAACTGGAGCTTAAGTGGAGTAAATGAGTTGCCTGGTATTCCAATGGAAGTGGACATCCTTGCCCGTCCAACTGAGTTTAGGGAACACCATTTGAGTGAAGGCAACTGTGTACCCTCACTCTGGACATATCTTGAACAGAAGGACTCTATTTTAGCCCACAGCAAAGCCCCAAACAAAGCCAAGCCTCAGACAAGCAGTTAACATTTTCTTCAGGATTTGGGCCAACAAGCCATTGTCATTGCTGCCAACGTGCTGACTCAAGACAGCAAAAGAATCCAACTAGACCTAAATTCAGTAACAGAACTCATTGGCCAATATCCAGGAGAGTGCACATCCTAGAAAGTCCATGTACATCTGGTTTGGAATAGTCAAACTGCAACATCCAAATCAGGACCAATCAAAATAAACATTTTGTGAAATGGCCGAAAGGAGGTCGATACTAGCAAAACCGTTTCAGTGATCACTGGGCCACTCTTTAAAAAATTCTCTCCAGACTCCAGCCCTTAAGTTTGTGCAAGACCTCAGCTGTACTGAGAACCTTATTTGGGCAACCTTTACAGATTAAGGTTACAACTTCGGTTCCAGCCTCTAATGAGAAGCAGCTGGTTCAGTTACCGTGGATGTAGAAAAAGCTGGGGCCTAATCTTGATGGGGCAGAATTGGTCGAGAAAGATTCACCTAGACTGGCTCAACATTTTTTGATTAGAAAATGGCTGCCTGAGTGAAGTCCTGAAGTTCTGAAAGTGTTTCAGAAGGTCCAGGGACTATGAAAGGAGCCAAACCGCTTTACATGTTGACCAGGAAGCAATTCCACGATTCTGCAAGGCCTAACAGTGCCATTACCTTATGTGCAAAAGTAGATACAGAAATCAGGAGGTTGGAAAGCGAAGGAATCATCAAATCAGTCCAGTTTGAGGAATGGACAACACCAGTCATACTGATTGTGCAGCTCGACATGTCAGTTCACCTTTGTGAGGATGTTAAACAAACAGTAAACTGCTTCTCGCAACTGAATATATACCCAACCTAGTGCATAGAGGGCCTGTCCTTCACAAAGCTGGACTTGAGCTATTGCAGTTAGAGAAGGGTTCCCAGAAGTATACTATATTTATTACCCATAGAGGTTTGTATCAACATACAAGACTGCCATTTGGGTTTATCATCAGCCTGTGCAATTTTGCAGTGGATGATGGAGAACATTTTACAAGGTCTACCCAGATTTATCTAATGATATGGTGATAAAAGCTCTTAAGGAACTTGGACATTTCTCCCGGGCAGACATACACTTTAGAAGGGAAAAATGTGTTTCAGGCAGCCCAAGAAACCTACCTGGGCTACAGAGTTGACACGACTGGGTTACACCTGATGGAAGATAAAGTAAAGATGATTAAAGGTGCCCCAGTTTGAAAATCTGTACCAGAGCTTAGGCCTTTCCTTGGGCTTGTGAGCTATTACAGAAAGTTCATACATAACCCTGGCCTCCATCTTGGCACCTTTGCATCAACTCTTAAGAAAGGGTCAGCGATGGAAATGGTTGCATAGCCAAGTCTTAGCTTTCAAGAAAGAGAAGAAACAGCTATTGTCCTCTCAGATGTTGACACTGTATGATCCCAAGTGAGATCTAGTACTGACATGCTTTGCCCCTGTGTACAGCATTGTGGTAGTATTAGCTCATGGGTGGCCCAATGGTGAGGAACGCACAATTGCGTATGCAACCAGGTCATTGGATAATGCAAAGCATAAATATGCCCAAATAGAGGAGTAAGGTTTGGCAGTCATACTTGGAGTCAGTAAGTTCCACCAATACCTTCATGGATGTAAATTTATAATAGTAATGAACTATGAATCCCTTCTAAGTCTACGTAAAAGAGGACAAGGCAATGATGCCCATAGCTTCAGACTAAATTCAGCAGTGGTCTGTAATACTAAGTGCATAAAATTGCAATTTGGAACACTGTTCAGGAGGCCAAATAGCAAATGCACATGTCTTGAGCAGCCTCCTACTAGCAGATACACTACTGCAGTACCGAAGAGTCCATAATGGTTTTTGGACGCACCTACAGTCACAACTGGCAATATCAGACTTTGAGCACAGAAAGATCTGGCCCTGAGAAACCTGAAACAGCTAGTGGTGATGGGGGCACCTGGAGAACCCAGATCACAGTAGAAGTTGCCGTGTTATTATAGTGAGCAAGAACAATTGTCCCAAGCAAAGGTCACCACCAGATATTGCCTGAACTCCACGAAGGTCATCCAGGGTTTTCCAAAATTGTGTTGGTGAAAAGTTATATCTGGTGGCCTGGATTGGATGCAGACATAGCTGTATTGCTGGGCCAGTGCCAAGAGTGCCAACAAGAACAAAAATTTGCCACCAGCAGCTCCTCCACATATGTGGGACTGGCCAGGTAAACCCTGGACTCAGTTACACACCGACTGTGCAGATCCTGTCATGGACCCAATGTTCTCAGTCATTTTGGATGCCCACTCAAACTGGCTGAACATGCATGGCACTCACTTGTCAAACACAGGGATGATGACAGAAAAAACTATGTGCACCTTTTACAATACACTGATTCTTGGAAGTGTTGGTCATAGATAATGAGCCATCATTTGCCAAGCAGGAAATTTGAATATTTCCTAAGGTCGAATGTTATTCATCATGTGAGGACAGCTCTGTGCCATCTATCATCCAATAGTCTGGCAAAAAGAATGGTCCAAACTTTGAAGGCAAGCTAAAAGAAACAGCCTACAACTTCACAAAACACCAAACTGCCTTGGTTGCTATGTGATTATAGGTCTGCCACTCATGCAACTGCAGGAATAGCTGTAGCAGTGTTGCTAATAGGGGAGAAGACTCCACATCAGGTTAAGTGTAATTTTCCTGGACTTTGTGGGACGAGGGAGGAGTGTGATATGGTATCAGGAACATCAACACCAGACACAAGACTCCGCTAATCAAGAGAGACAATTTACTCCAAGGAACAAAATCTAGGGAACCATGGCAATGGCCCTGCATGGGGAAGAGGCATGGTCAACATGAGGTCAGGGCCAAAGATGTGCAAAAACCAGGTAAATGTAGTGGTCCTGAACAAGCATGCGGACCATATGAAAGCTGCAGACTTGCTAATGGTGGAGGAGCAATGTGCCTGGCTCCTCAACTACCTTTCCAACTGTTAAAAACCCATGAGTTCTCCCTCTATGTCAATTGAAGACACCTCAAAGTCTGAGATGGACATGGTGCGTGTCATCACCTAGATGCCTTTGCCTGCTGAATAGGAGAGTGAATTTCTTCCAAATTGCTCCAGACACTAGAAGTGAGCTACTGTTGGGTACATGCCACCCGTATCAATGGTAGCATTAGAAGAAACTGACTCGGTGCTAAAATGCCCCAGGAGTAACTGCAAAAAAAAACTGACCTATGTCTTCAGATTAAGAGGAGAGGGATGTAATGATTGTAACTAGATCAGATCAGGTGGACCTCATGGAATATGATTCCACTGATTGGGGCTGTTAATCTGGTCCAATCAAGGAACGCTGGCTGACAGATATAAATAGGAGTGTCCGACTCAGAGCTGGCTCAGAGGAAGCTGGACCAATGTCTAGGACTCTTTGTGTGTAAATACAGGATAACTTGATAATGGGATACCAGCCTCTGTGGAGTTATTTCACCAACCTTTTGGTTTCACTATTGCAGAAGCCCTGTTTGAAGGTGGATGTGTAAAACCATTTCTACTAAAGGGATAACATTTAGAGCAGTTAAAGGAATAGGTTACCTCAATGCAAGAATTTTAAGTTAAAAGTTCCAAACCAAAAGTGTTTGACTAAAACCCTTAAGGTGTTAGTTGAAGCTTAGAAAGTCTAAAAGCCAGTTGTATGAAGGCTCAAGGAAGAGGCTATTTGATTTTCAGTTCAAGGAATTGAAGTATCAATTAAGTCCAATGGATGTATTTGAATATAACATAAGAAGTAGGAGCAGGAATATGCCACTTAGCATCTCAAGCCTGCCCCACTATTATATGCAGTTCTTGCATAAGAACGTGCAGATGTCCCTGTCATGTTTTTAGATTTTCCCTTTATTTAGCTAATAGTCTGCCTTTTGAATCTTCCTACCAATGTGTATAACCTCACACTTTTCTATCTTGAGCTGCCTGCCTAGTTTTTGTCTGGTCAAATTATTTATGTCCTCTTGCACATTCCTTCCATTCTCAATAAACATGTCCTTCTGCCTGTTTTGTATCAGCAAATTTGGATACATTACATTCTGACCACCGCCTCCCCACCTTCCTTCATGTTATTAGTATAAAAACATAAAATTGCCATATTGTCACCGGAGAGCTACAGTTTCTGGTGGTGGTTTAACCTGAGGTTCACCAGGTGAGGTGAGAGATTGAGAAGGATATTCTGTGACGTAACCTCAACTGATGCAGAAATTGAACCCACACTGTCTTCATAAAACTAGCCATCCAGACAAGTAACCTAAATGATACCCTTTTAAGGCCCTCACACTGATGCTTGGGCATTCTACTAGTTATATCTTTCCAACCTAAACAGGACCCATTAACCCTTATTCTGTCTTCTGTTTGTCAATGAATCCTCAAAGACTTCAATTAGTCAAGAATGTGGGGTAATAATAAATGCTGTGAGAGGCTTTCAGTCATATTAGGAAGTAAAGGGAGGGTTTTTTTTTGCAGTCTGCTCTATTAGTTGTTTACAGTGTACCCTTAGTTAATTTTGACTTTGTTGTGGTCAAAGTCTTTAAAATGTGAAATCTTCTGTGATCCTTTGAGTTGGTTACTGGGAATTTAAATCTTTTATTTGGAAGAAGCATTGGACTCGATGGTATTGTATCACAAGATACAGATTGTGGTGGAATACAATTCTGCCATTGTTGTAGGCTCAGTTTTGAGCTGCTTTCTGTTCTAAATTGACTATTTAGTGCAATATCAGTCAGACAACACAGTTGTGTTGCTTTCTCTTACCAATGCTATTTTGGACAGGTTCATCCATAACAGGATGCTGTGTGAGGATTTGGTCACATTATTTTGCCCTCACTAAATTTATTTGTAATTGTGTTAGTCTTGTGATGGACATTGAAATTCCCCAACCCTTAGTAAATTCAAGGCACATTCTGTGTTCATTTCAGAATGATGTATATTGTGCAGGATATAAAAAGAAAAATAATGAATTGGTATAATTTTTCATTTATATCTATTTATGGTGAATGACATTATTTAAATAAATCTATGCAGTAGTTTTTATGGCGATCCTTTGCAAAAACACAGTGGTGCAGTCGAAGAGTATTATCTCTTCACGGCACGGTGACTCAGTGGCTAGCACTGCAGCCTAACAGCGCCACGGACCCGGGTTCGATTCCAGCCTCGGGTAACTGTCTGTGCAGAATTTGCACATTCTCACCGTGTCTGCGTGGGTTTTCTCTGGGTGCTCCGGTTTCCTCCCACAGTCCAAAGATGTACAGGCTAGGTGGATTGGCCTTGCTAAATTGCCCATCGTGTTCAGGGGTGTGTGGGTTATAGGGGGATGGGTCTGGGTGCGATGGTCCAAGAGGTGGTGTAGACTTGTTGGGCCAAAGGGCCTGTTTCCACCTTGTTGGGATTCTAATCTAATCATCCAATCATCTTACCTTATTCATTATTCTCATTGTTAATCACATAAAGATAACGATGCTCAAGTACAATTATGACGTGCAAATAAAATGTCTTAGAAGAATCAACTTTTTGTCAGAAATGAATGTGGCCAGCTTAAAAACAAAATATGATTCCTTCTTTATTTCCTTACAGCTTCCAAGCCATGTCCCAGAATTTGATCCTTATTCTAATGATCCCTGGGAAGTTCGACATAGGGCTCTCAAACACTTTCAGCAAGCTGCACGAAAGGTACAAACACATGTCAAAATATATCGATGAATCCATTCTATAACAGCTACTCTTGCAAAACACAAGTTACTTTCTGATTGAAAGGTGATGATCAATTATGCTGCAAGTATTTTTTCTTATTATTTGTACTGTTAATGGTTGGCTTTACAGCCACAAGTGTTGGAGAGTAATGACGGCCATACAGAGGCTGCATCCCCAAATCAGTGCCGAAATCTGATGCTGCTTGGCCTGCTGTGTTCGTCCAGCTCTACACCTTGTTATCCCTGAAATCATTGATCATGTGCAACTAAAGCAATGTGAAGTAGACAGAGGCTGGCAGCCTTCATGCAAGTGCAAAGTAAGTTAATGTTAACAAAGTAAGCTATAAGAGAGACCCAATGCAGAGGCATGAGATTGATGCTTGTTTCTGTCCATCAGTGATCTGCAAGTCATAAGTGTCCCTGAACTTCAACTTAAGGGTTAAAGGGTTGAACTGGTGTACGAGTTGGTCAGAGAGCAGGCATGATGTTATTAGGCTGATGATTTGCTGGTACTGACCTGTATGGATGTAGGGTTGAGGAGGATAGTAGCTATGGAGTTTGCACGGGTCTAGTCACAAAGCATTTGTATGATGGCCAGGTCAAGCTTTTGGCAAACTGCACCAGCTCATTATATGCCCTGATTCACATGTCAGGAATTTGTACCATTTAGTTTCTCAATGAAGGAATGGAGAGCAGAAAGTGGTATGTTAATAGGGTGAGTCGGAGCATCAATAAACTGCAAATGCATGGAAATAAGGTATTGACAACTCAATGGCAAGATTCTGTTGTCTCCATTTAAAGCTCGGGAGGAAAATTAGGAAATGTCTTCTCAACATCATGAGCTGATATTGTTTCATTCTCGCTATACTTTCCCACCTTTCTTACCATTGATCATGCCAAACCAGGCAGAAGAAGTTCTGCACACTATAACTTTATAGTTGTTTTTGCATTGCATGACCCTTTGACGGCCAGCAGAAGCTGAATGTTCCTGCCTCTCATGATGGCTGGTGTAGATATTTTTTCATCATTTTGTTCAGAGACATTATTACACACCTTTGAAGCAGGTCAAACTTGAACCATTGCACTATAACAGTCCTTCTAATAATCGCTGGTGTAGGGTCATCTCAGTTCAGATGTTTGTCTGCCAAAAGAAACAGTCATGGTAAAACCACTTAATGAAGGTTAAGAAAATAAATTATCATTTTACTTAAAATTATACCCTTTATTTCTGTTTTGCCCCTCACACAATATTGTCTCTTTCTCATTATCTAACTGTTTTAAGTATACTGGCTTATTTTCTCTACACATTGTATATTCTTTATTAGGAATAGAAAACATTTTGACAGACTTGTCTCACTGTTATTTTGAAGGTGGAAACAAGATTGAAAAAGTGTAATTGAATACTAATGCTCCATGGAAGGCTATTCCTTTTCCAATGATAACGCTTCAGGCTGAAGTAGCCCAAGCTAACACTTTACCCTTGGTCTGAACTAATACAATTCCATTGTGTGCATGTGAAATTTAACCTGAGAATATGCGTCTCATACAGTCGTCAACTGCGCTCCTCAACAGCCTGTGTTTCTGATTGCATGCCAAAGATGTCCTTCCCATTTTCTTTGAATACATTATCCCATGGGTCTTCTGTGCTAATGATTTAGTTCCAAACTATAACAGAAAGGTGATTTTAGGGATTAGGGAGGCAGAAAGTAGGTAACTATAGGCCAGCCAGTTAGCTTGATATCTTAAGTTCAAGGTAATTACACAGAGCCAACATGATGTTGTCAAAGGGAAAGCTTGTTCAACTAATTTATTGAAGCGGTTTGAAGTAGTAAATTTTGCTGTAAATAAAAGGGAAGCAGTGAATTTATTGTATTTAGATTTCCAGATAAGGTGTTGCATCAAAAGTTATTGTCGAAAATAAAAGCTCCTTGTGTAGGGTGTAACTTATTGACATGGATAGAAGATTGGCTTGCATGAATCACTGAAGTTTAGTAGAAAGGTACATCAAGTAATCAGGAAAGCTAATAGAATGTTTCAGTTTATTGTGAGGGGAAGTGAGTGCAAAAATAGGGAGGTCATGCTTCAGTTATACTGGGTACCAATGAGATTGCATCTGGAGTACTGTATACAGTACTGGTCAACATACTTATGGAAGGATGTGAATGCATTGGAGGCAGTTCAGAGAAGGTTAGACTAATACCTGGAAATAATGGATTTCCTTCTGAGGAAGTTTTAGAATAACTAGGGCTGTGTCCTTTGGAGTTTAGAAAAGTCAGACGTGACGTAATTGAAACAAGATCCTGAGGGGACTTGGCCTGAGGGGACTTGGGATGAGCAAGAAATGCTGGCCAGCCAGCGATGCCCACATCCCACAAAAATGAATTTAAAAAATGTGAATGCTGAAAGGAATTTTCCTCTTGTGGAAGAAATTCAAAATAAGGGGGTGCCCATTTAAAACAGAGATGAAGAAATCTGTTTTTCTCTGAGGTCGAGTGTTTTTGGAATTCCAAAAAAGGCAGTGGATGCAGAATCTTTTTTTTTTAAAAGCAGGAATAGATAGATTCTTGATTGCCAAGGATTTGAAAGATTATTGAGGCCAAGTGGTCTTCTCTTGTTCCTTGTTCATACGTTGGTCACTTGTCTTCTCCAACTTTGAATTCAATAACTTGATAAAGAAACTGAACCCTGCTCCATTCTATTCGATGATATGAGCCACATAGCTAATTCACTTTGTTTTTGATGGTATTGCTTTCAAAATTCTCAGCATAGCTTAAATATTCATTAAATAGCTATAATCATCAAATCACAGAAATCTATTGTGCAAAGAGGCTGTACAGTTGATCATGTGTGTGACAACGAAGAGGGAGCTATCTGTTCGATCCCCATTTTCCAGCTCCTTTCTTATTCAGTAACAGGATGTGGGCATCAGTGGCTAGGCCATATTTTCTTGCCCTCCCCTAATTGTCCAGAGGGCAGTTAAGGATCAACCGCATTGCTGTGTTTCTGGAGTCGCATGTAGATCAGACCAGATAAGGATGACAGACACATTCTCCAGAAGGACTTATCGAAAAGACAAGGAGGTGGGCAGAGGGGGCAGAGTTGCCTTGTTAGTTAAGAATGAATTTAAATCTATGGCACTGAATGACATAGGGTCAGAGGATATGGAGTCTGTGTGGGTGGAGTTGAGGAACCACAAAGGCAAAAAAAACCATAATGGGAGTTATGTACAGACCTCCTAACAGTGATCAGGACGAGGGGCGCAAGATGTACCGGGAAATAGATAGGGCATGTCAGAAAAGGAAGGTCATGGTGATCATGGGGGACTTCAATATGCGGGTAGACTGGGTGAATAATGTTGCCAGTGGATCCAAAGAAAGGGAATTCATGGAATGTTTGCAGGATGGCTTTTTGGAACAGCTTGTGATGGAGCCCACAAGGGAGCAGGCTATTCTGGACTTCGTGCTATGTAACGAGCCAGTCCTTATAAAAGACCTTAAAGTAAAGGAACACTTAGGAGGCAGTGATCATAATACAGTAGAGTTCAGTCTGCAGTTTGTAAGAGAGGAAGCAAAATCAGGTGTAACGCTGTTACAGTTAAATAAAGGTATAAATAAACAGGGGCATGAGAGAGGAATTGACAAAAGTCGACTGGAAGCAGAGCCTAGCGGGGAAGACAGTAGAGCAACAATGGCAGGAGTTTCTGGGTGTAATTGAGGACACAGTACAGAGCTTCATCCCAAAGAAAAGAAAGATTATCCAGGGTGGGATTAGACAGCCATGGCTGACAAAGGAAGTCAGGAAATGTATCAAAGAAAAAGAGACAGCCTATAAAGTGGCCAAGAGCACTGGGAAATCAGAAGATTGGGAAGGCTACAGAAATAAACAGAGGATAACAAAGAGAGAAATAAGGAAGGAGAGGATCAAATATGAAGGTAGGCTAGCTAGTAGTATTAGAAATGATAGTAAAAGCTTCTTTCAATACATAAGAAACAAACATGAGGCAAAAGTAGACATTGGGCCACTCCAAATTGATGCAGGAAGGCTAGTGATGGAAGATAAGGAAATAGCTGAAGAAGTTAATAAATACTTTGCGTCAGTCTTCACAGTGGAAGACGTGAGTAGGATGCTAACAATTAAGAAGAGTCAGGGGGCAGAGTTGAGTATGGTAGGCATTACAAAAGAGAAAGTGCTAGAAAAGCTTAAAGGTCTAAAAATTGATAAATCTCCTGGCCCCAGTGGGCTACATCCTGGAGTTCTGAAGGAGGTGGCTGAGGAAATAGTGGAGGCTTTGGTCGTGATCTTTCAAAAATCACTGGAGTCAGAGAAAGTCCCAGATGATTGGAAAATTCTGTTGTAACCCCCTTGTTTAAGAAAGGATCAAGGCAAAAGATGGAAAATTATATGCCGATTAGCCTAACTTCGGTTGTTGGTAAAATTCTAGAATCCATTGTCAAGGATAAGATTTCTAAATTCTTGGAATGCAGGGTCGGGTTAGAACAAGTCAACATGGATTTAGTAAGGGGAGGTTGTGCCTGACAAACCTGTTAGAATTCTTTGAAGAGGTAACAAGTATGTTAGACCAGGGAAACCCAGTGGATGTTATCTATCTAGACTTCCAAAAGGTCTTTGGTAAGGTGCCTCGCAGGAGGCTGCTGCGTAAGGTGAGGGCGCATGGTGTTCAAGGTGAGCTACTGGCTTGGATTGAGGATTGGCTGTCTGACAGAAGGCAGAGAGTTGGGATAAAAAGCTCTTTTCGGAATGGCAACCGGTGACAAGTGGTGTCCCACAGGGTGCCGTGTTGGGGCCGCAGCTGTTCACTTTATATATAAATGGTCTGGATGAAGGGACTGGGGACATTCTGGCAAAGTTTGCGATGATACGAAGTTAGGTGGACATGCAGGTAGTACTGAGGAGGTCGGGAGGCTGCAGAAAGATTTAGACAGTTTAGGAGAGTGGTCCAGAAAATGGCTGATGAAATTTAATATGAGTAAATGTGAGGTCTTGCACTTTGGAAAAAAGAATACAGGCATGGACTATTTTCTAAACGGTGAGAAAATTCTTAAAGCTGAAGTAACAAAGGGATCTGGGAGTGCTCGTCCAGGATTCTCTAAAAGTTAACTTGCAGATTGAGTCTGTGATGAAGAAAGCGAATGTAATGTTGTCACTTATCTCAAGAGGGTTGGAATATAAAAGCAGCAATGTGCTTCTGAGACTTTATAAAGCTCTAGTTAGGCCCCATTTAGAATACTGTGTCCAATTTTGGGCCCCACACCTCAGGAAGGACATACTGGCGCTGGAGTGTGTCCAGCGGAGATTCACACGGATGATCCCTGGAATGGTAGGTTTAACGTACGATGAACGGCTAAGGAACCTGGGATTTTATTCATCAGAGTTTAGAAGATTGAGGGGAGATCTAATAGAAACATACAAGATAATGCATGGCTTAGAAAGGGTGGACGCTGGGAAGTTGTTTCCATTAGGCGGGGAGACTAGGACCCGTGGGCACAGCCTTAGAATTAGAGGGGGTAAATTTAAAATGGAAATGAGGAGACATTTCTTTAGCCAGAGAGTGGTGGGCCTGTGGAATTCATTGCCACAGAGTGCAGTGGAGGCCAGGACATTAAAAGCCTTCAAGGCAGAGATCAATAAATTCTTGATCTCACAAAGAATCAAGCGCTACGGGGAGAGTGCAAAGGAAGTGGAGTTGAAATGCCCATCAGCCATGATTTAAATGGCAAAGTGGACTCGATGGGCCGAATGGCCTTACTTCCACTCCTATGTCTTATGGTCTTATGGACATTAGTGAATCAGATGGGATTTCCCAACAATTGGCTTCGGTTTCATTGTCATCATTAGACTCAATTTCAGGTTTTCATTTAATTAAAATCGGCCATTTGCCACGGCAGAATTCGAACCTGGGTGCCAGACATTACCTAGTTCTCTAGAGTAATAGTCCAGTCCACCAAGCCATCATCTCCTTCAACCATAGCCTTGTAAGTTGTGTAACTTCAAGTGCGTAACTACTTTAAATGCTGTGAAAGTTTCTTCCTTTAACACTTTTTCAGGCAGTTGGCTCCAGAATTCCACCACCTTCCGAATGAATAAGTTCTCCTCAACACCTCTAATCCTTCAGTCAGTTCGGTCAACAACAAAAGAGAAAAAAAGAAATAACCTTTCTGCTAAGGCAACAGATTCTTTCTGTTCACTCTATCAAGATTATTCATAAACTATGTGCCTCAGTTGAACCTCCCCTCAGCTTTGTCTGTTCCAGAAAAAAACAGCCTATTATTTTCTGAATAATAAAATGTGAGGCTGGATGAATACAGCAGGCCCAGCAGCATCTCAGGAGCACAAAAGCTGACATTTCAGGCCTAGACCCTTCATCAGAGAGGGGGATGGGGTGAGGGTTCAGAAATAAATAGGGAGAGAGGGGGAGGCGGACCGAAGATGGAGAGAAAAGAAGATAGGTGGAGAGGAGAGTATAGCTGGGAGGTAGGGAGGGAATAGGTCAGTCCAGGGAAGACGGACAGGTCAAGGAGGTGGGATGAGGTTAGTAGGTAGGAGATGGAGGTGCGGCTTGGGGTGGGAGGAAGGGATGGGTAAGAGGAAGAACAGGTTAGGGAGGCAGAGACAGGTTGGACTGGTTTTGGGATACAGTGGGTGGAGGGGATGAGCTGGGCTGGTTGTGTGGTGCGATGGGGGGAGGGGACGAACTGGGCTGGTTTTGGGATGTGGTGGGGGAAGGGGAAATTTTGAATCTGGTGAAGTCCACATTGATGCCATTGGCTGCAGGGTTCCCAAGTGGAATATGAGTTGCTGTTCATGCAACCCCCCATTTTCTCCCCTTTGGTCCAGGAACTCCCTACCTATGTCCGTGACACCACCCACGCCCTCCACCTCCTCCAGGACTTCCAATTCCCTGGCCCCCAACACCTCATTTTCACCATGGACGTCCAGTACACCTGTATTCCGCATGCAGATGGCCTCAATGCCCTCCGCTTCTTCCTGTCCCGCAGGCCCGACCAGACCCCTCCACCGACACCCTCATCCGCCTAGCCGAACTGGTCCTCACCCTCAACAACTTCTCTTTCGATTCCTCCCACTTCCTACAGACAAAGGGGGTGGCCATGGGCACCCACACGGGCCCCTGCTATGCCTGCCTCTTTGTAGGTTACAGGCCCCAAACCCCACCTCTTCCTCCGTTACATTGATGACTGTATCGGCACCGCCTCTTGCCCCCCAGAGGAGCTCGAACAGTTCATCCACTTCACCAACACCTTCCACCCCAACCTTCAGTTCACCTGGGCCATCTCCAGCACATCCCTCACCTTCCTGGACCTCTCAGTCTCCATCTCAGGCAACCAGCTTGTAACTGATGTCCATTTCAAGCCCACCGACTCCAACAGCTACCTAGAATACACCTCCTCCCACCCACCCTCCTGCAAAAATTCCATCCCCTATTCCCAATTCCTCCACCTCTGCCGCATCTGCTCACATGATGAGGCATTCCACTCCCGCACATCCCAGATGTCCAAGTTCTTCAAGAACCGAACTTTCCCCCCACAATGGTCGAGAACGCCCTTGACCGCGCCTCCCACATTTCCCGCAACACATCACTCACACCCCGCCCCTGCCACAACCGCCCAAAGAGGATCCCCCTCATTCTCATACACCACCCCACCAACCTCCGGATACAATGCATCATCCTCCGACACTTCCGCCATCTACAATCCGACCCCACCGCCCAAGACATTTTTCCATCCCCACCCTTGTCTGCTTTCCGGAAAGACCGATCTCTCCGTGACTCCCTTGTTCGCTCCACACTGCCCTCCAACCCCACCACACCCGGCACCTTCCCCTGCAACCGCAGGAAATGCTACACTTGCCCCCCACCTCCGCCCTCACCCCTATCCCAGGCCCCAAGATGACTTTCCATATTAAGCAGAGGTTCACCTGCACATCTGCCAATGTGGTATACTGCATCCATTGTACCCAGTGTGACTTCCTCTACATTGGGGAAACCAAGCGGAGGCTTGGGGACCACTTTGCAGAACACCTCCGCTCGGTTCGCAATAAGCAACTGCACCTCCCAGTCGCGAACCATTTTAACTCCCCCTCCCATTCTTTAGATGACATGTCCATCATGGGCCTCCTGCAGTGCCACAATGATGCCACCCGAAGTTTGCAGGAACAGCAACTCATATTCCGCTTGGGAACCCTGCAGCCCAATGGTATCAATGTGGACTTCACCAGCTTCAAAATCTCCCCTTCCCCCACCACATCCCAAAACCAGCCCAGTTCGTCCCCTCCTCCCATTGCACCACACAACCAGCCCAGCTCATCCCCTCCACCCACTGCATCCCAAAACCAGCCCAGCCTGTCTCTGCCTCCCTAACCTGTTCTTCCTCTCACCCATCCCTTCCTCCCACCCCAAGCCGCACCTCCATTTCCCACCTACTAACCTCATCCCATCTCCTTGACCTGTCCATCTTCCCAGGACTGACCTATCCCCTCCCTACCTCCCCACCTATACTCTCCTCTCCACCTATCTTCTTTTCTCTCCATCTTCGGTCTGCCTCCCTCTCTCTCCCTATTTATTCCAGAACCCTCACCCCATCCCCCTCTCTGATGAAGGGTCTAGGCCTGAAACGTCAGCTTTTGTGCTCCTCAGTTGCTGCTGGGCCTGCTGTGTTCATCCAGCCTCACATTTTATTATCTTGGATTCTCCAGCATCTGCAGTTCCCATTATCACTATTATTTTCTGAAACCTAGAATTGTCCAGTGGATACATCATCTTACAAGATTTCCTCTGTCTTTTATCTGGATCTCTTCCTTTCTGTAAGCCATATGCAGCACTCTAAGTAGTGTTTTATGCAGTTCTACCCTGGCTTCCTTGTTCTTGCATTCTGTTTCATGTAACAAATGAAAGAATGCAATACCACGCTGTACTACCTGTCCCATTGTTTTTAGAGATCTGTGAATTTGCCTTCCAACATTCTTCTGAACCTCTGCACTTCTTTGTATCACCACTTATTGAGTATTCTCTTGCCTTATTTGTTGTTCCAAGTTCATTACTTCATGTTTCTCCACAATAAGTTTTATTTCTCATTTTTTTGCCCACCTGATCACTCCACTGATATCTGTCTCATTACTCATTTGTTTAGATGTGTCCACACTGGCTGGGCCACCTTTTATTCCCCTTCCTTAGATGCGCTTGAGAACGTGGTGGTGATCTGCCTTTCTGTACTGGTCCTGTCTAGGTGGGATATGTAGCTCATGATGCCATTCAAGAGGGACTCCAGGATTTTAACCCAGCAACACTGAAGGAAAGGTGATATAATTCCATGTCAAGATGACAAATGGCTTGGAAACAAACTTGCAAGTATTGCCGATCCTGTCTTCCTTGGCCTACAGCATTTTTAGTGCTCAACGTACTGTATAGACGACCAACTAAAGGGAAAGATGTAGAGGAACAACACTGCAAGGAACTACAGATAGGTGCAAACATGATAGTGATTATAACAAGGACTTCAATTACCAGTATATAGACCGGGATAGTGGTAGTCTAAGGGCTGCTTTCCTAGTTTGTGTTGAGGAGAATTTCCAACAGTAGAAAGAAGGCACTGCTAGACCTGAAACTTGGGAATGAGGTGGGTTGAGTAGATCAACTGATGGTGAAGGGACATTTAGGGGGCAGTGACTATTGCACCTTAAGATTTAGGATGGTTTTTAAAAAAATGGCATTGTTCAATCTAGAATAAGAAAATCAACTAATGGAGAGCCAGCTTCATTGGGACAACAGATCATAGGAACTGCAGACGCTGGAGAATCCAAGATAACAAGGGGAGCGGGATGGAACATCTCAGGCCAAGCAGCATCTTAGGAGACGGAAAGCTGATGTTTCAGGCCTAGACCCTTCATCAGAAATGGGGGAAGGGAAGAGGGTTCTGAAATAAATAGGGAGACAGGTGGAGACAGATCAAAGATGGATAGAGGAGAATATAGGTGGAGAGGAGACAGACACGCCAAGGAGGTGGGATGAGGTTAGACGATAGGAAATGGAGGTGCAGCTTGAGGTGGGAGGAGGGGATGGGTGAGAGGAAGAACAGGTTAGGGAGGCGGGGACAAGCTGGGCTGGTTTTGGGATGCGGTAGGGGAGGGGAGATGTTGAAGCTTGTGAAATCCACATTGATACCATTGGGCTGCAGGGTCCCCAAGCAGAATATGAGTTGCTGTTCGTGCAACCTTCGAGTAGCATCATTGTGGCACTGCAGGAGGCGCAGGATGGACGTGTTGTCTAAGGAATGTGAGGGGGAGTTGAAATGGTTCATGACTGGGAGGTGCAGTTGTTTATTGTGAACCGAGCGTAGGTGTTCTGCAAAGCGGTCCCCAAGCCTCCGCTTGGTTTCCCCAATGTAGAGGAGGCCACAGCGCCTACAGCGGATGCAGAATACCACATTATCAGATGTGCACGTAAACCTCTGCTTGATATGGAAAGTCTTCTTGGGGCCTGGGATGGGAGTGAGGGAGGAGGTATGGGGGCAGGTGTAGCACTTCCTGCGGTTGCAGGGAAAAGTGCCAGGTGTGGTGGGGTTGGAGGGCAGTGTGGAGCAGACGAGGGAGTCATGGAGAGAGTGGTCCTTCTGGAAAGCAGATAAGGGTGGGAGGGAAAAATGTCTTAGTTGGTGGGGTCGGATTGCAGGTGGTGGAATTGTCGGAGGATGATGTGTTGGATCTGGAGGTTGGTGGGGTGGTACGTGAGGACGAGGGGGATTTTCTTTTGGTTGTTATTGCGGGGATGGGATGTGAGGAATGAGTTGAGGGAAATGCGGGAGACATGGTCGAGGGCGTTCTCAACCACTGCAGGGGAGAAAGTTGCGGTCCTCGAAAAACGAGACTATCTGAGATGTACAGGAGTGGAATGCCTCATCCTGGATCCGGCGGAAGCAAAGGAATTGGGAATAGGGGATGGAATTTTTGCAGGAAGGTGGGTGGGAGGAGGTGTATTCTAGGTAGCCGTGAGAGTCGGTGGGCTTGACATGCATATCGGTTTCTAGGTTACCCGAGATGGAGACAGAGAGGTCCAGGAAGGTGAGGGAGGTGTTAGAGTTAGTCCAGTGAACTTAAGGTTGGGGTGGAAGGTGTTGGTGAAGTGGATGAACTGTTCGAGCTCCTCGTGGGAGCTCAAGGCGGTGCCAGTACAGCCATCAATGTAACAGAGGAAGAAGTAGCTACAGAAGAGGGATTGTTCCACGTAACCTACAATGAGGCAGGCATAGCTTGGGCCCATACGGGTGCCCATAGCCACTCCCTTTGTATGTAGGCAGTGAGAGGAATTGAAAGAGTAGTTGTTGAGGGTGAGGACGAGTTTGGCTAAGCGGATGAGGGTATCAGTGGAGGGGGCTGGTCAGGCCTGCAAGACAGGAAGAAGCAGAGGGCCTTTAGGCCATCTGCATGGGGAGTGCAGGTGTATAGGGACTGGACATCCATAGTTAAAATGAGGTGTTGGGGGCCCCGGAATTGGACATTCTGGAGGAGGTGGAGGGTGTGGGTGGTGTCACGGATGTAGGTGGGGAGTTCCTGGACCAAGGGGGAGAAAATGGAGTCCAGATAGGTGGAGATGAGTTCAGTGGGCAGGAGCAGGCAGAGACAATGGGTCGACCAGGGCAGGCAGGTGTGCGGGGTTGGGGAATGATGAGTTTGGAGGCTGTGGGTGGGAGGTCACCTGAGGTGATGAGGTTGTGGATGTTTTGGGAGATGATGGTTTGGTGCTTGGGGTTGGGGTCATGATCGCGGGGGTGGTAGAAGGTGGTGTCGGAAAGTTGGCGTCTGGCCTCAGCGATGTAGAGTTCAGTGCGCCATACTACAATTGCGCCTCCCTTGTCCATGAGCTTTGTGGTGAGGTTGGGATTGAAGTGGAGGGAGCGGGGGAGCTGCACGTTCTGCGGGGCAGAGGTCACTATGGGGGAGAGGGATGGAGGTTGAGGCGATTGATGTCTCGGCGGCATTTGGAGATGAAGGCGGCATTTGGAGACCAGGGAAGGGTACCAGCTTTGGTCGCAAAAACAATAGTTGAATGATGGGCAGCCTTCAAAGAAGAGATTACTGAGGGACAGTCAAGGGTGGGATAAACAAACCCAGTGCTCCCTTGATGATAATTGAAATAGAAATTAACTTATGGACAAAAAAGAGTGTGCTTATGACAGGTGTCATGTGGTAAATATAGTTGAGTACTAAGCTGAATACTGAACGGTCAGAAGGGAGATAAAAGATCAAATAAGAGAAGCAGCGGGATGATGAAAAGTCATTGGTGGCTAGTATAAAAGAAAAAGCCTTCTTATAAATGTACGCAAATAGTAAGAAGTTGACAAAAGGTGGAGTCGCACTGATTAGGCCCCAGAAAGGGGAAGGCAAGAGGCATGGCAGAATTGTTAAATAAATACTTTACTCAGATCTTTTTGGCAGAGGAATAATCTCAACCATTGGAAGGGGTACATTTTATAGGGAGAAGTTATTAGATTAACTTCCAGTATTTAATGTTGACAAGGGACCAGGGCCAGATCAGATGCATCCAAGAATAGTGAAGAAGACCGGAAAGTGCAGTAGCACTGACAATTATCTTTCAATCTTCCTTCAACTGGATGCCATAAAATTACAAAATTACAAACATTACACCTTTAACTTCAAAAAAGGTTTGTGTAGCTAGACGCAGCAATTACAGACCACTCAGTTTAACTTGTGGTGGGGAGACATCTACACACAATTATTCAGTATATGATTAACAGTCATTTAGAATGATATGGGTTAAGTAGGCCAACTTAATGATTCTAATAGGATTAATACTATGACTTATCTACATTGTAATGAAAAGGTTTCTTCCAGGTGCCTTTAACACACAATTATTTGTTGAATGACACACAATACAAATACATGAGCAATATCAAGAGTGGGCCAAAATTGTCCCATCAAGCCTATTCTGCCACCCTTCAATAAAATCATGGCTAAACAAGTCCATCAATTAGTTGAAACGTTGTAGTTTCCAAGACGTGCCTTACTGAAATAAATGTTACCAATGTCCAAAATGACCTTTTTTAAAAACAAAGATTAAGGTTCAAAGATCATGATTTTTCCACAATTATTCAAAACTCAAATTCTCAAAATATTAATAGACAGTGATGAGATAGGGTTGTTTTTCAGACTGGAGGCCTGTGGCCAGCAGTGTTCCACAGGGATCGGTGCTGGGTCTACTTTTCTTTGTCATTTATATGAATGATTTGGATGAGAATATTGAAAACATGTTAAGTAAGGTTGCAGATGACACCAAAATTGGTGATGTAGTAGACTGTGACAAAGGTCATCTAAGATTCCAAAGAGATCTTGATCATTTGGGTCAGTGGGCTGAAGAGTGCCAGATGGAGTTTAATTTGGATAGATTGTAGAATCCCTGTAGTATTGTAACAGGTTCTTCGGCCCAACAAATCCACACTGACCCTCAGAGCATCCCACCCAGACCAATCCCCTATGAACCATCTAATCTACAAATCCCTGAACACATGGTCAATCTACCTCGACAACAAATCTTTGGATTGTGGGAGGAAATCCACCCACACTGTCACCTGAGGGTGGAATCGAATCCGAGTCCCCGGCGCTGTAAGGCAGCAGTGCTAACCACTGAGCCACTGTGCTGAGATATCTCATTTTGGTAAAACAGATAAAGCCAAGACTTACACAATTAAAAGTAGGGTCTTGAGTAGTGTTGTAGAACAGAGACCTAAGAGTACAGACACATAATTCTTTGAAGCTCATGTTACATGTAGATAGGAGAGTTATGAAGGCATTTAGCACACAAAGCATTCATTGCTCAGATCTTTGAGTACAGGAGTTGGAACATTATGTTGAGGTTACACAAGATATTTGTGAGGCATTTTTGGAGGACTGTATCCAATTCAGATCGCAGTGTTACAGGAATGATATTATTAAACTAGAGAAGACTCAAAAGAGATCTACCAGGATGTTGTTAGGATTGGAGGGTCAGAGGTGTAAGGAGAGGCTAGGACTTTTTTCACTGGAATTTAGGAAGCTTAGGGGTCGTCTTATAGAGTTTTTTTAAAATCATGAGGAGTATTGATATGGTGAACGACTTTTTTTCCCCCAGAGTGGGAAGTTTCAAGACTACAGTGTATATTTTTAAGGTGAGGGGAGAAAGATTTAAAAAAGACATGGGGGCTTTTTTTTCATACAGAGTGGTTTGTGTGTGGAATGAACTTGCTAAGAAAGTGGTGAATGCGGGTAAAGGTACAACATTCGAAAGACATTTGGTTAAGTACATAAATAAGAAATGTTTGGAGGGATATCGGTTAAGCACAAGCATGTGGAACTAGTTTAGTATGGGATTATGGTCAGCACAGTTGTATCGAAGGGTCAGTTTCCGTACTGTATGATGATGACTTTGAAAATTTTATAAAAACTTCCAATTTTTCCGAAGTATTTAACAGAGCTTTTTTATCACTTGCACTAATATTTTAATAGCTGCTGTTTCTTTTAACCCTAGGTTATTATACAGTGCAGGGTAAACCATAGATTGATTTTGATGCGAAAGCTTGTCAAAAAACTCAAAAGACGACCAGAAAATAAACTTTATGGAAAAGGTAAGCAATCTTTTTCTTTGAAAGAATTATAAAAAGATTTTGAGTGCAATGTATGTCAGTGACTGTGTATTTATAATTCAGATATATTTTATTTTTTCATGAATCCAGGAAGTGAAGGCTTTGCATTATTTATAGAGTGAAAAGATTTACAGTGTATAAAAAAACCACCATGTTAGCACTGGTCATCAAACAGCCATCCATTTCAATCCCATTTGCCAGCACTTGGCCTATAGCCATATGTGATATGTCATTGTAAATTATTATTAAGTTGCATTTTGGAAGGATGAATGCTAACTGGATTTGAATGTCCACACTGAAAAAGAAAAGACAACTGAATTATAATTCTAAATTATTCAAGTGGAATCTTGGTAAAGTAGCTAAATTAGTTCCAATTGATCCTTAATATCAACATAGAGTCAGAGTCCTACAGCATGGAGGTGGGCCCTCTGACCCAAACTGGTCCGTGCTAACCAAAATGTCCACCCACACTAAGCCTATTTCCGCGTACTTGACCCATTTCCTTCCAAACTTTCTTATCCATGTATTTGTCCAAATGCCTTTTTAATGTTGTTAATATACCCACCTCAACCACTACCACTGGTAGCTCATTCCACATGCATACCATCCTCTGTGTAAAAATGTTGCCACTGAGGTTCCTATATATTCTTTCCCCTCTTACCATAAACTGATGCCCCCAGGAAAAGTACTGAGTGCATTCACCCTATCCATGCCTCACATGATCTTATACACTTCCATAAGACTACCCCCTCTCAGTCTCCAACACTCCAAAGAAAAAAGTTGTATCTTGTCCAACCTCTTCCTATAACTCAGACCTTTGGGTCCTGGCAACATCTTTGTAAATATCTTCTGTACTCCTTCCAGCTTAATAACACATAATATAGCAAGGTGACTGACACTAAACTCAATACTCCAAGTGCAGCCTCACCAACGTCATCTACAACTAATTCATAACTTCCCAACTTCTATACTCAATACCCTGAATGATGAAGGCCACTGTGTCAAAAGCCCTCTTCACTGACCTATCATCATGGTGGCTCAGTGGTTAGCACTGCTGCCTCATAGCACTGGGGACCAAGATTCGATTCTACCCTTGGGTGACTGTCTGTGTTTTGCACTGAATGCGTTTGCACATTCTACCTGTGTCTGCATGGGTTTCCGCCCATAATCCAAAGATGTGCATGGTAGGTGGATTGGCTATTCTAAATTGCCCATAGTGCCCAGGGATGTTTAGAGTAGGTGGGTTAGACAAGGGAAATGCAGGGCTAGGGGACTCGTCTGGGCGGGATGCTGTTCGGAGGGATGATGTGGACTTGTTGGGCCAAATGGCCTGTTTCCATACAGTAGGGATTCTATAATTAATGTTGTAGAATTTTCAGAACTGGACAAATGACCATGAAAACACATTTGACCCTTAAGCGGCATCGTAGCTCATTAGTTAGCACTACTGCCTCATAGTGCCAGGGACCCAGATTTGATTCCAACCTTGGGCAACTGTCTGCATGGAGTTTGCATGTTCTCTTTGTGTCAGCACAGGTCTCCTCTGGGTGCTCTAGTTTCCTCACACGGTCTAAAGTTGTAAGGGCTAGGTGGATTGGCCATGCTAAATTGTCCGTTAGTATTCAGGGATGTGTAGATTAGGTTGGTTATGGGGTGTTGGGTCTGGGTGGGATGTTCTGAGAATCAGTGTGGACTTTTTGGGCCAAAGGACCAGCTTCCATACTGTAGAGATTCTATAATCTACCTGTTAGTCCACTTTCAGAGTACCATGCACTGAACTCCAAGGCCCCTCTCTTCCACTACACTCCTTAAGGCTCTACCGTTCACCATGAAACACCTACCTGGATTTGACTTTCCAAAATGTAACACCTCACACTTTCTATATTAAACTCCATTTGCCATTTCTTGGCCCATTTCCCCATTGCTGCAATGTCTAATAACCTTCCTCACTGTCCCAGATACTGCCTATTTTAGTGTCATCCATAAACTTACGACTCATGTCTTGTACGTTCTCATCCAAATCATCGATATAGATAAAAAAAAATAATGAGGCTGGAAGCGACCCCTGAGGCACACCGCTAGTCACAGCCCTATAATCAGACAAGAATCCTTCCAGTATTACTCTCTGCTTCCTACCATCAAGCCAATTATGTATCCAATTTGCCAGCTCTCCCTGGATTCCATGTGATCTAATCTTCCAGAGCAGCCTACCATGTGGAACCTTATAAAAGGCCTTACTGAAATCCATTTAGACTATGTCTACTGCCCTGCCCTCATCAATCTCCCTGGTCACTTCAAAAAGAACTCTAACAAATTTGTGAGGGATGATCTCCCATACACAAAGCTACGCTAAGTACTCCTAATCAAACCTGTTCTTCCAAATGTATGTATATCTTCTCCATCAGAATGTTCTCAAGTAATTTAACTACCACAGATGTTAAGCTTAGTCATCTATAATTACCAGGTTTTTCCCTGAAACCCTTCGTAAATAAGAGCAGAACATTTGGTACCCTGCAGTCTTCCAGGACTTCTCCCAAGGCAAACAATGATGCAGATATATCAGCCAGGGCCCTTCCAATTTCTTCCACAGCCTCTTGCTGGGTTCTTGGATGTGTCTGATCAGGACCAGGAGATATATCCACCTTCATACATTCTAATACCTTCAACACCACCTCTAATATGATATGATTGTCCCCAAGATATCGCCACTAACTTCCCCAAGTTCCCAAGTCTTCATGTTTTTCTCCACAGTAAACACAATGGAGAAGTATTCATTGAGGACCTTACCCATCTCCTGTGGTTCCAGATATACATGTCCACTTTGGTCCTCATGGGGTCCTATTCTCTCACCATTAATTTCTCCTTTGGTATAATTAAAGAATTTCTTTGGATTCACCTTAATCTTCTCAGCCAAAGTTATCTCATGCCCCCTTTTCACTCTCCTGATTTCCTCCTTTAGTACCCCTCCAGGGATTTTTTTGATCTCAGCTGCCTGTTCCTGAACCATGCCTCACTTTTTTTTCTGGCCAAAGCCTCAATATCTCTTGTCATCCAGGATTGCTACTCCTGCCAACATTGCCCTTCACCCTCTCAGGAACATACAGACTTTGAATTCTAACTGTCACACTTTTAAAGCCTCTGACCTGCTAGACGTCCCTTTGCCTGCAAACAACTATTCCAATCAACCCCTGCAAGCTCCTGTCTAATTTCATCAAAATTCGCCTTGCCCCAACTTAGAACCTGAACCCGTGGACCAGTTTTGTGCTTCTCCATAACTATTTTAGAATTAATAGAACTATGGTCACTGGTCCCAAAGTGGTCCCCACTGTCACCTCAGTCACTTGACCGGCCCTATTTTCCAAGAGTAGGGCAAGTTTTGCCCATTCCTGAATACGTCACTCTATATACTGCTTGAGGAAACTTTCCTGAACACATTTAGCCAATTCCACCACATCTGAGCCCTTAACACAATGGCAGTCCCAGTCTATTCTAGAAATATTAAAATCCCCCACTATGACAACCCTGTTGCTCCTGCAATTCTCCTCAATCTCCCTGCTATTTGTTTCTCTAATTCCGATTTACTATTTGGGAGCCTATAGTACAACCCCAATAATGTCACCATCCCCTTCTTATTTCTTCACTCCACCTCAGTTATCTCATCTCTGACTAGTGCTGTGATACTTCCCTTAATGTAACTCCCCCTCTCCTCTTTCCTGCACCTGTACCCTAGCACATTAAGCTACCAGTCCTGTCCTTCCCTTAGCTATGTTTCTGTCATGGCTATAATATCCCAGCCCCACGTATCTATCCACACCCTGAGTTCATCAGCCTTAACTGTCAGCCCCCTTGCAGTGAAATAGATGCAATTTAATTCAACTGGTAGTCCCCGCTCCCTGTCTTATTCCGTCCTGACGTGTATCTTCAACTTGATATTTCTGATTATTGTGTCTCCTTCCAGCCTCTCACTTGCCTCCCTGTAGTTTAGGATCACATCCCCTGCCAACCTAGTTGAAAGCCTGCCCTGCAACATTAGCAAATTTGCCCACCAGGATATTGGTCCTCCTCCAGTTCAAGTGTAACCCGTCCCTCTTGAGCAGGTGACCTCTGCCACAGAAAACATTCCAATGATCCAGGAATCTGAATCCCTGCCCCCTGCACTAATTCTTTAGCCATGCATTCATCTGCCATATCCTCCGGTTCTTAATCTGACTGGCACATGGGTAGTGGAAGTAATCTGGAGATTACCACCTTCAACGTCATGGTTTTTAACTATTTTCCAAACTCTCTATAATCACTCTGCAGGAACTTATGCCTGTTTCTCCCTATATCATTTGTGGCAACATGCACAATAACTTCTGGCTGTTTACCCTGCCCATTCAGAATGTCCTGCAGCCACTCTGAGACATCCCAGACCCTGGCACCTGGGGAGCAACACATCATGCTGGATTCCCATTGCTGGCCACAGAATCCCCTGCAGCATAACTTCCCAACTTCATACTATGATGACTTACCCTGTAGTTGACATTTTGGTTTAAGAACTAGCAATGCAGCTAAGTCTCAGTAATTGTTGAAGCTACTTTTAGGTGGGTGTTTTTTTGTCTGACTCTTGTAGAAGCATGTATTTTTGTCAAAGTGTATGCTGTCTATAGAACATGGAACATTACAGCACAGTACAGGCCCTTCGGCCCTCGATATTGTGCCGACCTGTCATACCGATCTGAAGCCCATCTAACCTACACTATTCCAAGTACGTCCATATGCTTGTCCAATGGCGACTTAAATGTACTTAAAGTTGGCGAATCTACTATCGTTGCAGGCAAAGCGTTCCATTCATTAACTACTCTCTGAGTAAAGAAACTATCCCTGACATCTGTCCTATATCTTTCACCCCTCAATTTAAAGCTATGCCCCCTCATGCTCGCCGTCACCATCCTAGGAAAAAGGGTCTCCCTATCCACCCTATCTAACCCTCTGATTATTTTATATGTCTCAATTAAGCCACCTCTCAACCTTCTTCTCTCTAACGAAAACAGCTTAAAGTCCCTCAGCCTTTCCTTGTAAGAACTTCCCTCCATACCAGGCAAAATCCTAGTAAATCTCCTCTGCACCCTTTCCAAAGCTTCCACATCCTTCTTTTAATGCGGTGACCAGAACTGTACGCAGTACTCCAAGTGCGGCCGCACCAGAGTTTTGTACAGCTGCAGCATAACCTCTTGGTTCCAGAGCTTGATCCCTCTATTAATAAAAGCTAAAACACTGTATGCCTTCTTAACAACCCTGTCAACCTGTGTGGCAACTTTAAAGGATTTGTGTACATGGACACCGAGATCTCTCTGCTCATCTACACTACCAAGAATCTTACCATTAGCCCAGTACTTTGCATTCCGGTTACTCCTACCAAAGTGCATCACCTCACACCTGTCCACATTAAATTCCATTTGCCACCTCTCAGCCCAGCTCTGCAGCTTATCTATGTCTGTCTGTAATCTACAACATTCTTCTTCACTATCCACAACTCCACCGACCTTAGTGTCGTCTGCAAATTTACTAACCCATCCTTCTACGCCCTCATCCAGGTCATTTATAAAAATGACAAACAGCAGTGGACCCAACACCGACCCTTGCGGTACACCACTAGTAACTGGTCTCCAGGATGAACATTTCCCATCAACTACCATCCTCTGTCTTCTTTCAGCAAGCCAGTTTCTGATCCAAACTGCTATATCTCCCACAATCCCATTCCCCGCCTACTGCGGGTAACATTATCAAACGCCTTGCTGAAATCCATATACACCACATCAACCGGTTTACTCTCATCTACCTGTTTGGTCACCTTCTCAAAGAACTCAATAAGGTTTGTGAGGCACGACCTTCCCTTCACAAAACTGTGCTGACCATCCCTAATCAAATTATTCTTTTCTAGATGATTATAAATCCTATCTCTTATAACCTTTTCCAACATTTTACCAATAACTGAGGTAAGGTTCACTGGGCTATAATTACCAGGGTTGTCTCTACTCCCCTTCTTGAACAGGGGAACCACATTTGCTATCCTCCAGTCGTCTAGCACTATTCCTGTAAACAATGACGAGTTGAAGATCAATGCCAAAGGCTCGGCAATCTCCTCCCTGGCTTCCCAGTTTTATATAGTTTTATAATGATCATTAATTGAGAGAGACTTTAACACTGACCCTGCAGAAATGCAAGTCCACTGACAAAGTCAGTTCAGACTCCATTCAGATTACAAGGCCACGGTACTTTGTTCCAATCGGTGCCCATAGGAAGCATTATAGATCATATCTTTAATCCCTTGCCAGAGAGTATAACAGCTCAATGCCCCTCAGTTTATGGATTAGCAGGGTTCTTCTTGATTTCAGACTAGTAATGTTAATTATACCTTCAATGTGGATAGTAGCTTTTAGGTGTCAACTTTAAGCTAACTATCTCCTTGTTAACCATTTTCCTGTCTGTAAAAAGTCTGAAGACAATCCTGCAGCATCCATAGAATCATGTTCAGCCTTCAGCTGGTGAAAATCCTGTGACCCCTTTGGAAGAGAAACAGGATTCACAGAATTTTCTCTGAATTGCCTCTTTGATCTGTAGGGAAGAGCAGAAAACCTACTCATCTGGATGCACTCACTGACATTGGTGAATATAAATACATGTATCTGCTTGATAGAATTTAAGACAAGATTTTGAATGGGACGGAATTCTAATGAAAAGAAATTCTAGCCCCAAATTTCAGCTCCGATCAGCTTCATGCTCCAGTTCCTAGCTGCACATCTACTCATTACCATTGTCAGGCTGAAGGCAAATCTTGGATCCAATGGAACTATATTGAATAAAAAAGATTACCTTCTCTGCACTTTTTTTCTCTTAAAATGTTTTCCATTTGTTTTTTTTTCCATTGACAGAGAGTAGCACGTTTTCCAATGACAGGATAGTTCAGGGAAATGAAGAAGAATACCATTTTGCAATCGGAGACATTCAGCCTTTTACATTTCCTTATTATGTTTCCCCGGATTGGAAGGATGAATTAGTAAGTAAAGTCCATATATACTGAGAACTTGAATTATGTATAATTAATGATAATCAAATCAAGATTAAAATGTATGCAATTTTTATATATTCTTTATTTGAAATAATACAACGGTTCTCCTAATTTAATTCATTTATGTTGCTTACTTGATATTATTCCTGGCAAGTACCTTGATTTTGTTGCGAGTGCAGAAAGGCTGGATATGCCCATTCAACATTCATAGCAAGAGAAACAGAGTCAGAAGTCACACCTCACCAGGTTATAGTCCAACAGGTCTATTTGAAGGGGCTACGCTCCAAAAGCTTGTGA
The DNA here is from genome assembly GCF_030684315.1 of Stegostoma tigrinum. Classification (NCBI taxonomy): domain Eukaryota; kingdom Metazoa; phylum Chordata; class Chondrichthyes; order Orectolobiformes; family Stegostomatidae; genus Stegostoma; species Stegostoma tigrinum. The sequence continues at coordinate 66,989,604 of NC_081360.1, read as the reverse complement.
TTTCAAACTTGTTCCACCAGAATGTGGTGTCGAGTGACTTCTGACTTTGTCCACCTCAGTTGAACACCAGCACCTCCACATCAAGAGAAGCAAAGTAAACAGGTAGAATTTAATGAAGTCTGGTGGAGCAAGCTTGATGATGGGCAGGGAATTTAGAAGAACTGTACACAATCAATCCCCAGGGGGCGGGAAGGCTGTCCCATATTTGTCAGGGAATGGGAAGAGGCCCAAACAGAAATATCATCTGCTGGAAGCAAGGGGCAATTAGGCTCATTAATAAGCCACTTGAAACCAATTATTCCTGAGTTAATTGGACTTTCATGGTGGGTCTGCCATGTCTGTTGTATAATGAAGGTGCCTCTTTGAAAAGCACCATCACCATACCTTCAATCTCCATCCCACCTCTCTCCAGACACTCACTGATGATCCCTGAGAAAGGCCTGAGCTCATTACCAGCAACAGCTACAACAACCAGTAGCATTGACAGGATCTTGAGGACAGGATTTCCATTTTGCTGAGTTCTTAATTGAGTAGGAGACCCAATATTTTGAAGTAAATTCCTCTTTGAACTTAAATAGTCTTTCATAGAAAGATGGCATGGGGCTTCTACCAGTTCGCCAATTGATATGCGAGACGAGCAAAGCCCTAAGTTTTGCCCAATATTTCAAGTTGATGTCCATTCTGTTTATTGGCAGCAGACAGCAGAATAATCACAAAATTTAGTATTTGTTAGATTGTTTTGTAAACATTACTTTAAGAAAATGTGCACGAGATTAAAGTACAGGGAAGTCACACAAAACAGTGAAAGTAGGTTCAAGATAATATGACGGGCATTGATGGAGACACGCCCACCTAAAATCATTCATCCAGACAAAAATATTCTGCATTCAATTCCATTGTTTCTTTAATGATGCCGGAGTTTTTGTTCCCATTACACTGCATTGATTTGGCTTGGCTCCAAGGAAATGGAGTAGATTTAAAATTTTTAATTTGCAACAACAACTCAGAATTAAAGCATTATTAGGGATAGACATTGAGTATTGTTATGCCCATTTTCTCCAGGGAAACAGGAAGAGCAACCAATGTGATTGTTATTTTATTAAAATCACTATATGCTCTGTATTTTCTATTACATATTTGCTGTCTCATGTAAACATGTATTATTTCATAGTATGTTCTACATTTAAGTTGTTAATTGACATTTCACAAATATACTGAATAAATAGAGACAATTTATATTATCAGTACTTAATGTTAACCTTTTAATTTAAGAAGGCCTCATACATAATAAATACTCATGCAATTTCAGTCGGCGTAATGTTGGCTGATGGTCACAGTAATGTAAAACAGCATTGCTGATAGAGTCATAGTCACAGAGCTATACAATCCTACAGCCATGAAACAGACCCTTTGACCCAACTCATCCCTGCCGCACAGGTTTCTGAAACTAAAACTAACCCCACTTGCCTGCATTTGGCCCATGTCTCTCTATGCTTTTCCTGTGTGTATACCTATCAAAATGTCTCTTAAATGTTATAACTGTACCTGCATCCACTACTTCCTCTGGTAGTTCATTCCACATACGAACCACTCTGTGTGTGAAAAAGTTGCCCGTCGTGTCCCTTTTAAATGTTTTTCTTCACCTTTAAAATGTGCCCCCTGGTTTTGAACTCCCCCACTCTCAAGAAAAGACCTTTGCTATTCACCTTATTGAAGCCCTTCATAATTTTATAAACGTCTTGAATGTCACCCCTCAATCTCCTACGCTCCAGTGAAAAAAGTCCCAGCCTAACTTCCAATCTTAGCAACATCCTGGTATATCTTTTCTGAACCGTCTCCAATTTAATAATATCCTTCCTGTAGCAGGGAGACCAGAACTTTACACTGTGCTAAAGTGGCCTCACCAACATCCTGCACAAGAGAGCCCCATCTTCATCAATCTTTTTGGTTATGTCCTCAAAAAACTCAATCAAGTTTGAGACATGATTTCTCATGCACAAAGCCATGCTGACTGTCCTAATCAGTCCTTGCCTCTTTAAATGTTTGTAAATCCTATCTCTCGGAATCTCCTCCAACAACTTACCCACCACTGATGTCAATGTCACATGTCCACTGTACCCAGGCTTCACCTTACAGCCTTTCTTAAATAAAGGAACAACATTAGCCACGCGAAAGGTCCTCTGGCACCTCACCCAGGCTGTAAATGATACAAATATTTCGGGCTCCTAAGTATTGACTACAGCTCCACTCTTAACACCATAATTCCAAACAAAGGCATCTCCGAACACTGACACCTAGGTCTCTGCTCCCCCTGCTGTAACACTGTATTCTGCACTCTATTCTGTTATCCTGATCCACTTGTACAGTATCAGAGATAATGGGAACTGCAGATGCTGGAGAATCCAAGATAACAAAGTGTGAAGCTGGATGAACATAGCAGGCCAAGCAGCACCTCAGGAGCACAAAAGCTGACATTTGGAGCTCTCTCTGATGAAGGGTTCAGGCCCGAAACGTCAGCTTTTGTGCTCCTGAGATGCTGCTTGGCCTGCTGTGTTCATCCAGCTTCACCGCTTGTACAGTATGATCTGTCAGTAAACCGTGTAAGATATCTTCTGTACCTTGGTACGCATGGTAGCAATAAATAAATCAAACCAAAAGTACCTCTGCTAGGGATCCTGCAATTTCTTCCCTAGCTTCCCATAACATCCTGGACACTTGATCACATCCTGGAAATATATTTACAGTTGTGTTTCTTAAGACCTCCAGCGCTGCTGCTTCTGTAATGTGGACTGTTTTCAAGACATCAGTGTTTATTTCCCCAAGTTCCCTAGCCTTCATTTCTTTCTCCACAGTAAAAACTGACATGAAATATTCATTTAGTATCTCTCCTATCTCCTGTGATTCCACACATAGACGACCTCATTGATTTTTAAGGGGGCCTATTCTCTCTCCGTTTACTCTTTCACTCTTAATGTACTTGTAGAATCTCTTTGAATTATCGTTAGCCTTATCTGCCAAAGTTATCTCGTATTCCCTTTCTGCCCTCCTGATTTCCCTCTTAAGAATACCCCTACACCCCTTATACTCTTCTAGAGTTTCATTTAATTCCAGTTATCGCTATCGAACAAATGAGTCTTCCTTTTCCTGATCATAACCTGAATAACTTTATTCATCCAATGTTCCCTACTCGTAGAGGCCTTACCTTTCACTCTAGCAGGAACATAATCCCTCTGAGCTCTCGTTATCTCACTCTTGAAAGCCTCCCACTTGCCAGTCGACCTTTTACCTACAAACAATCTACTCCAATCAGCTCTTGAAAGTTCCTATCTCATACCATAAAAATTTGCCTAACTCCAATTAAGAATATTAACTTTTATACAAGGCCTATTCTTTTCAAGAACTGTTTCAAAAGTAATAGAATTATGATCACTGGTCCCAAAGCTCCCCACTAACACTTCACTCACTTCGCCTGCCTCATTTCGCAAGAGAAGGTCAAATTTTGCTCCTTCTCTGGTAGGTATTTCTATATATTGATAAAGAAAATTGTTTTGAATACATTGAACAAATTCTTCATCATCCAAGCCCTTATTGTCCTTTCAGCCCCAGTCAATGTTTGAAAAGTTAAAACCGTCCACTATTACAACCCTATGATTCTTACATATATTTGAGCTATCTCTACATATTTGTTTCTCAATTTGCCCTCTGACTATTGACGGGGGGTGAGGTGCTGCTATAGTACAATAGATAATAGACAATAGGTGCAGGATTAGGCCATTCGGCCCTTCGAGCCAGCACCACCATTCATTTTGATCATGGCTGATCATCCATAATCAGTATCCTGTTCCTGCCTTATCCCCATAACCCTTGATTCCACTATCTTTAAGACCTCCATCTCTTTCTTGAAATGATCCAGAGACCTGGCCTCCACTGCCTTCTGGGGCAGAGCATTCCATATATCCAATGCAGTCTGGGTGAAGAAGTTTCTCCTCAACTCTGTTCTAAATGGCCTACCTCTTATTTTTAAACTGTGTCCTCTGGTTCTGGACTCCCCCATCAATGGAAACATACTTCCTGCCTCCAGATTGTCCAATCCCTTAATAATCTTATATGCCTCAAACAGATTCCCTCTCATCCTCATAAACTCAAGTGTATACAAGCTCAGTCGCTCCAATCTTTCAACTGATGATAATCCCGCCATTCCGGGAATTGACCTCGTGAACCTACGCTGCATTCCCTCAATAGCCAGAATGTCCTTCCTCAAATTTGGAGACCAAAACTGCGCACAATACTCCAGGTGCGGTCTCACGAGGGCCCTGTATAGCTGCAGAAGGACCTCTTTGCTCCTATACTCAATTCCTCTTGTTATGAAGGCCAGCATGCCATTAGCTTTCTTCACTGCCTGCAGTACCTGCATGCGTGCTTTCATTGACTGATGTACAAGAACACCCAGATCTCGTTGAACTTCCCCTTTACCTAACTTGACTCCATTTAGATAGTAATCTGCCTTCCTGTTCTTGCCACCAAAGTGTATAACCACACATTTATCCACATTAAACTGCACCTGCCATGCATCCATCCACTCACCTAGCCTGTCCAAGTCACCCTGTATTCTCATAACATCATCCTCACATTTCATCAAGATGATCATCCCCTTCTTAATTCTAGTTTCCACCCATTTGGCTTCACTGGACAATCCCTCAGAAATATCCTCTCTGAGTAAGGCAGTAATGTTTCCTTTCATTGAAATGCCACTCATCTCCTCTCCTGTCTCCCTTTTTCCCTTTCTATCCTTGCTGTAGCATCTAAAATCTACAGCATTGTGCTGCCAGTGTGCTGTCTCTGCCTCAGCCATGTTTCTGTAATAGCTATAATATAGCAGCCCCATGTTCCCATACATGCCTGAGTTCACCTTCCTTACCAGTACGGCCCCTTGCATTGAAATAAATGCGGTTTAATTTATCAGAGTTACTTTGTTCTCTGACTTGCTCTTGCCTTCCTTTTCTCAATAATTTGCTTTTTTTTTAATTCAGAAGCATCCTCATCTGTCCTTGTATTCTCACTACCACCTGGGATACTTCACCTCCAACCTACTAGTTGGTCCCAAATAGCACTAGCAGATCTCCCTTCCAGGATATTGGGCTCCTTCGAGTTCAAATGAAACCCATTCTTTTTAAACAGGCCTTTTCCGCCCCAGAAAATGTCCAGATGATCCAAAAACTTGAATCCTTGCCCACTGCACCATCTCCTCAGCCATTGACAATTCTGCCCTATCTTCTTATTCCTACTGTCACTAGCATGTGTAAATCAGAGATTATTGCCTTTGAGGCTCGGCTCTGTAAACATTCTACTTGACTTCCTATATCCATTCTGCAAAGGCTCAACGCTTTTCCTAATTATGTCATTATAACCCATGCCTGCAACAACTTCATATTTGTCAATCTCCCCTTTGACAATCTGCATCAACTATTCTGAGACGTCCTTGACCCTGGCAGCGGGGGACAACATGCCATGTGAATTCACAATCATAGCCGCAGAATTTCCTGCCTGTGCCCCTGATAGATTCCTCTCTAACGATTACTCTTTTGTATCTTGACAAATCCTGCTTAATACAATATTCATTCTTGGTGCCCAAGGTCTAGCTCCCACTTCCTTTTTTACTCTGATAGATTATCCCCTTTGTCAGTACAAAAACGGTACTTTCGTTTGAGAAAGAAATAGCCACAGCAGACTCCTGAACTATCTTCCTGCTTCTCCTGACAGTCACCCGTCTATCTGACTGACCCTGTGGTGTAAACATCACTCTAGATCTACTAACCATCACACTCTCTGTCTCCTGTATGCTCCTCAGTGATTCTAACTGCCTCTCCAGCTGATCCAAACAATCTGATCTGAGATGGATCCAAATACACCTTCTGCTGACATAGTCTCCAGGAACCGTCAACTGTTTCCTAATCTCCCACATCTGACAGGAGAAGCATACCACTCCATTGACAACCATAATTGCTCCTTAAAAATTTGCTCAGCTTGATTTTGCCTTAAAAGAGCCACACTTTTCTCAAATCCAGTATTTGTCATTTGACTACTGCTGACACTCTATGCTTCTGGGAGAACTTAAAGAAACTACATTCTACATTAGGTCTAAAAGAAGCTCTAGAAAGAGGCTTTCCTTCAAGAAAAAAACAAACTACCCTCTCCTTACCCACAGCTTTTAATTTTAAGCAAGCAAAAGTGAAAAATAATTAACATCTTAAAAGTCCAGCAGTTAGCCGAAACTCCCAGCAAACGAAAACAGGTTCCTCCAAAATTCTCTATCAGTCAGCTTGCAAATCTTCAGATCTGAGTAAAGGAAATTTAAACTACTAATATCGAAACCGTGACAAACATGTTGAAAGGTCAGTCTTCCACATTCTGTGTGAACATAAAATAAAATCTCTATTCAGAACCATTGACACTTCGACTAACACATGGACAGGCCTCTCCCACAAACTACGTGTCATCTAATCTCTCCTTCCTCATAATTTTGTTTCAGACTATAAAAGTTCCAAAAATAATTTTAAATGAAAGATGTTCTGCTTCTGCTCAAGAAAAACCAGAGAAAAATCACGAGAAAAATCTCCAACTCGGAAACAGCTGCAAGCTCCACACCACTGTTTTTTTTTAAAAGCAACTAAGTGTAATAGCACAATGTCAAAAGAACAAGTAATCAAAATGCTTTAATATGCTAATGAACGAACATATATGGTCATTTATTTTAGGCTGCTGATGCACTTGGACCCGTGTCTGTCAAGCCTTCAGAAGTGGTGGTCAATCAAGTTGTACCATTCTTCAATTTAAAGGTTACGTATTTTAAGTTGCAATTCTTCTGCAATTCTAAATGAGACACAGGACTGGGTTTTCAGTGAAGGAGTGGGGAATTGAAATTGGAACTAGTTAAAGATCAAGCACACTGACTAAAATTTTCAAAGTTTCAAGCAATTAAAGGCCAGTGTACAGGCTCTTTGTTCAATCGGGGTAGTGGGTGGGCTCCCAAAGCTGGAGAGCCAACGGCAGATCGTCCAGCACTCAATGACTGGCAACCCTATTGACAGCGATGAGGCATGGAATCTGCAAGGGGGAAATCCAGGGAAGATTATTTTATGTTTTAAAATGTCACAGCTGCCTGACCACAATCCAGGAGGGGAATTTCTCCCCCAATGAGGCCAATGGCTACAGCCTAACTCAGTCTATGGTGGTGGTATCCTAATATTTTTTGCCCTGAAGCCACCAAGTTGGCATAATAAGGTCCTAATAAGACCTGTTATTTTAAAACGAATTGCCCTTAATTGTTTATACGGCCATTTGGCAGGAGGTAATCAATTTGACTTCAAACTGCACATATTGAAAATGCCTTTGGACCAGAATTGTGATGACACAATGGCAAAGAGGACAGCAATCTGATTTTGGCACTCACCTGCCCCCAATTCTGATAACAACCTGTTTGAAAATCCTACACATAACATGGAATCTCAGAGGAGTCTGACTTACATGGGCTAGGGCAGAATCAGACGAGATATCCAATGAGAGATAATGGGAACTGCAGATGCTGGAGAATCTGAGATACCAAGGTGTGCAGCTGGATGAACACAGCAGGCCAAGCAGCATCTTAGGAGCACAGATTTCTCTTGATATCAGGAGTATCTTGATGCACCTTTTATGCATTTACCAATTGTTAGGTAGTGCCAGGTAAAATTAATGTTACAACTTGCCTCATTAATATTCACCTTCGCATCTTACCAAAGATGCTAAATGAATTAGACATCAAGAATTCGCAACATAAAAGTGAGAGCGGGTACCTGGCCAACCACAGCTTGTCACTTGCAGAGAATAGTTTCCTTGTTGTGGACTGAGCATCAACACTTCCGAACATAATTGAAGTACACCAGCTGTACACCCCAAGCAATATATGCCAGCCTCGAAGTACCCTCATGGCACATTACTAATCATATAATCATAGAATTCCTATCGAGGGAAAGGAAGCCATTTGGCCCATTGAGTCCACACTGACCCTCCAAACAGCATCCCACCCAGACCCACACCTCTACACTGTAATCCTGCATTTCCCACCTAGCCTGCACATCCCTGGTACTATGGGCACTTTAATATGGCCAATTTATCTAACCTGCACGTCTTTGGACTGTGGAAGGAAACTGGAAGAAACCCACACAGACACGGGGAGAATGTGAAAACTCCACACAGACAGTTGCCCAAGGGTAGAATTGAACCTGGGACACTGTGTGCTCAGGACACAAACCCAGCTCTTAGATTGGACCAAGCTGTATTTCTAGCCTGTTCACTCCACATCATAGTGTTCACTTGCTCTGAGCCTATGTGGATGCTCACCATAGCAGGCCTTGTAATGACTCACTTTGCATGACCTTTTTGTGCTTTGTCTCCCAACGAGCCTCATGGTACTAATGTTTCAGAGATAGTAGGAACTGCAGATGCTGGACAATCTGCGATAGCAAGGTTTAGAGCTGGATGAACACAACAGGTCAAGCAGCATCAGAGGAGCAGGATGGCTGATGTTTCGGGCCTAGACCCTTGTTTGATTTCTGAAGAAGGGTCTAGGCCCGAAACGTCAGCCGTCCTGCTCCTCTGATGCTGCTTGGCTCCTGTATTCATCCCGCTCTATACCTTATCTCGTGGTACTAATGTGTTGCTTTGCCATTTAGCATGACACAAAGCCAAGAAAGTTGGTATAGTTGTCTACAGTCTTTAATCAAATCAAGAATGAAAGCCTTTGATCAGGGGTTCCTCGCATAGTAAGTCAAAGCTTGGATGCAGAGTTCAGCTACTTGGGGTGGCCAGCGTCAAGATCCTCTCAATATAAGAGGTTTCAAGCCAAATATCAGACATCCTGTTGACTCTTTTGTTCAGTTGTGATCTGTTTTTCTCCTGAAATGAGGCAACTCTTAAAGGAAATGAAAGGGATGATAAGGCTGTTACTTTTAGTGCAAGTGAGGAGATGTCCCATGCAAGTGATTAGGCAGCACAGAAGGCATGCACAGAGGGGATTTGATGGGTGAAAGCAAGTGAAGGCTCTTGTTGCAGGCAATAACAAGAGTGGTAGACTAAGTGCCTTGATGTGTGGCACAATAGCAGAGATAGAATGTATGATTTATCGGGCAGAAGATAATGGCATTTATACCGGCAAAGTAGAGAAGGTCATTGATATTCTTCCTACATGCCTGGTCATTGGCTGAGACCTCAATGACCTGTGTGGCAATCTCAGACCAGGCTGGCATGGCTTATGCCATGGTCTTGAATACTAGTCTTTGGGGAAGAGGATGTCCTGTGTCACCAGCTTCCAGCCTACCAACTGGGGTGTCCACTTAACTTCTCTGCCATGTCCAAGGTAAATGTGAAGAAATACACGTTTTCAGTTCTCCAGTTTTTGACCAGATGCTTTGCAGGCTTTTAAAGATGGCATAAATCGAAGTGATGCTGGTCTTTCAACAGATATCCAACGAGTGGAGATTTGTTCTGCGAATGGTATGCGGTAAGATGAGAATAGAATTGGACATGAGGGATAGCATAGAGACTTAATGAGGTGCATTTGGTAAGATATGGCAAGAGATCTTACTGGATCTTACAGTGAGAATCCCTCCAAAAGACTTGATGTAACTCATACTAATCCAAAAGAAGACAAGATTTGGCCCATGATGTCTGAATTAAGTTTTTAATTCATCTGAAATAACAGTAAAAGAAAAATATGCAAAACAAAAATACTCATAACTATCCATTTTTGTCTCTTCCTTTTCTTCTGTTAAAATGATCTTTAGTTATTTTTAGGCCTCTTTGAAGTGATATTTTATGTTATGTAATTTATATAAACTTTTCAGGTATATCAACGTTACAAACAAATGGAATACAAACCTTACACTACACAATATGTTTCATCCAGTTACATTCCATCAACATTGACAAGACCCCTGAGATCGGGAGCAGAGGTAATTAGCCTTATCTAACTGCGTATACAGTCTTCAAATATAAGTATAAAAATTATCATTTATTTTCAGAAACAAGAAATAAAATTTCTACAGAAAGCCAGCAGGTCTGGCAGCTCCATGGAGTGAAAGCAGAGTTAACATTTCAGCTCCAGTGACCCTTCTTTTTTGTTTAGTATTTATTTTTCGGAAAAGGGCTTAGGATTTACACTTAGGAAACAAAGATACCAACGAAATACTTAATGTGAAATTGGAACAGTTACATCATAGGCTGTTGTTCTCTTGATCTCATTCAATACATCTTAATTAGTTCTTTTCTCCATCCAGTTTACCCCCAATATCTTTGAATATTACTGAAAAAAGACACATTTTGTTGAAGCTTTTTGTCTTGTACTCATCAACAAAGTTGTGAAGAATAGCAAAACTAAAGGAAAAATAACAGTTATGTTGTATGAGAGGGAAGTGCTGATGACTTGTCAAACGGACTGACTATGGAGAATGCAAGATAACAAAGTGTGAATGTGGAGAATTAACAGTTAATGATGGTTGATAGTTAAGTACCAAGCTTAGTTTATATTTTAACCATGCAGGTTGGCTCAGATTTGTCAAGGCACTGACCTGAGAAATCAGCCAAAAAATGACTGTTACCTATTTTGCTGAAATCTAACAAATACAATATGTGCCTTGATTAAGGATATAAACCACAAATGTCGATTTTCCTGCTCCTCTAATGCTGCCTGACCTGGTGTGTTCCTCCAGCTCCACACTGTATTGGCAATATGTGTACATGTTTTTTCCATCTGTAATGAACAGAGGCTGTGTATTTGCATATGTGACTTCTAGTACATGCAAGTGTGCCTCACTGCGAGTCCAACTGGTGATCTAAACTGGCTGCCTGTGTAATTCTTTGCACACATATGATTATTTAGCAGATGTCCAATCATGTCCAATACTTAATATTGGACACAATGTTTGAATCTTACAAGAGCAAGCTAGTTGAATACAGTCAGTACATTGTTTGTTGTGAACATCCAAAGTGATATTGTTTCATACAACCCAGTAGTTTTAATGAACTATACATAGGTAGCATTGTACTGGCACTGAAATTCATATACCTCATTACTCATTTGTCTGATAGGCAGAATGTCCTTTTGGTTTGATGGCAGCATCCTGTTAGTTGTGAACACCACTCATATTGCTACTGCCTTGTAGCAAAGTAAAACAGCAAGCTACGCATGTTTTTGTACTAACTTTTGTGACACCTTATTCTTCTTGTACTACATGAGATGAACTGGCACTTTCCAAAATCAAAGGTGCAGACCTTCAGCCTGATCGTGAATTTTCAGGATGGCCTTGATGCAACATATTTTAGTGCCAGTCCTGCGCAGTGACCAAATGATTGGACCTATTTAGAGGTTGCTAAAATAGAGGAATCGAGTTCAAGAGCCGTGAAGTTATGCTCCATCTATACAAAACTCTGGTTCGGCCACATCTGGAGTATTGTGTCCACTTCTGGTCGCCTCATTACAGGAAAGCTGTGGAAGCATTGGAAGAGGTGCAGAGGACATTTCCCAGGATGTTGCTTGGAATGGAAAGGAGGTCTTACAAGGAAAGGTTGAGAGAACTAGGGCTTTTCTCTTTAGAACAACGAAGAATGAGAGGTGGGATAACAAGTTGTAGAACTGGATGAACACAGCAGGCCAAGCAGCACCAGAGGAGCAGGAAAGCTGACATTTCGGGCCTAGACCCTTCTTCGGGAGAAGTATGAGAGATAACTTGATAGAGGTGTACAAAATGATCAAAGGTATAGATAGAGTGGACAACCAGAGACTTTTTTCTAGGGTACACGTAGCTATTATGAGGGGACACAGTTTTAAAGTGAGTGGTGGTGGATATAGGGGAGACATCAGAGGTAGGTTCTTTACTCAGAGTGGAAGGGGAGTGGAATTCATTACCGGAGAAGGTAGTAGGTCCGGCTTCATTAGGGGCATTTAAGCAGCTATTAGATAGGCATATGGATTATAGTATGACATAGGGGTGGAGGTTAGATAGACCTTAGGTTTAGAGTAAAGGTTCGGCGCAGCATCACGGGCCAAAGGGCCTGTAGTATGCTGTACTGTTCTATGTTCTATATTCTATGTTCTAAGTCAATCTTTTGGTGTGTTGAACTGTGCTCATTTGATTGCTCCATTTCAAAGGTAAATCTGAATATAGAGTGGAACCTGTTAAGACATGAAAGAAACTTCTTACATGTAGCTGAAGGTTCAAATATAGCAATCAAATTACCAACAAAGCAGAATTATGTAACCGGTGGAAGGTTAGATGTCATTCCATCAAAGACACATTTTTCATGGTACCCAACGTAGATGTTCATAATAGCCGGGGCCTTCCAGACTCATAATAAGACCACCTATTTGGGCATAACACTTTAGAGAAAAGGTGCAGAATCAGGCCATTCAGCCCATCAAGTCAGCCCTCTATTCGGCCATGGCTGCTGTCTTTGTCAATCCTATTCTCATGCTTTCTCCCCATAACTTTTGATCTCCTTACTAATCAAGAACCTTTCTATCTCTGTCTTAAATCCAGTCAATGACTTGGCCTTCACACTTCTCTGCAGCCATGAAATCCATAGATTAATTACCCTCTGGCCGAAGAAATTCCTCCTCACCTTAGTTCTAAAGATTGTCCCCTCACTCTGAGTCTGTGCCCTCAAGTCCTGGTCTCGCCTACCAGTGGAAACATCTTCTCCAGGTCCACACTATTCAGGGCTTTCAGTATTCTGTAAGTTTTAAATCAGATCCCCCTTCATTCTTCTAAACTCCAAGTACAGACCAAGAGCTTTCAACTGTTCCACATACGACAAGCCCTTCATTCCCAAGATCATTCTTGAAATCCTCTTCTAAATGTCTCCCCCTCTTAAATATGGGATCCAAAATTGCTCACAATATCCCAAATGTGATTTGACCAGAGCATTGTACAGCGTCAGCTGTACATCTCTAATCTTGAGTTCTAGCCCATTTGAACTAAATGTTAACATTGTATTTACCTTCTTGAATTCCAACTAAACCTGCATGTTAACCTTAAGCGAATTGTGAGCTAGGACTCCCACTCCCAAGTCCTTTGTGCTTCAAATTTCCAAAGCATTTCCCTGTTTAGCAAAAAAATCTGTGCATCTATTTTTCTTACCAAAGTGCATGACTTCCCACTTTCCCACATGATATTCCATCTGCCCATTTCTTATCCTGTTTATGTCTCTCTACAGCCTTCTTGATTCCTCAACACCACCTATCCCTCCACCTACATTTGTATCATCTGAAAACTTAGCAATATTGCTGTCAGTTCCTTTGTCCAGAACGTTGATGTAGATTGTAAATAATTGTGGTCCCAAACCTGACGTCTATAGAACTCCACAAGTCACCAGTTTCCATCCTGAAAAAGGCCCCTTTATCCTCACCCTCTGCCTTCTGCCAGTCAGTCAATCAGCACTTTATTTCCCTCTCCAATTCCATTTTGGTTTAGACCCTACCCATTCCCTGCCCTTCCATTACTTTTGATGGTGTGCAATGCCTATAATGGGCTTTGATGTAAATGTCTAATTGACCTACATGGGTGATTTACTGGTGGTGATTAAAAGGTCAAATAATAAAAAAAAAAGCAGACCCTGGGTTAAAAAAAATGAACACATCCCAGAGGAACTCTTGTGACACAGAGTTGGGGGTGGCATCGTGACTCAGTGGTTAGCACTGCTGCCTCACAGCGCCAGGGACCCAGGGTCAGTTCCACCCTCAGACGACTGTCTGTGTGGAGTTTGCACATTCTCCCCGTGTCTGCGTGGGTTTCCTCCGGGTGCTCCAGTTTCCTCCCACAGGCCAAAGATGTGCAGGCTAGGTGGATTCGCCATGCTAAATTGCCTGTAGTGTTCAGGGGTGTGTAGCTAAGGTGGGTTGTGGGGGAATGGGTCTGGGTGGGATGCTCTGGGAGTCAGTGTGGACTTGTTGGGTCAAAGGGCCTATTTACACACCGTAGGGATTCTATGTTCTATGTAATATGAAATAGTTGTGGCACCCCATCTCTGTGCCCAAGTAGTTTCAAGACCTACCTGCTGCAAAGGTGTGCAATAACATCTCTGAACTGATTGACTGGTGAGAATATATATAATGCAAATCCCTCTCTGCTCTTCCCTCACTTTTGTTTGTTAACATTGCCCACAAGACGCTTTGCATATAAATATACAATTGGCTGCATTTTTGTTTTCCTGATAGTGGTTGATAGTTAAAAATAAAACAAAAAAATCAGTGATTTAGTGGTGAGAAAGCCATTTGGTTGTCTGTGATAACACTTCTGGATATATTTTAAAAATGCAGGCGCCCAAGGACTCTTTTGATGCAGGAGTAATGCCTCTGTCTTTGAATCAGGAGGCCCAGATTCGTGGACCCCCAGCCCAGCTGTTTAGTTTGTGGCACTGTGGAGTCCATGCCCCTTGTTTAATATTGGTTGTGGGTGAACACACCATCTGTTTAGTTATTTGAAAAATATTTTGTGTTTTTGGTTATGCTTCAGCCCTACATTCCTGATCTTTGTGCATCCGGTGTGGACGAGTGTGGGAAAATCAGAGGCCCAATCTGTGGGTCTGCTTCTAGGCCTGGCCTAATTGTCCAGGTGGCAGGCTATGGACAGGGTGTCAAATCTGCTGTCTGCTACGGTTATGTTCATGCCCGGGTCCTTGAAGAGGGAGCACATGGTATCCAGCAATGCTGTCAATGCCTTGAGAGAGAGGTGGGCACTGCAAGGGATATGATGGTTTAGTTCCCTCTCCAACTCCATTTCCTCTTGCTGCTGTCCCTACCTATCCTTCATTTTTCATGGTTTTGTGTTGCCTGCAACAGGCTTTGCATATACATATCTAATAGCCTACACTAGCGATTTACTGACAGTTGTTAGTATCTAAAAACAAAAAATGTTCAGTGATTTGCTGATGGGTAAACTCCTTTCAAGAAAAAAGAAAAATAAAACAGCCTCCTCCCCTCCCCTATCTCTCCCTTACCTTTGATGGTTGACATCTCTCTTAACAGGCTTTGCGCAGATGGGTAATCTCCTAGAGGTGATTAATATATGAAGAAAAAGTAATTTGGTGATGGGGAAAAGAAAATTCACTAGTGTGCGATAACACTTCTGGGATATGTTTTAGAAAAGCAGATCCAAGTGTCATTAAAACTCTATTTTGATTTAGCCTCTTCATGCTTTCCCTACCTCTCCTTCTCCTTTGATGGCTTGCATTGCCCTCGACAGGCTTTACGTGTAAATTATTCAATTGGAAACATGGGTTATTTGTTGGTAGTGTTTATTAGAAGGGAAAATAATACCATGGGTGATCTGTGTTAGGGGGAAAAAAGTTCAATTGAGTGTGATAACACATCTGGATATAAAAAAAAAGCAGACTAGGACGAGCCAACATACGCCATGAATAGTGGCTTTATTTTGGTATTCAACAATGAAAATCATGCTCCTTTCCAGTCAGGCATCCTGAGTTACACAAAAGTACCAATAGCATTGCCAATCTGTTCAATCTTATCTTGCGTTAACACTTGCTCGATCCTAGGACCATATCTTTCTTTAGTATTAACTTTCTTAAGTAACACATTTTGAAGCTGTTGATCTTAATTTTCATAGAAAACTCAGTTTACTGAAAACTAAGATTTTCTTGGTTGAATAAGACTTCACTTTTTAATCATTAAGAAGTGCCTAATTTGTTCATGTTTACAATAAATTGATGATTACTATGATGATTCCATTGACAAAAATGGCAACAGCTCATCTATAGAGGGGCAGGCTACCTCTGACAGCAACTTCTGTATTTTCAAGCTCAAGTGCATATGTGCTGACACCAGAAATTGCTGGCAGTTTAGGCAGTAATAATGATTAAGGCTAACATTCATGCAGTTATATCACAATCCCAACATGTGTGACATATACCCATGTAATTTTAAAAGTTATATTTTTCTTAATGTTCATTATACAGGACGAGTTGTACTTAATAATGCCAACTAAGAAAAAAGACATTAGAACTGATACGTCAATGGAGGAGCTGCATGAGGCACATCATCATGTTGAAGACAAAGAAAAACACATGACAACAAAAGCTTCTATATTGTCCTTACAGCCCTCTCCAGGTTTAGTCAAACAGCCTGACTATCATCCATTACATGTGTTTGTAAGTATTAACGTAGAAATAAATATATGCAAGCTATTGTAAAAGAGTCTACAGTTTCAATCTATGAGAAACAGTTTGAACTGCACATCAGTAGAAGAAGTAAGAATATAATTTGAGAGCTTACTGTCAATGTAAAACTCAAGCAAATGAAAGAAATACAGTCTATTTAGATTGTAATGATGTCAACCAGGTGAACTTCGTAGAATATGAGTTCCCTGATTGGGGCTGTTGACCAGGTCCAGTCAGGGAGCCCTGGCTAACAGATATAAAAAGGCATGTCAGAGGTTGTGTTTACTCTGAGACCTGGCTGGATCAATGCCAAGTAGTTCACACATGTGAATAAAGGGTGGTTTGATAATGGTATACCAGCCTCCTGTGGAGTAATGTGAGTGGCAACCAGAGAAAAAAGTATATTTCTGAAAAAAACTGCTCTATCATCTTTGAGTTAGAATAAGCATTTCTGATATCATGCATCATTTGGGAAGCTTGACTCATTCAATTCAGCCATTGAAGACTGGGATCAGTATGTAGGAAGAATGCATTATTCTTTTCTGCGCAAATGACCTTGGAAAACTGAAAAGCAACAAGTAACTCTCCTGACAACTTGTGCACCCACAGTTTTTTTCAGTTATCAGTAGCTTAACCTTTCCTAAGGCAGAGATACTAAAACTTTGCAAGAGTTAGAAATCACACAATACCAGGGTATAGTTGACAATGGATGAATGAGCACCACATAACAATCACCAGACAGGAATGTTCCCTCCCAGTCGGGAACACTTCAGCAGTCAGGGATATTCCGCGTCTGATTTTTGGGTAAGCACCCCCCAAGGCAGCCTTTGAGATACACAATGATGCAGAATTGCTGAGCAGAAACTGATAGCCAATTTCACATCCATAAAGATGGCCTCGACCATGATCTTGGGTTCATGTCATGCTACACCGTACATGTACGCTGTTCTGCATCTGTAAAACCTTTCTTACTGTCCTGTTTTGACACCATCACCTTGATAACCTCTTATGATCTCTCCAACTTAATTAGTTTGTATAGTTTTGGATTACTTGTAACTTTGGTTAGATCCTTGACATTTGACTCATACTGATCATGTGATTCCAGCCATTTCGTTTGTCCTAAGCACCAGTTTATTTTAAATGTTTTGTAATTATCTCTCGGCCTCAGTTAATCTGATCACAGGTCATCCCTTCACTTGCCATTCAGCTGTTGACACTTTACTCACACTGTCTGACACCTCTAATTTCCTTCAGAGACTTATTATTCAGCCTGTTGACTTTCTACTCACACTGTTTCTGCAAACTTGTGATCTCTCTGCCCATAAATTCTGTGCCTGTGTGCTTCTCTTCACTTCACCTGACAAAGGTGCAGTGCTTTGAAAACTTGTGATTTCAAATAAACCTATTGGACTATAACCTGATGTTGTGTGACTTCTGACCTTGTCCACCCCCCGAGTCCAATACTGGCACCTGCACATCATGGCTTTCAAAAAGTGACAGATTTAATTAAAGAACATTATGACTCCGAGCCTCCTCTAATTCTGAGACCCTATAGGCTTTACTTGGCAATTCAAGATCCAGAGGAATCTGTGTAGGAATTTTTGACAAGGTTAAAATAACTGACAGAGACATGTGACTTTGGTTTAACCCTTAATGAGATACTGAGAGACTGTTTTGGTATGTGCACTTAATGACATAACATTGCAGAAGCGCCTGCTAGCTGAAGCCCAAATGGACTTCAAACAAGCACTGCTTGTCATTGGAAAATGAAACAAGTGGAGCATATGAGCTCCAGGGGATGCCGATGGAAGTCGATACCATCCCCAGGCCAACTGAGCTTGGGGATCATCACTTGAGTGAAGGCAATTGTATGGTCTCACTCAGGACAAATTCTGAGGGACACTAGGTCAGTCCACAGCAAAACTCCAAAACAAGGCCAAGCCTCAGCCAATTGGTTGACATTTTCTTCAGGATCCAGCCAGCAAACCATTTTGGTTGCTGCCAGCACGCGGACTTAAGGCAGCAAAAAATGAGTCTCACTGGACGTAAAGTGAGTAAGAACTCTCATAGGCCAGTACCCAGGAGAGTGCACACCTAGGAAAGCACACCTATAGCTGGCTTGGAGCTGTTAAGTTGCTTAGTAACATCCAAATTGGAACTAATCAAAGTAAACCTCTCGTTAAAAGGTCATCAGTTCAAATAGAGGTTGATACTGGTGCCACTGTATCAGTGATTGCAGAGCCGGTCTTTAACAAAATTCATGCTGGATTACAAAGCCTTAAGACTTCAGCCAGAAACACAGGGTACAACTTCGATTCCGGCCTTGTACAGGAAGCAGCTGGTTTGGTTACCACTGATTATAGTAAAAGGCTCAGGCCCAAGCCTGAGGTGGCAAAATGAGTAGAAGATGATTCATCTTGATTGGCTCAACATTTTTCAACTAGAAAATGGCTGCCTGGGTGATGCCCTAATTAAATATCCAGAAACTTTTCAGGAAGATCTAGGGACTATTGAAGGATCCAGGACCACCTTGCACGTTGATCAGAAAGCAATTTCATGATTCTGCAAGACCAACCCAGTGTCATTTGCCTTACATATAAAAGGATAGACAGAAATCATGAGGCTAGAAAGTAAAGGAATCATCAAACTAGTACAGTTCACGGAATGGGCAGTGCCACTTGTACCGATTGTGAAGCCCAATGGGTCGATTTGCTTTTGTGGGGATTTTAAACTAATGGTAGACCATTTCATGTAGCTGTATAAATTCTGAGTCATTGACATAGAGGACTTGTTTGCAATGCTGATGGGGTCTGGCTGTCCTTCACAAAGCTAGATGTGAGCCATGCATACCTGTAGTTGTGGCTGGACAAGGATTCCTGGACGTATGCTACAATTAATACCCATAAGGATTTGTACCAGTATACGAGATTGCCATTTGGCATATCATAAGACTGTGCCTTTTTGCATCAGATTATGAAGAACATTTTATGAGGTCCACTCCAGGGTGCCATTTATCTAAATGACATGCCATTTACAGGGAAGACCAATAAAGTGCACTTAAGAGAACTTGGATATAGACCTTAGATGCTTCTCCAAGGCAGATATACATTTTCGAAGGGAAATTATGGGTCCCAGTCACCTCAAGTGACCTAATTGGACTAGAGTCATCAAGACTGGGCTACACCAATTGGAAGATAAAATGAGTGCCTCTGCTTCTACACCTGTAGCGGAGCTTAGGTCTTTCCTTGGATTGGTGAATTATTATCATGTATTAGTTCATACATAACCTGGCCTCCATCATGGTAGCCTTACATCTGCTATTGAGAAAGGGACTGCCTTAGAAATGGTCTCATAGCCTAGATGTAGCATTTCATGAAGTGAGGAAGCAGCAATCACCATCAAAGGTATTCACACATTATGGTCCCAAACAAGATCTGGTGCTAACTTGCAATGCCTCCCTGTATGCTATTGGGGTAGTACTGGCTCACAGATGGCTTAATGGAGACGAACGCCAAATAGTGTATGCTTCTTGGACTTTGACTGATGCAGTGCACAAATATGCCCAGAAAGAGAAGCAAGGTTTGGCAGCCATCTTTGGTGTGAGAAAGTTTCACCAATACCTTTACTTTGGAATAGTAATAGATCACAAATCACTGTTTGGCCACTTTAGGGGGCAGGGCCTGCCACCCATAGTTTCAGATTGAATTGAGCAGTGGGCTCTCATTCTAAGTGCGTACAAATACAAGTTTGAACACCATCTGGGTGGCTAGTTGCAAATGCAGATGGGTCACATCCTCCTGGCAGATACACCTCGGATGGTGCCACTGAAAGACTTTGTAATGGTTTTAAACTTTCTCAACCCCCTTCCTGTCACCACTGACAATATCAGACTGTGGAGGCAAAAAGATCCAGTCCTGACAAACTAAAACAACTGGCAGTGATGGAGGAAATAAAAAAGGCCGACACAACCAAAATTGAAACCTTTCAGGACCCAGCAAGACCAGATCACCATAGACGAGGACATTTTATCGTAGGGGACAAGAGCAAGGTCACTGCCGGATACTGGCCGAATGCCACCAGTGGTTATCCAGGGTGTCCAAAACAAAGATTTTAGTTGGAAGTTATTACTGGTGGCCAGGACTGGATGCAGACGTAGCCACATTGTTGAGGTAGTGCCCAGAATGCCATCAAGGATAAAACGTACCACTGGCAGCTCCTCCACATCCACAGGAATGTCTGGGTAAACCCTGGACTCGGTAACACTTTGACTATACTGACCTTTTCATGGGGTCAATGTCCTTAATTACTGTTGGCGCCCACTCAAAATGGCTGGATATGCATTGAGTACATTCATCAAACACGGCAACAATGCTAGAAAAGCTGCGAGCATCTTTTGTGATATACGGGTTCCTGAAAGCATTGGTCACAGACAGTGGGCCATCATTTACCAGTGAGGAATTCAAGTATTTCCTAAAGTTGAATGGCATTTGGCATTTCAGGACAGCTCCATACCATGCATCATCCAATAGTCTGGGAGGAATAATAGTCCAACATTGAAGCAGGCTTAAAGAAGCCTATAACTTCACTTGATATTAAATTGTTCCAGTTTCTACATGATTGTCGGACTACTGTCATGCAACTGCAGGGATAGCTCCAGCAGAGTTGCTAATGTGGTGAATATTCTGCACCAGGCTAGGTCTGATATTCCCGGACTTAGGAGCAAGGGTGAAATGGCATCAGGAAGACCGATGCCGGTACAAGACTCCACTCAATGAAAAAGATTGTTTTCTTCAGGGGATGACGTTTTGGTGCCAAAAACACAGAAATGGCTCCACATGGGTAACGTGCATAGTCGATGCGCGGTCACGTCCTGCGACATACAAAGTTCAGGTAGTTGAAACAATCCGAAACAAACACACGGACCACATGAAAGCTGCCAACTCGCAAACAGAGCAGGAGCAAAATTTACTTGGCCCCTCAGAACAGTCTGTCTGGAGAGCATCAAAGAAACCTCAGAGCCTGAGGTAGACATGGTGCATGTTGCAGGCTCAATGCCTTTCCCACCTGAAGAAAAAAATAAATTTCTTTCGAGATGCTCCAAGCGCAAGCGATGTACTACGGCCTAGGACACGCCACCCTTATCCAAGGCTGAGTCAGAGGAACAAGACCCAGAGTGCACATGCCCCAGCAGAGACTACAAGACAAAGAACAGGCCCAGGTCCCTGGAATTATAGGGGAAATGATGTAATGTTGAGGCTGTTAATCTGGTCCAGCCAGGGAGCTGTGGGTGACAGATATAAACAGGAGTGTTAGAAGTTCCATTGACTCTCAGAACTAGCTCTGAGAAAGCCGGACCTGTGTCAAGTACTATGCATGTGTAAATAAAAGCTGACTTGATGACGGGATACCAGCCTCTGTGGCTCTGGTCAAGACAAAGAAGGAGGCACATATCAGGTATAGACAGTTGGGATTGAGTGAATCTCTTGAAGATTATAAGGGCAGTAGGAGTACACTCAAGAGAGAACTCTAGACAATAGAAAGGGAACATGAGAACCCTTTGTAAAACAGGATTAAGGAGAATCCAAAGGCATTCTACAAATTAAGAACAAATGATTAATTAGGGAGAGTATAGGGGGACTTAAAGATCATAAGGTTGTCTATTTGTGGAACCACAGGAGATGGGTGAGATACTAAATGAGTATTTTATGTCAGTATTTACTGTGGAGAAGTTACTGTGGAGAAGGGTATGGAAGCTTGAGAACTTGGAGAAGTAAACAATGATATATTGAAAAGTGTCCATATTATAGAGAAGGAGGTGCTGGACATCACTGTTAAAATGCATAACAGTGGATACATACCCAGACCTGAGATAACAAGGTGTAGAGCTGGATGAACACAGCAGACCAAGCAGCATCAGAGAAGCAGGAAGTCTGACGTTTCGGGCCTAGACCCTTCTTTGGGTCTAGGCCTGAAACGTAAGCCTTCCTGCTCCTCTGATGCTGCTTGGTCTGCTGTGTTCATCCAGCTCTATGTCCTGTTATCTCAGATTCTCCAGCACCTGCTATCTCTCACATACCCATGCCTGATCAGGTGAATCCCAGAACTTTGTGGAAGTCTGGGAAGTGATTGCTGAGCCCCTTTCTGAGAAACTTGTATCATTGATAGCCACGGGCGATGTGCCAGAAGACTGAAGAGTACCTAATGTGGTGCCATTATTTAAGAAAGGCACTAAGGAAAAGCCAGGGAAATTGTAGTCCAGTGAGTCTGATGTCAATGGTAGGTAAGATGTTGGAGGAAATTCTGAACAAAAGGATCTATCTGTATCTGTTGGCAAAGCAAGGACTGATTAGGCATAGTCAACATGGCTTTGTGCATAGGATATCATGTCTCACTAACCTGTTTGAGTTTTTTGAAGAAATGATG
This sequence comes from Stegostoma tigrinum, assembly GCF_030684315.1. Classification (NCBI taxonomy): domain Eukaryota; kingdom Metazoa; phylum Chordata; class Chondrichthyes; order Orectolobiformes; family Stegostomatidae; genus Stegostoma; species Stegostoma tigrinum. The sequence continues at coordinate 66,966,975 of NC_081360.1, read as the reverse complement.
AAGAAGATTGATGAAGGAAGAGTGGTGGACATTATCTATATGGATTTCTGCAAAGTGTTTGAGTTGTGATGGGCTGACTAGCAAGGTTAGATTACTTGGAATCTAGGGAGAGCTGGCCACTTTGATACAAAATTGGCTCAAAGGTAGGAGACAGAAGGTGGTGGAGGAGGGTTGTTTTTCAGATTGGAGGCTTGTGACCAGCAGTGTGCCACAATGACTGGTGCTAGGTCCACTGCTTTTTGTCATTTATATAAATGATTTTGATGTAAGTATAGGGAGAATGGTTAGTTAGTTTTCAAATGACACCAGAATAGGTGGTGTAGTACACAGTGTAAAATGTCATTTCCGAGTGCAATAGGACCTTGATTAGATGGGCCGATAGGCCAACGAGTGGCAGATGGAGCTTAATTTAGATAAATGTGAGGTGTTGTATTTTGGTTAGGAAAATCAGTGCAGGACTTAATGGTGAGTTCTGGGGAGTTTTGCCAAACAAAGGGGTCTCAAGGTGTAGGCTCATATTTCCTTGAATGTGGAGTCATGGGTAGTTAGGATAGCGAGGAAGGCTTTTGGTACACTTGCGTTTACTGGTCAGAACATTGAGTTCAGTACTCATGTTGTTTCTGTACAGGACATTGGTTGGGCCATTTTTGGATTTCAAGGTTCAAATCTGGTCTCCCTGTTTACATTTTGAAAGACTCTCTTTTCCTTCATGATGACATGTATACACTCCTGGACTTCCCGGGTCCTCTGGGCTTGTTGCTCCTACGTTTCACCCTAAAGGGAATATGTTGGGCCTGTACACTCAACAATTCCATTTGCAACTCTTCAGGTAATGAATCAGCCCATGCCTGCTTGCAGAAAGACAAAGTTAATATTCGCACATGGTGGGGTGATGATAAGTTGTAAATAAAGTTTCACCTTGCAAGTGTCAATCTATTACTATCATCATTAAGACAAAATCTACCCAATTCCCCTTGAATTCAACAAAATTAACATTGCCAAGTGATGTACCAACAATACTAAAGACTCACCATTGACCAGGCACTTCATTGCACTAATTCCATAGATACTATAAAAGCAGGTTAAGGGCAAGGTAACCTGTAATTAATAGCACACCTCCCAGTTTGTTGAAGCCTGAATACTATTTACGAGGAACAAGTCAGGATTATGATGGAATTCTGCCCAATAACCTGAATAGATGCAGCTACTATAATACTCAGAAACCTGAAGCCATTTAGGACCCATTTGTTTGGCAGCTTGGTCAATGTCAAGAATGTTATGGAAAAGCTGCAGAAAATTCTTCTGGGAAAAGGGTGAAAAGCTAGAAGCCATGGTCCATGCTGGGATACTCCAACTCCTAAGTTCTTGATTCTGTACTTCATAGCATTCAATAATGGATAAAATTCTGAAATTGTGATCTTAAGTGTTCTTTTCAATGTCTTATCCAGGTTCCTAAATTCTATTTTCTAGATCTCATCCATCTTTATAACTATTTTGTTGGTACCAATGTGGACCATAGCCTCTGACTCTTTGCCTTCCCCAAAATAATGTTCTCCAGCAGTTTCATCACATGTTGGGCCCTAGTACCAGGGAGGCAATATAACATCTTGGAATCATTTCCACCACAACAGAAATGCCTATCTGTTTCAGCAACTGACAAGTTGTTGCTCACTATTGACATTATACTCTTATTTGCCTGCAGCTGTGCAGTTGAGTAACTTATAATGCTACAAATTTTACTCCTGCTACAGTGTTCTACTGAACCATTGCTGTCACAAATATCCTAAACAAAGACCCATTGGCCTGCTCATTCAAGATTTTCTACCCGATCTCCTACCTGAAAGCAATCTTTACCCACTATCTCTGCATGCCTTGGTATCATTAGCAACTTGAAGTCTGGCAATTTCTGCCTTGACTGGCTTAATGGCTGAGCTTCAACTGACATCTGGGGTAGAAAATTCCAAAGATTCATCACTCTTTGAGTGAAAGAATTCTTCCTCTTCTCAGTTGTAAATGGTTTGCCAATATTTCTAAGATTGTTTTCTCTGGCTCTAGGCCCCACAGACAGAGGAGCATCCTTTCTACAACGGCGGCACGGTGGCTCAGTGGTTAGCACTGCAGCCTCACAGCGCCAGGGACCCGGGTTCAATTCCAGCCTCAGGCAACTGTCTGTGCAGAGTTTGCACATTCTCCCTATGTCTGCATGGGTTTCCTCCAGGTGCTCCGGTTTCCACTCACAGTCCAAAGATGTGCAGGCTAGGTGGATTGGCCATGCTAAATTGCCCATAGTGTTCAGGGATGTGTGGATTATAGAGGGATGTGTCTGGGTGGGATGCTCCAAAGGGCGGTGTGGGCTTGTTGGGCCGAAGGGCCTGTTCCCACACTGTAGCGAATCTAAACTAAACAACTACCCCTTCAATCTCTGAGAAATTTCTGAGTAGGCAGGTCATGGATTATGTTGTAGAAAGGTGTAAGGTTATCCACTTGATGGGAGGAACAGAGTTGCAGGATCGTTCTTCAATTGTGAAAAATTGGAAAGCATTGATGTTCATTGGGACTTAGGTGTCCTTGTTCATTGGGCACTGGGAACCAGCATGTAGGTGCAGCAAGCAATTCAAGAGGTGAACAATATTTAGGTACTTGTGCAGATGTGACCATATCTTTTCTAAATTTTTACAAGTGGTACAAAGAGGGCACATCCTTCATGAAATCCCTTCTGTTTCTATGGTAGGCCACAGCTACTTCAATGCTGCAGGACATCCTGTTTGTGTCCATCACCAGCAAGAAACACGAGTTGAACATAATACAGGCTGTAGTTTTCCATGTCTATATAAATTTCTCAGGTTTCCAGCAATTTTGGTTCTGAGACCTGTTAAGAACATGACAGTTTAATTTCTGATCCCTGTTTACAAGATAAGCTCTGATGGGATCATTCCATAAATTGAATTTTCTACTCTTTGATTTTTCTTCAAGAAATTGTATTTTCTGTATTCATGTAGCTGTTATCTATGTCAGTCATTTGCATATATTTTGTTATGATAATTATTCTGGTTACAAAGTTTGTCCATGGCTGTTAGTAGGGTCAGACCGAGGTTTAGGTGAAACGGAGGGAACAACTGCCACATAAATATCAAGACCTATAATAGGGCATAAGTCAGAGGATAATCAGTAATCCGGAAAATGCACGCTGAAAGTGGGACACTTGAGGGAGAAGAGACGACACAGGTGACAATGAGATCTGCAGTTTGCTGATACACTTACAATAATAAATTACAACTCACAACTAACATTTTGTTTGCTGTAATGTGGTTGAAGAACCCCAGCAATTGAAGTGCAAGAGAATTTTTTTGCAGCATTGGATCGGTTGTCTGTCATAACTGAAACATTGAAAAAACATGAGACTTCAGATGGTTAACCATTGCCAGCCCAGGTATAGCCAATGATAGCAAAAAGATGTTTGAAGGTATCTAAGATACTTGTGTGAAGAAACATAAAGAAATTTGAATCTATATTTCATTTAGCAATGTTAAAAATTTTATTCCTGTCTTTTGCTAGAATGCTGCCCCCGATCTTTGTGCAAATAAGCGGCCTTTCTCATATGCTGAAACAGACGTGGAATATCACCTTTGCCCTCTACCAAGGTACCAAATAACCAACAAAGAAGGAACAAATGTTCCCAGCACACAGAAGAAATTCCTTGATCGAGATGTAAGGACTTGTGGTGACTCACTTTTCATACATTTATCAAATTTAAATGAATTTCTACTTCAATATTTTATTAACAGTGGTGAACATTATTCTGTTCAATTGTTTTAAGGGGAAAGAAATCGCATCAGGCAACCTTATGCATGAGTTTTCTGAAAAAGGATGGAATTCAACAAAAATCAGTAGTGTGTCAATTTCAGGGAGTCTCATGAAGAGTTTCCCTTCATAGAACCGTAAGACACAGGAGCAAAAGTAAATCATTTGAATGATCAACTCTGCCGCACTAAGTGATAAGATCGTGGCTGATCTGACAATATAAACATGGAAAATGGGTGCACGAATGGGCCATTTGACCCTTCAAGCCTACACTACCATTCAAAACGATCTCTTTAGCTGCAAGGGCCACATTCAGCTCCCTCTTGAATATATCTAATGAACTGGCCCCAACAGCTTTCTGTAGGAGAGATTTCTAAAGGTTCACAACTCTGAGCAAAGAAATTCTTCTTCATGTCAGTCCTGAATGGTTTACCTCTTCTTCAACTTCAATCTTCAACTCCACTTGCACCCTTGATTTCCTTGCTCATAAAAATCTGATTATCTCAGCCTTGAATAGACTTAACAACACAACCTGTTTAGTCGTCAGTGTGAAAAATTTTGCAGATTCTCCCCCATGTGAGAGAATAATTACTCCCCATCTGTCTTAAATAGGCAGCGCCTTACTGTGTGATTATGCCTCTGGTCTGAGACTGTGTCACATGTGGAAACAACCTCTCAGCATCTACCATGTCAAGCCCCCAAGAAGACTTATATGTTCCAATATGGTCACCTTTCATTCTTCTAACCTCCAGTAAGTGCAGTTCTAGTCATTCTAGTCATTCTTTTATCATGAATCCTTCCTCCCCAGGATCAACCTTGCAAGTCTTCTCTGGATTACTTTCAATGCCCAGTAGATCTTCCCTTAGATAAGGAAACCAAAACTGTTCACAGTATTCTAAGTGTGGTCTAATTAAAACCTTGTATAGTTTCAGCAAGACTTCCATATTTTATAGTCCATTTCCTTTGAAATAGGAGGGCTAACAGTCGATTTGTCTTCCCTTTTACCTGCTAAAATTTTATGCTGCCTTTAAGCAAGAGGATCCCAAATCCCTCTATGTTACAGCTTTCTGCAGTCTTTCTCCATTTAAATTGTATGTTCAACTCCGCTATTCTTCTTGCCACTGTGCAAACCTCACATTTTTCTCAAGACCTGAAACGTTAGCTTTCCTGCTGCTCCTACGCCGCTTAGCCTGCTGGGTTTATCTAGCTCGACACCTTGTTATCTCAGATTCTCCAGTATCAGCAGTTCCCACCATCAGTCTCCCTCTCACATTTTTCCATGTTACATCTTATCTTCCAAGTTCTTGCCTACCTACTATACTGTCTGAACCTGTCTATATTCTTCAGCAGACTTTGGGTTAACCTCACCTCATGCATTTTCACCTATTTCTGTGTCATCTGCAAACTGGGCTAGAGTGCACTTGCTTCCATTATCCAAGCCATTAATGTATCTAATAAATAATTGTTCCCCCCGCAATAATATCTGTGTCAATCCACTAATTACAAGTTGCCATCCTGAAAATGCCTACCTTATCAGAGATAATGGGAACTGCAGATGCTGGAGAATCCAAGATAACAAAGTGTGGAGCTGGATGAACACAGCAGGCCAAGCACCAAGAGATGCTGCTTGGCCTGCTGTGTTCATCCAGCTCCACAATTTGTTATCTCTAATGCCTACCTTATTCCAACTTTCTGACTTTCATTAGTTAGCCAGCACCATGGGCTCTATTCCTATGCCTAATGTTTGGTAACCTTATTAAACAGCTTTTGGAAATCCAAATACTTTATATCTTTACTTCCTTTTTATCTGTTCTGCCTGTGGCCTATTCAAATAATTCTAACAAATTTGTCAGGCATGATTTTCACTTCACGAAGCCATGCTGATGCTATTTGATTAAATAATTATTTCCAAATGCTCTGCTATTACATGCTTTATAATGGACACCTTATAACACTTTCCCAATGACAGATGTTAAACTAACTGGCCTATAGTTACCTGCCTTTATTCTCCTTCCGACTTTGAGGAAGAATGCTAAATTGGCAGCTTTCCAATCATCTGGGAATATTCCAGAATTTAAGTGATCCTAGAAAATTATTACTAGTGCATCCAGTATCTGTGTAGCTACGTTCTTTAACATCCCGGGATGCAGCCATGATCAAATGGCAGAGAAAACTTGATGGGCCAAATGCTTATTTTGCTCCTACATTTTATGGTCATTATGATAACCTGATAGCTCACCTTTATGACTATAAATCTTTGATTCCAAATATATGTTATTAACTGCATCTAACTTTCCAAGTTGCCATGCTGGGTTTTGAGAACATATCTCAAGATCATTCGTTTAGACTCTTAATTACTAATCTCATCATCTCAGCACTGTACTACTACATCTTCTAAGGTACATAGTGATAAATAATAATATAGTGGTCTTGATTGTGCTCACTTATACAAAGCAAGGGAATATCTTGTATTTAGGCTTGAAATATGTAACTATCAGTCTGATGATATTGTTCATGATAAATAGATAGCCAACACTATTGAGATCAGAGATAATGGGAACTGCAGATGATGGAGATTCCGAGATAACAAAGTGTGGAGCTGGATGAACACAGCAGGTCAAGCAGCATCTTAGGAGCACAAAAGCTGATGTTTCGGGCCTAGACCCTTCATCGGAAAACCCATTAAGTTGTTCCTCATTAAACATTGAATGCCAATGATGTGAAATTATAGGCCTCAATACCCAGTAAATTACCTAATCATATTTGCCTAAATCTGGTTAGTAAATCTCACAATGTATTGATATTAAAAAATAAGCAGGGAGAACGTCATTACATATTTTATTTATTGTTCAGTTAGCTGATTGCATTCTTAATTTCAGTCACATGAAGGATTTTGCCTCACTGATTTCCTTCACTCAGATGTTTTGCTGAAGTAAAAAGCTTGCAAATGACAGTTACAGTGTGATCCTTCACTCAAGTGGTACTGGTTTATAAGTCAGGTTTTACAGCTATAGTAGCAGCTCAATGACACCATAGGCAGCATTCTAAATGCCATGCATCATGTCTTTGTCTAATGTCCATATGTGACAAATCAGAATTTAGAGCTAACCATGACAATTTCCTTTCCTATCTAAGGACACCAAGGCCAATTGTCATGCCAACTCAACACTAACAAGCAACTGAAAATATTACATTCTGTTTGTATGGCTCACCTACTCACTGAGCAAATTTGTTGAGCGATCAATAGAGCATCTTATTATAATAATTGGTAGTGAATTCCTAACGTAAATAAAAATGAACAAGAAAACAATTTGGCAAATGAATTGTTGATTTTTTAGTTATTCCATGTATTTAATATCTAGCCTGAATAATGATAATAGAATTGTCACTAGACTTACTAACTGTCATGCTCTCGATCAAACAGGAAATAATCAAAGGCCTAATGACCTGGAAAAAGTTTCCTTCTGTTGCGCTTTCATCATTATCCAACAGTGACTTTCTATCAAGTACATGGGTGCCACGATGGTATGTATTAATAAAACTTTAGGTAGGTAGGCATCTGTTTAAATTTTTAATTTGACTTTTGACAATTAACCAAGAAGTAACACCAAAAAAAATGTATGCTTTAAATAGAGATAATAGGAACTGCAGATGCTGGAGAATCTGAGATAACAAGGTGTAGAGCTGGATGAACACAGCAGGCCAAGCAGCATCAGAGGAGCAGGAAAGCTGACGTTTTGACCCTAGACCCTTCTTCAGAAGAAAAAGGACTAGGCCCGAAAGGTCAGCTTTCCTGCTCCTCTGATGCTGCTTGGCCTGCTGTGTTCATCTAGCTCTACACCTTATGCTTTAAATAGATTTCTTTTTGATCATGTAAATATCTAATTAGGTTATATAAAAAAAGCATTTTAATTTTTTGAGCCAATGAATTTCCTGCTCAAATGGACGTAAAAGATTCCATGACACCAGTTGTCCTCTTTAACTTCTTTTCCACAACTAACAAAACTTGACAAGTAAAAGGAAAGTGCTACAGATGTCAGAAATCTGAAATAAAAATAGAAAATGTTGGATATTCCTAGCATCATTTCTGTTTTCACACTAGCTAATAATTCCTCTATTTGTGGGGCTTTACAACTTGACTGTCGCATAAAAATCAGTGAATTTACTTTAAAAAGTAATCAATTAGCTCAAAGGCACCTTAAATAAGATTAACTGATTAAATGTAAATTGGGAACAGCGTGTCACATGAAAGTGACAATATTCAGGTACCTCATAACAGAAAAAATAAATAAGCTACAATTGGTTTAACCATTATATTTGCCTCTGGATAATGTAGAGTGGAGACAGTCACAGAATAGCCATTCATGGTATCTGAAACGTTGAGAATTAATCCACAGGAACAGGTATTTTGGAGCAACTTTTCAGCACCCCTTAAAATGATATACAGATTCATTCTAATCTTCAACAGGCTTCGCCATTTCAGCAGGATGGTGGGGGTGAACAACCTTTACCAACACCTGGGCAACAACAATAAAATAAAGAACAACAAGAAGAGAAAGAGTAACCATCCTTATCTGAGCCCATTCTAGCTCCAATATGCCTACAGTCCAAGAATTCTTCCTACTGCCCTTGAAAGCACCATCTAATTGCCTTCTTTCAGTGCAGCCCCAAGGCATTTTCCTCTTCACTTACCCATAACAGTAACACTTTACATTTATTTAGCCCCATTAATATTGTTGGTACTGTTTGCTATAATGTACTTCAGAAGGGCATTATCAGGCAAAATTACCAGTTATCAAAATTATTAAATTACTTGTATTTCTATCAGTTAAGAAAAACAATGAACAATATCTTTGTGACAGATCTTACTACCTGCCTTCCATACTACATTTCACAGGCAAAAGTTCCTGTGAACAGGTTTCCCAGTCACTGCAGCTAGGAGAACTGTAGAAATTCCTTTAATTACACTTCAGATGGGTATACTGGATGACTTTGAGTAACTCTGGATCTTAAAGGCCAGGCTATAGTTTGTACCATCTACAATGGCTGCAGTATTCTAATCCTAGGTGTGCTAAAGTTAGAGCCCAGAGCCAAGATGGCACTCTTTTTATCTTCTGTTTGCAGTAGTCTGTCCTGCGGGAATTCAGTGATGTAGAAAGCTAGAGGAGTCAGGACTATTTTCCTCAGAACCGACTATTTCTGTTGGTAGTGGGTCTGGGAGGGGGGTCTTTTAGAGGGCATAAGTTTAAGAAAATTGGTAAAAATAGGTGAGAAGAAATATATTTAGGCAGTGAGTTAATGAGAGCCAGAATGTATAACCTGAATGAGGGATATAATACCAGTCTTCAAAAGGGATGTACACTTTGTCAAGCATACTGAATTTTATATGACTGTTATGTTTAAAAATATCCTCATTACGTATTTATTGTACATGGAAATGCCGACATGATGCAGTTGCCGGGTCAAGAGAAATTCAAGCCAAACCTCCTTCAGATGTTAAGTGACAGTTTTGACACGTTTCACAGTATCTCACAGAAAAAGTACATCTGCAAAATGAAATAAATTGTTGCTATGGAAAATAGGGTGAACTGTTTTGTGTTAATGAACTGAACAGTTGTAACAGACAGAAATTTTGAAGAGGGCAGCAGAGTGGTGATACTGATTGGCTGATGTAGGGAAGATTTACATTAGTGCAGACACTTCTTCCAGAAAGTGGTTTGCAGAGAAGTTGTTATCAAGTGACACTTCCCCAGTTCCGAGGAAGGGTCACCAGACCCAAAATGTCAACTGATTTTTGTTTTCTTCACAGATGTTGCCAGAACTGCTGAGTTTTTCCAGTAACTTTAGTTTTTATTCCTGATTTACAGTATCCGCGGTTCTTTCGGTTTTCATCATTGATGTGTGCCTTGCTGAGGAAAATCACCAGGAAAACCTGTGTTGTGTGGAACAGACATCAAAGGCTACTGAAAGTTTCAATCTGGCTTGATATAGAATAGGAGACCTTTTGTACATAGCTGAGAGTGGCTGTTGTTACATTTCTGCCCGAAACAAGGTAAATTTATAGAAGAAGCATCATACTAAACTTACCATCTCCACAGATGCTGCTCAGTTCCTCCAGTAGTTTGTGTTTACATTTTAAAATCGGACATCAGTGGGACTAAAAATTATGCAACCTGAGTTGCTCATCATTCTTGGGAGGTTGATGGCATTGGCAGTCATTCATACTGCAGAAGGAGGCAAAGTGGAGAAATCATAATGTCAGCATCTAAAACTGATGTGGTGCACAAGTTGATATTTCAGACCTCACAAGCTCAGTTAATCTTTCCACTTAAACACACATGACTGAACATTTGCAGAGATAATGGGAACTGCAGATGCTGGAGAATCCGAGATAACAAAGTGTGGAGCTGGATGAACACAGCAGGCCAAGCAGCATCTTAGGAGCACAAAAGCTGACATTTCGGGCCCAGACCTTTCATCAGAGAGCTTTCTAGTTGGTTGCCTGAGATGGAGACAGAGAGATCCAGTAGGGTGAGGGATGTGTTGGAGATGGCCCAGATGAACTTGAGGTTGGGGTGGACGGTGTTGGTGAAGTGGATGAACTGTTCAAGCTCCTTTTGGGAGCAAGAGGCGGCGCTGATACAGTCATCAATGTAATGGAGGAAGAGGTAGGATTTGGGTCCACTGTGGGTGCGGAAGAGGGACTGTTCTACGTAACCTACAAAGAGGCAGGCATAGCTTGGGCCCATGCAGGTACCCATGGCCACCCCGTTTGTCTGTAGAAAGTGGGAGGAATCGAAAGAGAAGTTGTTGAGGGTGAGGACGAGTTCGGCTAGGCGGATGAGGGAGTTGGTGGAGGGGACCGGTCGGGCCTGCGGGACAGGAAGAAGTGGAGGACCCTGAGGCCATCTGCATGAGGAATGCAGATATACGGGGACTGGACATCCATGGTGAAAATGAGTTGTTGGGAACCGGGGAATTGGAAGTTCTGGAGGAGGTGGAGGGCATGGATGGTGTCACGGACGTAGGTAGGGAGTTCCTGCACCAAGGGGGAGAAAATGGAGTCTAGACAGGTGGAAATGAGTTCAGTGGGGCAGGAGCAGGCGGAGACAATGTGTCGACCAGGGCAGGTGGGTTTGTGGATTTTGGGAAGGAGATAGAAGCGGGCAGTGCAGAGTTGGGGAACAATGAAGGGTCTAGGCCAGAAACATCAGCTTTTGTGACTGAACATCTGCAGCTGATTTTAAAGACACCTTCATGGTACTTTTGGTTGAGGCTGTTTTGATTTCCTATGCAGCTGCAGAGTTAGTGAATGAAAATGCTTTGCACTTCATTGATGAAGTAGCTCTCACAACTTGTTACAGTCAGGTTTAATCCTTGGAAAGTGTTCATCAGAATTTAATGGCCTCTAAGCAGAAACCCTGGATTTCATTTGTGGAGCCTATGCTGCTGTCCTTTGAGCTGCACAATTTGGTGGCACAGTGGTCTGTACTGTTGCTTCACAGTGCCAGGGGTCTGGGTGTGATTCTAACCTTTGGTGACTGGCTACGTGGAGTTTGTGTCTGCGTGGTTTTTGCAGGCTCTGGTTTCACTGTGCCCAGAGAGATGAAAATGAGTGATCTCACTGAATATCATATTGATCTAGTATTTAGATTATTTAGGGGTTTATTTACAGAGTGATTCTCTTGCTGTCAACTCAGCCAAGAGCACATTGTGAGGCTATGATGATCCAACTTATCAGCAACCTCAGCAGGGTGAAGATGGTGCTGCCAGTGACCATCAAGATCAATAAAATATACCTGGTCTACCCAATAAGGGTAATTGGTGCCCATTGGAGCAGCAGCACACCACTCCAACTATTCTCCAATGCATTAGAAAAGATGCTTCTATTGTTTTTGTGCTAACACTGGCAGCAATGATCAATTTGTTTAAAAATCTCTCCCTACCATTTGAAGCAGGGTCATCATCTTTAGTGATTAAGGGTCACTCGCCCTACTTCACTGCACCACCAGCAGTTAAAAAGTTCCATCGATGAGGAGATAACAAAGTGTACAACCTGAGACATCAGCTTTCCTGCTTCTCTGTCACTCCATCATGGGCCTCCTGCACTGCCACAATGATGCCACCCGAAGGTTGCAGGAACAGCAACTCATATTCCGCCTGGGAACCCTGCAGCCTAATGGTATCAATGTGGACTTCACCAGTTTCAAAATCTCCCCTTCCCCTACTGCATCCCTAAACCAGCCCAGTTCGTCCCCTCCCCCCACTGCACCACACAACCAGCCCAGCTCTTCCCCCCCCACCCATTGCATCCCAAAACCAGTCCAACCTGTCTCTGCCTCCCTAACCGGTTCTTCCTCTCACCCATCCCTTCCTCCCACCCCAAGCCGCACCCCCATCTACCTACTAACCTCATCCCACCTCCTTGACCTGTCCGTCTTCCCTGGACTGACCTATCCCCTCCCTACCTCCCCACCTATACTCTCTCCACCTATCTTCTTTACTCTCCATCTTCGGTCCGCCTCCCCCTCTCTCCCTATTTATTCCAGTTCCCTCTCCCCATCCCCCTCTCTGATGAAGGGTCCAGGCCCGAAACGTCAGCTTTTGTGCTCCTGAGATGCTGCTTGGCCTGCTGTGTTCATCCAGCCTCACATTTTATTATCTTGGAATTCTCCAGCATCTGCAGTTCCCATTATCTCTCTCCACTGCTTGGTCTGCTGTGTTCCTCCAGCTCCACACTTTGTTATCTCTGACTCTAGCATCTGTAGGTCTTGCCATCTCCATAGATGAGGACTTTATTTGAAGAACTGTTTTTTTGGTCATCTGAGGTCAATTAAGAGTCATCCAAATTGCTGTGAGCCTGGAGTCACATGTTGCTCAGACCAGGTAAGGAAGGCACTTTCCTTCCCGAAAGAACATTAGTGAACTCAATTTTTTTAATGACAATCAACAATGGATTCACGGTCATCACTAGAATCTTAATTCCAGATTTTTATTAAATTCAAATTCCACCATCTGCCGTGTCCTCAGTACATTAGCTGAGTGTCTGGATTAGCAGTCCAGTGATAATACTACCAGGCTATTTCCTCCCCTTGAATATATTTGTGCCACATCTAAGTCTACCTTTTTCCACCTCTGTCATATCACCAGACTTTGCCCATCACAGCTCATTTGCTGCTGAAGCACTCAGTCATGCCTACACAATTCTGATGGCTAGTTTGCATCCTCCATAAATTGGAGATCATCCTCAGGTCTCCTGTGGTATTACTCATAGCCAAATCCATTCAAATATGACTTCTATACGCATTGATTTACATTGGACTCCACTGTAAATTTTGTTTTTTTTCTTTGCAAATTCCATGGCTTTGCCCTTCCTTATTTGTACAATTTCCTCCAGAGCATAAGCCTCTGAGGTCCTTGAACTCTTGGAATTCTGGCATTTTGTGCAGTTCAAGTTATAACTGCTCCACCAATGCCTTCAGTTGCATCTATTCCAGCCTTGAAATTCTCTTCTCGCACCATGCCACTTCTCAACTTCACTTTCCTCCTTTAACAAGTAACTTTAAACTTCATTGATAAAGCTTTTGGTTTTTTGACTAATATCTCCCTGTGTCACACAAGGTTTTATCATGCTTCTGTGAAGTGACTTGGGATGTTCCATTTTTTTAAAAATAGTGTATAAGTAGAAATTGTTAGTATTGTGTGGTTGAAATCATCTATAACATCCACAACTGTCAGTGGCTGGACTTGCTGTTTGAGGTCAGAATCATTGGTCTGGCTATTTCCACAATTCTGCCCACTCACGCAGTAAGCTCCACCGTGCTGTTTGCATGATGGGTTAGCTAGAATCAGTGCCACCACCTCCCAAAGAAGACCTGATGTAGGAACACAGGCTGACAAACGTGGAGGCAAGAAGGTTAGAGTGTGCGTCTTGTTCACTATGACATCTGCCCATTCTGGATGGATAAGCCCTATCCCTTAAAGTTCACAACCCTGACCTCACCGCCCCTGCTCCCTACCACCACCCCCACTCACACCTAGTCAGCCACCCCACCCCCACCACCCCCCAACCATCACACTTCCTCATCGCATTCCCAAAATCCTGGAATCAAGTCCCATTTGCCTTTCCCCCCTCCAACTGGCAACGTCGCATGGCAAAATCCAGTGGCAGGACTTGATAATACTACTAGGCTATCGCCTCCCCTTGAATATATTTGTGCCACATCTAAGACTACCTATTTCCACCTCTGTCATATCACCAGACTTTGCCCATCACAGCTCATTTGCTCCTGAAGCACTCAGTCATGCCTTTGTTTCATCTACACAATTCTGATGGCCAGTTTGCATCAGATTGCAATCAATATTAATGTCAATGGTTGTTATTCAGAAAGTAGCTCAAATATCCCTGCTATTGCATTTTTGGGCAAAAAAGAAACAGCAAGGATAATTTTGTATTTGAAGGCCGAGATTAATTTATGATTGTGGATCTCAGTATTGAACTACTTCTGAGCAGAAGAGTCAGAGGAGGGCCTTGAAACAAAACAACAAGAATTGTATGCTGTTATGCTACTGCAATGACCTAATGCAAGAAGCATTCCACTCAGCTTCAAAATATTGAAAGAGCTTGTGTAAATGCAATAAATGTATACACTGCAAAAATGAAATAGGAGGCTGCAATGGATCATCCATTTAGATTTCTCTCTGAGTATAGTTCCAAAGGCTTCAGTCTTCTTTAGTGTGCTGATGTACCGAGCTCCCTCACTTTTGAGAATATTAGTAGAGCCACCTCCTCTATTTAATTGTTTGATTTTCCACCACCATTCATGATTGGACGTGGCAAGATTGTAGAATTTAATCCGATCAGTTTGTTTTGGGATGGCTTAGCCCTATAGCATGAAGTATCTACTGCTTGTCATGCAAGCAGTCCTGTATTATAACGTCACCTGGTTAGCATTTCATCTTTAGATTTGTGTGGCACTGCACCTGGCATAGTTTCCTGTACTCTTCATTGAGCCAGGATCGATCCCTTGGCTTGATAGTAAAGTTGTGCAATTGATATGTTGTGCGATGAAGTCTCAGATTTTCAACAGTAATTCAAGGAGTGAATCTGAATGAACCACTTCTTTTGCAATTCATGTTCTAGTAATTTGTTAGTAGGAGCATTTTTGCTTTATTTTTGCTTTTGTTTAGCTTTTTGATAAATACCCCACTTTAACTGCAAAATCTCCATAACTCTGAATAAAACTGTTACATTTGTCACCATACATCCTTTAAATTCATGGCAATGGAAGCATGTTATTGCCTGTATTTACTTTCCATGATAGTCCACAGTGATGCCCAAATTTGACCTACTGGTTAAATTCTAAACCCGGCATTTAACATGGTGGGTGTGCTGCTGAACAAATTGAAGGGTACCCTCAGTCTGAAGACAGGACTTTGTCTTCACAATGATTGTGCAATGGTCATTTCTACCTATACTGTGCCCTTGCTGGAGAGTAACTTCCAACACGTTAGTACAATTTATACAGCAGGAACACCATTGTTTTAGCTACATGTCATGGGAAGCAGTGTTCCTATACATGAATGCATCATGTTTCGTCAGTTCAATTTCCATTTAATCACTGGCTTCTGAAATTGCAAGCATTACACACCCTACCATCTGCGTGTGCCATATACCAATGTTTATGGACAAGCTATATGTGAGTAATAGGCTAACCACAAAGCATGAAGAAAGGATAGTCATCACAAAATTTTGCCTGCCTCAGTCTCTAACCTCCTAACACGGGATCGCCTGCACTAAAGGTCAGTTCAACCGTCAATGTCTCAAAAAAGTTTGTTCTTTAATGTACAACTGCTGAAATAGTACTGAGAGTTATTTTTATACTTGGGATGCAAGTAAGATGTCTAAAATCTAACTGTCTGAAAACTGGAATCGTACCTAAACCGGACATTTTGAAATGTCACGGTGAACGAGTTCAATGTAATACTGTAACGCCAACCGAATCCAGCCCAGCCCAAACTGTCTGACACAATCCATTCCTTACAAACATACAAACAAGGAGCACCAGTATGCCACTTAACCTTTTGTGCCAACTGTGCCATTCAATAAGATTGTAGCTGATATGATTTAAGCTCCTAGCCACCTGTGGCTCATGCATGTTCTTGCCTTTTTTACACACATTTCATTTTCTTAATTATTGAATTTTACTAAGGATAGGCTCCCTGACTTAATTATTCAGGTTCCAGGAAAATCTAAAATCTGGCTCGATCTTGGTTACATGAATGCCAGATTTCGGACATCCAACCTGTACCCGTATAAATATAGATTATTATATCTATCATTATCAACATTCAAATACCAATACCTTTCCCATGCAAGTAGTATAGAATGGTGTACTTTAGAATGGATTGTAAAATATTAAAAAGAGTCTAAACATTCCTTTCTTCGGAATACAAGGTTTTGTATCAATTCTATCAAATGTTACTTTAAATTGCCTGCTTTGGAATTTGGAGTTTTTTTTTAAAAACTTGACTCCATCCAGTTCAGATTGAGAGATCACTCCAATGTTCAGAACAGTGTTGTAAATAAATACGGGAATATTTATATTTGCATTACTTTTGGTTTATTGTTTGTCTCAATATCTTGCAGTGAGATTATTTGCAAAGTAGTCATTTTAGATTAAACTTACCAGGATGCACTCTGCTTTAAGATGCTTTGAAGCAGTGTTTACTCATTGTTCACTCATTGTTCTGGAACATACTCATCAATGTTTCATAATTAAGAATTTCTGCACTTAGGAGGATGAAGTTACTTGAAGAAATGTTCTATCCCCAAGTTAAAGAGATAATGGGAACTGCAGATGCTGGAGAATCTGAGATAACAAAGTGTGGAACTGGATGTTTTCTTTATGTTTTGGCTTAAATGTGTCAGGGAACTATTGCAATGAGTTTAAGTCTTAAAAGTTGCAAATGTCCTAACAATGAAGATAATATTGTTACTGACATTTATCAACTCCATATAGTATGATTTTAGAAGTTATAATCAGAAGTTATAACCTGGAAATTACTTATAAACATGAGTCTCATTGTCAGAATAAATTTTAGATTTCTGCCACATTTTGCATTATAATTTGAATAAGAAATTCTGCTCTCCATTCTGCAACGAGCTTTTAACCTGAGCCTGGCAAGGTTGGAACAATTGGTTTGTTGTGTGTACCTGACAACTCGTGGGGTGTATGAGCTTCTGCTCATGATAAAGGTTTCTGCCACCATCCGCTTTAAGTATAGCAAGCTGCATTGCATGGTAGAGAAAAGAAAACCATTTCTTAATCTAACAAGAAGGGTTTCTTTCAGTTAACAACATACAGTTTATTGTATGTTATCAACCAGTTCCAAGTTGCATTAATATGATGGACATTGTTGCAGAGACTTTGAAGAGGACCCACAGTTGGGTCTCATTCCATTGTGATCCTAAACTATTCTGCACAAATGTCTACATGACATTATCATGGCGCAAAAGGCATTCCTTAGTATTAACACTTTCAGACCCAAATACAACAGCTCATCTAAGGTGTTCTCTAATTATTAATATTATCCATTTGTGTATGGAATTACATTTGTCAATATGTCATCAACCCCCAAATCTCTGACTTCACAATTTCAAGTAAGAAGTTCTGGTAAGAGGTGATGGATACATTCCATTAAATGCTGTTTGTGTGTAAGAGATGGTAATCAGTGCTATGAGATTTATGGAGTGTAGTAAACTGAATTAAACCTCTGTTCAAAAATATTCATCGTCAACATATGTCAGAGAAATAGAAAAGAATTATTTCATCCAACTCAAATACTGGTGTTCAGTATTCTTCTGAGACAAAGCTAATACTGTTTTAGAAATTAATGGGAAAAATTATGTGTTGCTTGCTTTTAACATTTACGTTTATTAAACATTTTTATTTGTCTAGGTTTGATGTGTTTCCATCTGATATGCTTCCTGTTAGTGCTCCGACACAATTGGATAGTCTGCCAGATGATGACAGAGAAAACATAACCATGGAAAGGTATCTTACTAATGTATTACTTTAGGCAGCATCCTTTCATCTATGCAAGATGATGGACATGGAGCTAATCAAATCAGCTGAAGATGAGTATGTTGAAGTGATGCACTTTTGAATGATTACTGAAGAGACCATCACATTACTTGCCATGAATCTAGTTGGACTCTGGTTTGTCACAAACCTGCTTATATCTCAAGAGGATCATGAGAAAATTTATATTTGATTATAATCATAATTAGGATCACATAGTTGCTTGGTATTACAGAACTTGAGAACTGCTGAGAAAAGAGACACAGTGTCTAACATTTCACCTTCTGTTCATCAGAACAAAAACTCAAGAATGCCAAATCAAAATGGAACACTAGCTTATAGTGCATGAGTATGTTACAAGGAGTGCCATAAATATTGCTATTTGTATGAACCATGAGCCAATCTCTTTCGTTGTCTTTGCAGCACTGGTTCATGAGAGAAGTGTGGACTCTCAAGCCTGGTTAGAGCAAGCTAAAGCTTACTCAAAGTCAGTCTTTCTGGGATAGCATTGAAACAAGAGTCAGCATAAGCCTATAAATCACAAGCATTCTCCACCACCTACTGCTCAGTACAATGTCACTTCAGCTGTATCTCAGAGATGTACTGAATTAAAAACTAGATTAAAACCTGGAGCATGTAAATTATCCAGCACAAAGATTAGACATGCATGAACATGTGGTTTTAGGTAGACTAGATGAAATTGTTAACAACCTTGATGAATATTATGATGACAAGTAAATAGTGTCAAAGTTGTGTTTTGAATGTAATCTTTTGAAATTGGGTGATTGCAGAAGTGAAGTAGAGTATTATGAAGGAAATGGATTGAAATCTCAAACAATTAAAATAGAAAAAAACTGGCAGGGATTTCTTTCAACTTTTAATCTTTCAACTTTTATTAATAAAATCTTAAACTCTGGGAAGTCAATACATGGGCTTGTTTTCATTGGAGTTTAGAAGAGTGAGAAGTGGCTTGTTTGAAGTGTGTGAGATCCTGAATTGTCTTCTCTTGTGGTTTAGTCCAGAACTAAAATGCACTGTTTTCAAATTAGAAGTTGCCCTTTTAGAGCAGAGTTGAAGAGAACATTTTTCTCTCAGAGGGTTGTGTGGCCTTGGAACAAAGTGCCTTGGCGGCGTTCGATACATTAGACAACCAAAGGCGGGAGAGTGGGGGAAGAGCATTTAAATGTAAGAGGTCACATGATGACATATCTTGGAATAGGTTCAGCCAGAATTGGGAACACTCATTAACTGAAAAAATGTCGTTATGAACTACAGCATTTTGTTTCAATGACATTTCAGCTCCATTTTCTTAAATAAAAAAAAACAAACCAACAATTCATATGTAATATAAACAGCAGATTTAAATTCTAATTTATGTGATATAATTAACCCGTGCGTTTCGTTGTTTGCATTGAAAAAAATTGGCATAGTATTGAAAAGCAGGATATCAAAGGCAGTTAAACTCATAGAATATCATGGAATTGGTTAAATAAACTTCAGATGAAATTCCTAACCTGTGGCCTGATATTAGTAGCATAACTAAACTACAAAGTAAAGAAATAAAAATAAAAACCAAATAAAATTAGATCTTTGCTGTGTTCAAACATATGGTATTTGCAATGACATTGTGGATTGCCTCATAGTTCTGAAGAGGTTGGCCTAACACCAGAAATGCTGGAAGCCGAATTCACAATGATTGAAAGTTCATTACCATTACCAGATAGTTCAAAGGATGAAACAGCAAAAGACGATGGGTAAGTACTTTACGCTATATGTTGAATGACAACTGTTCACATGATGAAATGTCCACATCTTTAACTTTGGAAGAAATGTCCATGTATCACTTGATTTAGATAGGGAAAGACAAATAATGGCATTGGATGGATTTCCTATTATTCATGACATTAATGGAAATGAAAACCAAGCATCACGTCTGGGTGAACAGCTGCTCCAATATTGTCAGTATATTAGCCTTGTTGAAGTTACCCTCCATATCTTCTGGAAAGTTTATGCTGGGATAGCAAGGAAGCTGGAATTAAACTGAATAGGACTTTGCAAGAATTAATTACTACTGCCATTGTGTGCAATAATTTTCAAAGTTGTTCATAACATCGCTGCTTCTTTAAAATGAGACTTGTTCTTCCTTCATGATAGCATGAACTGACTGTAAATAATCTACAGAGAGCAATGAGAAAAAACAGAAATGTTGTGTTGCCAGGGAGGAATATTAGAGAAAGTGGGATTCTTCATTATAACAGAATTGAGGAGACAGTTAATAGAATGTGTGGCGATAAAATTGCATCTGTTTTTCAGGCAAAATCATAAAAATGAATATGCAAATAAGTGGCCTACCACCTCTTGTTTGACTCTAAATTCATAGACAATGTTAAATGCTACATCTGTCAGGGTCCTAATTACACAGCAGGCCAGGCAGCATCAGAGGAACAGGGAAGCTGATGTTTTGGGTCAAGACCCTACTTCAGAAAAGAACCTCACCACTCAAAGTAGTCAAATATGATTTCCTTTCATAAAACATTGTTGACTCTGCATAATCATATTAAACGTACAGTTCTGCGGAAGGGTCACAGGTCCCAAAACGTTAACTCTTTTTTCCTTCACAGATGCCGCCAGACCTGCTGAGCTTTTCCAGCAACTTTGTTTTTGTTCCTGATTTACAGCATCCGCAGTTCTTTCGGTTTTGTTAGCTTTCCAAGTGCTCTTTACGACATTGTTCCTAACACTTTCTGGTTTATTTTCTCCAGTGATGTTAGGCTAACTGGGCTATAGTTTACTCTCAATCTGTTGTAGAGATGATTACTTTTGGAAACGAGGGATGAAATCTTCTGCTCCTTGTGGAACCAGGAAGCATTGTAGGCCAGGGTAACTTAGTTATGTGGGAGGCCAAAAATCATCATCCAGTCAATGGAATGAAATTAAAGCATTCAGTCCTCGGAGGTGTGAGGAAAAGTTGACCTTCCCATCAGCAAGACTCTGCCGACAAAAGTGTGATGTAAAATATTGGCAAACTATCAAAAATACTACAGGCATTGCAGCTAACTGTAAAGATCAGAGAAGCAATTTTAGAGGTGACTGTGGACGTCATGGGCAGCTATCACTCAAGTATGCCAGCTCTTCCAAGAAGACCTATGTCAGTGTAGACTGGGAGGCAATCCAATGCTGATTGGCAGTGGAAGGCACTTCAGCACTGAACTTTTACGCCAGTGATTCTTTTCAGGACTCCAGTAGGGACATGAGTAGAATATTGCAGTCTCCCGCTGGCAAATGCTTCATGGAGGTGGCCAATGCCTAATGCATGACTGAAAGAAATTGTTCAATTAACAACAGACTGTGAGCCAGACAGTCAGTGCTGTGTTATTTGTTGCCATCGGAAAACTTCTACAGGTGATGGGGCAATTGATTACAGACACACGGCGCTGAGAGCTCCCTGGGATCAGCCAGCAACATTCATAAACTTAAAGGGTTTTTACTTTGAGTGTACAATTGGTTTATGAGCACTGGAAATAAATTGCTCACATGTATGTGCACTACCCAGTGAGTTCTCATGGCTTGTACATCCTCACTAATTATTTAATGTCAAAAGTGTTCTCTTCTTCTCATCAACTTCAGTGTTGGCTCTTGATTGACAGCAATTACCCACAAAAGACCTGGCTCATAACATTTTCCGACCTATCTTTGCAACATCTGAAAATTATTTCTCCATGCCTTTGTTCGCCTCACCTAAGCCATTGATGTCAATTGGAAACATTGAGGACCATCACTTTTTGCAGCCTGACAATTTGAAAAAGACCCATTTATGCCACTGCCTTTTTTTTTCCTACCAGCCAGCCAGGCAGCCAATCTTCGGACTGTGTTAGAATCTTGCATTGCTCACATCCTATATTGTTAACTTCTACTTTGCACAGTAACACTGCAGACCTCAGTGACATCTGGCATTTGGAAAGAAAGTGCTGCAGACATATAACTCAATATGTGTTTTACATTAGAATCTGCATGCACATGTCATTTTTTTAAAAAAGTTACTCATTTCTCTGAGACATTCTCCAATTGGGAATGATAATTTGCAAAGACCTTTGTCAGCAGACACCAGGCGTTTATTCACTCACTTGCTTCCTAATTTTTCCTTTGTGTCTGAATTGAGATGAACTACCATGCCCTACTGAGGCATCTTTCCACTGATGGCCCAAGGACAGCTGATGGCAGCTGAGGATTTTTTGCACAGGTGGCTGGGGAAATGAGGTCACTGGCAGAGGGGACTAGCACCCTTTGAGGCCACAGGAGGAAGCTTCCCAATTTGTGCATGATAGCCCACCCCAAGTCCTTGAGAAACCCACCTGGAAGAGGGTCTCATCCTTTCTATCACTCAGACACTGCAGTGTCATGTGACCTCTTGGTGACCGGAAGCACCCGCAGAAGATTTGGTTAGTAACTGTTCTGACCCATAAAGTGCAGCAGAGGAGAGGAACAGTGGTGTTCTTGCCTCAGTAAGGACAATAATGGAGCAGACTATTGGATTGCTAAAGATGAGATTCTGCTGCTTTGACCAGAATTATTATGGCGCACCCTGCAAAACTTTGTGCTAAATGGAAAAGAATTACAATGGAGTGGAAGTCCAAGTGGATATGCAGCAAACACTGCACACTCTGTTGGTCAAAAATAGTAGGAACTGCTGATGCTGGAGCCTGAGATAGCAAGGTTTTTGGCTTTCATTAACAGGGGGATCGAGTTTAAGAGCTGCGAGGTTATGCTGCAGCTCTACAAAACCCTGGTGAGACCACACTTGGAATATTGTGTTCAATTCTGGTCGCCCTATTATAGGAAAGATGTGGAGGCTTTGGAGAGGGTGCAAAGGAGGTTTACCAGGATGCTGCCTGGACTGGAGGGCTTGTCTTATGAGGAGAGATTGACTGAGCTCGGACTTTTCTCTCTGGAGAGAAGGAGGAAGAGAGGTGACCTGATCAAGGTGTACAAGGTAATGAGAGGCATGGATAGAGTCAATAGCCAGAGACTTTTCCCCAGGGCAGCATTGATTGCCATGAGGGGTCATAGTTTTAAGGTGTTAGGAGGAAGGTATAGAGGAGACGTCAGAGGGAGGTTCTTCACCCAGAGAGTTGTGACCGCATGGAATAGTTTGCCAGTGGTAGTCGTGGAAGCGGAGTCATTAGTGACATTTAAGCAACTGCTGGACATGCACATGGACAGCAGTGAATTGCGGAGAATGTAGGTTAGGTTATTTTATTTTTAGATTAGGATTATTCCATGGCACAACATGATGGGCCGAAGGGCCTGTACTGTGCTGTACTTTTCTATGTTCTATGTTCTAAGGTAAAGAGCTGGATGAACACAGCAGGCCAAGCAGCATCAGAGGAGCAAGAAGGCTGATGTTTCGGGTTTGGACCCTTCTTCAGGATTTGCTCTTCAAGGTTATCGCTGCCTTTCAATGGAGGCAGCCAAGTCTTTACATGTCAGAGCCTTGACAACAGTCAGGACTTGGACACGACTCCTCTACCTTGCCTTAAAATCGACCCTAACAGTCTCTACCAAATAGAGAATGCTAGAATAGCATAGCAGATCTGACAGCATCTGTGGAGAGAGAGAGAGACAGAGTTAACATAGTCTGTTATGGCTTCTTCAGAAATCCACAGTATTTTGCCTTTAGTTTGTGGCAGATGTTCTTTTGCTTGTCTCTCCAACAGATCAGTTATGGCTGAATTCTGGCTGGTATTTTGCATGAGATTCAGCTTGGTCTCCAGCAGTCTCCGAAGCGTCAGAGACCTCAGATATTACATCCTCTGTCAACTGTGGGCACAAGTCTGTAACGTGCTCATGGGAATGTGCCCCGACCCAATCAGGATGTGTACTCACCAAAGCGAATGCCTCTGCTCCGGTTCAGATTGCAGGCTAATACGATGACAGTGCTATCAGTTCTAAGTGATCCTTCCCAAAGGTGGTCTTGTGATAGGGCTGGACAGACATTTTAGTTTCTGACTTGTTGCAATAACTTGTTAGTAAAGGATAAAAAGAATTAGCCAATAGTTATGCACAAAACCTTTTCTCAACAGTGTTTCACTGTACATCTGCACACCAGACTGGAGATATCCTCACAAATGCCTGTGAAATTCTGCTCTCCCCATCTACATAGCTCTGTTTCTATCATTATCAACAAATCCTGATGCCTCCTCATCAGCTAGTGTGCATTCCAAATCCAAGACTCCTTCTCCTGCTGTCTTGGAAAGTTCCCACCTGATGTGAGCAGGTTTCTCCTATGGAGAGACAGAATTGTCATCCCAATGGGTGCATGAACAAGCATGCTTCTCTCAGCTCCGAATCCGCCTGCACTAAGTGTTTGACACCCTTTATTGTCCTGCAATTAGTAAAGCACTGCCACCATAAGGTGGTTTTTACACATCAATACACATGCTCCATCTGAAATTACAGAGTACAACCCAAACTACAGTCTGTCAGCCCTCCACCCACATTTATACTGTGTTTGGTGGAATCTTGTTGGCATGTCACGAGTGTCATCTGCCCCCTAGAGAACAGTGAGCCTTCCTCACTTCTGACCCGAGACATTAACTCTGATTTTTCCTTCACAGATGCTGCCAGGCCTGCTGAGCCTTTGCAGCAACTTCTTTTTTTGTTCCTGATTCACAGCATCCACAGTTCTTTCGCTCTTTTTTTTTGAATTGTTTGAGCTTCTTGAATGCTGTTAGAATTTTCCCAATCCAGGCAAATGGAGAGTATTTCACCACACTCCTGACACATGTGTTGAATATGGTGGAGAGGGTTTGGAGGTGTTACTTGCTGCAGAATTCTCAGCCTCTGGCCTGATCTTTCAGCCACAGTATTTATATGGCTGGTTCAGTTTGGTTTCTGGTCAATGGAACTCTCAGATTTATTGGTAGAAAGGAAATCAGTGATGATGATCGAATGTCAAGGGAAGTAGATTAAATTTTCTCTTGTTTAAGATGACCGTTATTATGCCTGACACTTGTATGGAATAAGCATTACCTATCAGCATTAGAAAGCTTCTATGAACAAGTGACATTAGAGAATTTTACTAGTGAGTATAGAACCTCATTATTTGAATTGCTAAGCAGCAAGGATTACTGGTGGCTCAAGAGATGAAGTAGAAGGGAAGACTTTAGATTCCCAGACCACTAGGATCATTTTTGGGGAAGCTAGGATCTATATAAATCCAACACATTGCATCTGATAGGATTTAAACTTATTTGGCAAGGGAATGGATGAGGAGTGGACATATAGTGGGTGTTACACAGACTAGTGAAGATGACCAAGTCAGTCTAGAAAACTGTGCAAATATAGTCAAGGCACAAGACAGCATGGCAAGGCTGGATGGCACTTAATTTAGTGGAAGGAATTTTGAAAGGAGGTGTATGAGTTGAGGATGCTGATTAATGGGTTGAGACGCAATATTGTTAATATCATGGAAACATGGTTGAGGGAGGGACAGAACTGGCAGCTCAGTTTCTCAGGGTATTGAATCTTTAAATGAGGTGGGGACTGTAAAAGTGGAGATAGTAACCTTAAGGTTAAGGTTGAGGAAGCAAGGATCGGACAAGGCTCTAGAGGTTTACAAGGTAGCCAGGAAGGAACTTAAGAATGGACTTAGGAGAGCAAGGGAGGTATGAGAAAACCTTGGTGGGTAGGATCAAGGCATTCGACCCCAAGGCGTTCTGTGCTTATGTGAGGAACAAGACAATGGCCAGAGTGAGAGTAGGAACAATCAGGGATAGTGAAGGGAACTTGTGCACGGAGTCAGAGGAGGTAGGTGAGGTCCTTAATGAATACTTTGCTTCAATATTCACCAGTGAGAGGGAACTTGACGTTTGTGAGGACAGCGTGAAACAGGCAGATATGCTCGAACAGGTTGACATTAGGAAGGAGGATGTGCTAGAAATTTTGAAAAACATGAGGATAAATAAGACCGCAGACCAGACGGTATATACCCAAGGTTACCATGGGAAGCGAGGGAAGAGATTGCTGCCCCTTTGACAATGATCTTCGGGTCCTCATTGTCCACTGGATAGTACTAGAAGATTGCAGGGTGACAAATATCATTCCCTTGTTCAAGAAAGGGAATAGGGATAATCCTGGAAATTACAGGCCAGTCAGTCTTACTTCTGTGGTGGGCAAATTATTGGAGAGGATTGTGAAAGATTGTTTTTCCAAATAATCATAAATACTCAGTTTGATTAGAAATATTCAGCATGGCTTTGTGAGGGGCAGGTCATGCCTCATAAGCCTTATTGAATTCTTTGAAGATGTGATAAAACACATCGATGAAGGTAGAGCACTGGATGTGGAGTATATGGGTTATAGCAAGGCATTCGATAAGGTTCCACATGGTAGGCTCATTCAGAAAGTAAGGAGGCAAGGGATTCAGGGAAATTTGGCTGTCTGGATACAAAACTTGCTCTCCAGTAGAAGACAGAGAGTGATAGTAGATGGAAAGTATTCAGCCTGGAGCTCGGTGACCAGAGGTGTTCCCCAGCGATCTGTTCTGGGACCTTTGCTCTTTGTGATCTTGAAAAATGATTTGGATGAGGAAGTGGAAGGGTGTGTTAGTAAGTTTTCTGATGAGATGAAGGTTGGTAGAGTTGAGGTTATGTTGCAGCACTGGAAGCCTTGGTTAGATCACACTTGGAATATTGTGTTCAGTTCTGGTCACCTTATTATTGGAAAGATGTGGAAGCTTTAGAGAGGGTGCAAAGGAGATTTACCAAGAGGCTGCCTGGGCCGGAAGGCAGATCTTATAAGGAAAGGTTGAGGGAACTAGGGCTTTTTCCCTTTGGTGCTAAGTAGGATGAGAGGTGACTTGATAGAAGTGTACAAGATGATGAGAGGCATAGACAGAGTGGACAGTCAGAGACTTTTTCTCAGGGCGGAAATAACTGTTATGAGGGGACATAATTTTAGGGTGATTGGAGGAAGGTGTAGGGGAGATGTCAGCGGTAGGTTCTTCACACAGGGAGTGGTGGGTGTGTGGAATGCGCTGCCAGCTGTAGTAGTGGAGTCAGATAATTTAGAGACTTTTAAGTGATCCTTGGATAGGCACATGGAGGTTAGTAAAATGTAGGGTATGCAGGGTAAATTGATCTTAGAAGAATAATAGGTTGCCCAACATCTTGGGCCAAAGGGTCTGTACTGTGCTGTACTGCTCTATGTTCTATTTACATTAATCGGGAAGTCAATTATTGCAATAAGGAGAGATGATATTTTGAAGGTTCCTCAAATGAATTCTTATGAGTAAAACTTAAAAACAAAAAGGGGGCAAACATTTTGCTCGGAGTGTACTGTACATAGACCCCCAAATAGTCATGGAGAGATAGAAAGACGGATATGTAGGCAAATGTTAGATAAGTGCAAAAATTATAGCATAATAATAGGGGATTCCAACTTGTCCAGGATTAACTGAGAATGGGATGAATTCTTATGTGACCAGCATTTGTCCAGTTTTTAAACCAGCATGTAGAAAGTCCAAGAGGAGTGAGGGAGGTGCTGGACCTAATATTAGGGAATGAAACCAGGCAAATGGTAGATGTGACCACGAAGGAGCATTTTGCAATGGTGACCATAATTCAGTAACATTTAAAGTAATCATGTTTCAGGACAAAGATCAGCTGGAAATAAAGGTTCTGAATTGGTGGAAGGCTGATTTTAATAAGACAGGGTTTGTGGACTGGAAGAGGCACAGGGTCAACATTTCCCATAAGATGTCAAGCAATATACAGGATTGTATGAAAAATTTGTGGAAGTTTATGGTAGAAAGCAAAAGGTCAAAGCAACAGATGCCCAGAGGCAAAGTATATTGGAAAGTGAAGGCGGGACATGAAAAAATCTCTGGCAGGTCACATAAATGAAAATCTAAAAACCTTGCCTAAATATAAAACAGAAAATTGCAAAGTCAAAAATCTGAAAAGCAGAAATTTCTAGAGAAACTCAAAATAATCTCTAGATTCAAAACATTAACTCTGTTTTCTCTCCACAAATGCTGCCAAATCTGCTGAGTTTCTCCTGCAATTTCTCCTTTTATAAGTATATTAGGGACAAGAGAATAACCATGAAAAGAGTACAGCCAATTTTTGACCAAAGTGGCAAGCTGTGCATTGACATAGTTATGTTTTAAATGAGTGCTTTGCTTCCATGTCCTTGGTAGAAAAGAATGCTGTAGATCTAGAAATCAGGTACAGGAACTGTGGTAAACTTGAACAAACTGGCATTGAGAAGGAAAAGGTATTTGTGGTTTCAGCACGCTTTAAAGCAGATAGCTCCCCACGGCCAAATGTGTCTGTAATGGCACATTGTCTCAGAGGTTAGTACTGCTGCCTCACAGCGCCAGGAATCTGGGTTCGATTCCACCCTCGGGTGACTGTGTAGAGTTTGCACATTCTCCATGTGTCTGCATGGGTTTCCTCTGGGTGTTTTGGTTTTCTCCCACAGTTCAAAGGTGTGCAGGGTCGGTGGATTGGCCATGCAAATATGCCTATAGTGTTCGGGGATCTGTGGATTAGATGTGTTTACCATGGGGAATACAGGGAAAAGGTAGGGGGATAGATCTGGGTAGGATCTTTGGAGGGCCAGTGTGGACTTGTTTGGGCTGATACTGGAGGGCTTCTATGCTGTGGGAGACATACGAGGAGATTGCAGGGCCTCTGAAATTAATTTTCAAATCATCTTTGCCCACAGGAGAAGTGCCAGAGGATAAGAGCACTAATGCAGTATCATCATTTGAGAATGCTGCTCGGGAAAAGTCATAAATGTAGAGACCTGTGTGACTAACGTTTGTAGTATGAAAACTATTGGAAAAATTTCTGAGGGACAGAAGTAATCACTATTTGGAGAGGTGAGGATTAATCAAGAATAGTCAGCATAGATTTGTAAGAGGGAGATTATGTCTTACAAATTTGAATTGATTTTTCAAGTAGGAGATTAGGTGTGTAGATGAGGGTGATGTAGTCAATGAAGTTGACCTGGACTCCAGTACGATCTTTGAAAAGGCCATCACATGGCAGACTGATTAAGAAGGTAAGTGCCTGTGAGAACCAGGGCAGTTTGGCAAAATTAGCTCAGTGACTGGAAGCAGAGGGTGATATTTGTAAGGTGTTTTCAAAACTGTAAGCCCTGTGTCCAGTGGTGCACCACAGGGTTCAGTGCTGGGTTGTTTGTGCTTTGCAGTGTATAGTAATGTTCTAGACATGAATGTTGGAGGTATGATCAATAAGTTTGTAAATAGCACAAAAATAGGTCCTGTGGTACATAGTCTGAGGATTTCCTCCTCACTACAGAATGATACAGCCATGCTAGTCAGATTGTCTAAACAGTGGTAATAGAATCTAATCCTGAAAAGTGAGAGATGATGCATTTTGGTAGGACTAACAAAACAAGAAAGTACATGTTGAAGGGTAGGAAGTAGAGAGGGACTTTGGTGTGCATGTCCATAGAAATAGGAAGGCAGCAGAATAGGTATACAAGACAGTTAAGAAGACACATATAATATTTAACTTTATTAGTCAAGAGTTGAATACAAGATGAAGGAGATTATAATGAAGCTGCAAATAACATCAGTTAGGCCACAGCTAGAGTACTGTAAGCATTTCTGGTTGGCACACTATAGGAAAGATATAATTGCACTAGAGAGGGTGCGGAAGAGATTCACCAGGACTGCAGTGATTCAGCTAAGCTAGGGTTGTTTTTTCTGAGAATTCACTTTCTTTAAGAAGTTTTAGAAATAATATTAATTGCAAATGTGTTTTATTTTCTTTCAGCGAGCCATCAAATGCTAATCTTTCACAAACATCTTTTGCTGATGAGATCATTACAAGGTAAATATTGGAAAAACAGTTGGTGACTAATTATCCTTTGTCTGAAATATCTAAGAGCTGCACACAACTGTCGCTTGTATGCTTTCCTGCAAATTTTTAACCAGTACAACAATGGAAGTTGAGTCCTTATATCATAAATTGTCTCACCTATAAGACATGATGTATACAGCACAGTCACTCATGGCCAGGATATTCTAAGTTATGAAAAAGATCATTAAATTGTTTTAGTTATCAGTTTAAAATAATTTAAAATTATTTCAGGGCTCTTTGGCTCACAATTTTATCATAAGAAAAGGAGTATCAGAGAATGAAATGAAACTCAAAGAAGACACAAATTCAAAGATTATTAATAATAGTCATGACTTATTTAGCGCACTGCTGAAACGCAAGTCACCAAGCACAGAACTAAAAACAATTCGGGCAATTACCGTCATTATTAAGAGTCTGAATAATATAAAAAGTTAGTTAAACAATAGACCATTCAAAATTAAATCAAACAATCTAATTCCCTCCCAATTTGTTCTCTGTTAATGGTAGTCAAAAACCATGACAGAATACTATTGGCTTACCCCTCATTGCCTCATGACTCAGAGGTTTCCGAGGCAATGAACAAACCACATGATTTGCATATGTTGAATTACCCTTTATTGAATATTTTAAAATATTGTGCAGACCTTTGTGAGAAACGTTTCAGTCAAGACCAGCAATCCGTGTTTTTGCATTCAAATCAAATGCACAAACATTTTCAACTTAAATTTTGCCATGAAACAATCAGTTACAATTTCTCAATCCCATTAGTACGGTTGTAAGACAGATCTCGACCCCCTCTAATTTATGGACAACAAAGAAATGAACTATGATCCAAGCTTCAGGAATGAGCACCATGATGTCCTCAGGAAATGCCCAAGATGCTAATTAGGCAACTGCTGACTTCCAAAGACTAGTCTTCCCTTAAAACAGGCATTAAACTCCTGAAGTATGACACTGCGTTGAATATTCTGATGGAGGACATAATGAGCTGGATTTACCACATCCCACTAGGGAGGAGATGTCTGATGGAGATGGAGGTCTGGGAGTTTCTGGAAAATTATGAGAGGAGGAACAGGGTACAAAACCTGTCATCTTCCCACTAGCATACCCTTTGCCAGCAGTGGTAGGGGGATGATTGCACTCCCATCAGAGGCTAATTGAACCACTTAAGTTGAAAGTAAGGACCATTGCTGGCAGGTAGATCTTCCTTGGCTCATGGAATGGAGTACCCTCCAGCAATGGTGCTTTCTGCCATCAGAAACTACCCAAATACCCCGCCACAGGAGGCTATTTGACTAGTCCCAATGTCCCCAAATCCCACTTTTTTGGTTAAGTGGGCCGCATGGTTCCTTAGAATACACTTCAACCAGGTACAGTCCCAGGCTGCCTCTCCCAGTGCCACTACTGAGCTACCAGCCTTCCAATTGACATTCATTCCTGGGGATGGACAATTGTCCTTTGAACACATCACAAGGAAATTAATAAAGCCTGCATATTAATAGCTTTGATTTAGGTCTATGAGGACACAACAAGATGAAAGGAAATGCCACACACCTGGACCTGTAATTTCTTTTCATTCATCTGTTATCATTAGCATTGAGTTCACATCTTCAGGCTTAATGTGAGCCAGGATCTCTTTGCACTTAATTAGCCGAGTCATGAAAAATACTTTCAAATTGAGCAATCCAAGGTGTAGTTGCTCAAACAAAATGCTCACTTAATTAAGTGCAGGCTCAAATATTTTGTCCAAATGCAAGTTAATTACTTAAACACAAAATACAACTATTGTTATGGCTACTCATCAATTTGGAGAGACTGATTTCCTTAAGATTCGGGTTTAGCTTCTGAAACAAAAACAGAAATTGACGGAAAAACTCAGAATCTGGCAGCATCTGTGGGAAGAAAGCAGAGCTAATACTTCAAGTCCAGTGACTCTTCATCAGAACTGTTCGAAACGAAGAAAAGGTGGTGTTTGTGCTAAAACCAAGGTTGCAATGAGGGCATTATGGCAGTGGTGTGGGGAAAGTCGTGGCAGGAAATGGGAGTGGTAAGCAGATGGAAGGAGATGGAGCCCAGAGAGAAAGAGAGAGCAAGAAAGAGAGAGATATCAAAGAGGTAGATAAATGAGATTTTAGATAGGTGGAGTAAAAATCTCAAACTGTAAGGGACGGAGCTTCAAGACACATTGATTTGAGGCCCTTTAAGGGAAACAATGTTACAAACAGACCCACGCATAGTACAGGACACAGATCTTCCAGGTCCCTAATGCCTGGTGAGTAAAATGTATTGCTCCCTGTGTACTGTACTGTTTCTTCCTACACATTGCTGAGAAATTCATTCACAACAACACTTTTGGAACAGAAGCCAGGGAAAGAACAGAGATGTTTTATCATGAGGGGCAATGATGACAGCAGAGCCCATTGTCCTTTTGTCCATCTTGTTTCCATATGGAGCAGCAGGCTGTCACCATCCATCTTGTACATCTTGTATAAACATAAAGTTAGGCATCATGCTGGCAAATTTACATTCAAGGCTACACAGAGTCAACAAATAGATGTTCCACATAAACAATCAAATT
Organism: Stegostoma tigrinum; assembly: GCF_030684315.1. Lineage (NCBI taxonomy): Eukaryota > Metazoa > Chordata > Chondrichthyes > Orectolobiformes > Stegostomatidae > Stegostoma > Stegostoma tigrinum. The sequence continues at coordinate 66,934,618 of NC_081360.1, read as the reverse complement.
TAAACAGACATGACATTTCATATACAATATGCAGTCACCTGTGCCACCAAAGTGCCCTCAATGTTTCCTTTTTTTCCTTTTTACTCTCATCTTACATTCCACTTCTGGGATGAAGGGAACCCACTCAGCAGTGAAGCTGACTCTAGAGGTTTACTTCAGAGACGCCAGGGTATTTACCAGAAGCAAGTGGACCATTCTTGACTTGAACTTCCAAGGATCAGAGAGGCAGAAAGAGAAAACGCCATAGTCGGTGGTTAGTGGTGTACAATGAATGATACTTCAAATTCAGACCATGGTGAAAGAACTTACTGCATTAGCAGGACATGGATATTGTAGCATTTCCACAGGAGCAGTCCTGGTCTTCTGTGAAAAAGAAAATTATTTCCATGTAGGAGGTGAGAAGTCTAATATCTAGCAATCCTCCACCAGTCTGGGCCCTATCTGCCCTATCTTCACCTGGAATGGGAGAAAGGGAGTGATTAAGTGAACAAAAACTGGTTGCTCGGTCAAAAAATGTTCAGAGAGCATGAGTAGGCTGCACAAAGTCCATGTGTTGTGAGAGTTTGAGATGGGACAATGTTGCAAGCAGTAATGGCAGAGCATGAACCTTGGTGAGAAGTGGGTACAGTTTCAGAGATAGAATGTGTAAGGTTTTGGAGTAGATCTGTCGCTCGGGCTGTGGGCGTTGAGGTTGGTTGGCTCGCCAAGTTGGTTTGTTGTTCCACAGATGTTTCGTTACTGTGCTTGGTAACATCCTCAGTACAGCCTCTGATGAAGCGTCGGTGTGTTTTCCCACCGAGTTTTTAAAGTCCAGAGTCCACTGCAATGGATTGCCTCACTTCCAGGTTTCCTCCATAGTGGAATGTATTTGGGGTCGAGTTCAATGTGTTTATTAATAGCCTGCTTTGTGGAGTGCCATGCTTCCAGGAATTCCTGTGCTTGTCTCTGCCTACCGTATCCCAGGATCTTGGTGTTGTCCGAGTCGAAGTCGTGGTTCTCCTTGTCCATGTGGATTGAGATGAGTGAGTATTGGTCATGTCTTTTTGTAGCCAGTTGGTGTTCGTGTACTCTTGTTGTTAGTTTCCTTCCTGTTTGTCCAATGTAGTGTTTCTCGATGTCCCTGCAGGGGATCTTGTAGTTGACATTGCTCCTGCCCATGGTGGGATGTGGGTCTTTAGTTTGGGTGAGCACTTGTCGTAGGGTTGGTGTGGGTTTGTGTGCCATTCTGATGCCCATAGAACTCTTGTGGTGAGTTCTGACGTGTTCCTGATGTAGGGTAGTGTGATGAATGTGTCAGGGCATGTAGAATCTTTCTGATGCTGTTCCTGTAGGCATCTCCTGACCCAGTTCTTTGGATCTCCATTATTCTTGATAACTTGTAAGAGGTATTGGTGTAGTTGCATGTTGCTGTAGTATGTTGTTGCCCTTTTAAGTAGTGTTCGCACGCAGCTTCGTTTGTGTATGCTGGTATGGTTACTATTGAAGTTCAATACCTGGTCTGTGTGTGTGACTTTTCGGTGTACTTTCATTTGCAGTTCCCCATTTGTCTTGCGATCTACCAGGCTGTCCACGAATGGGAGTTGTTTGTTCTTCTCCTCCTCTCTGGTGAACCAGAGGGTGTTGTTTATGATGTGTGTGTCTCTTCTAATTTGGTCTGTTTAATGATGATAAAGATGTCGTCTACGTAGCGTATCCATAGTTTAGGTTGGATTTGTGGAAGGGCAGTCCTTTCCAGTCTTTGCATCACTGGTTCTGGTATGAGTCCGGAGATGGGCAATCCCATGGGCATCCCATTGATTTGCTCGGATGTTTGGCCATTGAAGGTGAAGTGAGTGGTCACGTATAGGTCCAATAGCTTAAGTATGTTGTCCTTGGAGATGGTTTCACTGGGGTCATCTTCTTGTTCAAGTGGTGTTGTCATGGTTTCCCTTGCTAGTGGTATGTCTATTGACCTGAATAGGGGAGTGACATCAAATGGTATCATGGGCTGTTTGTCCTCTATCTTTATGTCTTTGATGGAGTTGAGGAATTCTTGGGCTGAGTGGATGGAGTGGGGTGATTTGTTGACTCGGTGCTTGAGTCTTCTTTATAGCTCTCTGGCTAATCTGTGCAATGGAGTGCCTGGTAGGGAGACTATGGGTTTGAGGGGGACTTCTGGCTTGTGCACTTTAGGGAGGCTGTAGAATCTGGCTGTGTTGGGCCCTGTGGGTTTCATTCTTAAGAAGTCTGTATTGTTGATCTGTCCTGTTTGTTTAAGTCTTTGGAGCGTGTATAGGATTTTGTTGCCTGGTTGCGATGCCGGGTCAGTTTGTACTGGCCGATATGTGTTCTCATTGGCCAGCAGTTGCTTTGGAGATGTAGTCCTTTTTATTCATTATCACTGTCATGTGCCCTTTGTCTGCAGGTAGTATAGTGATGCCCTTGTCCTTCTTTAATCTGTCCAGGGTTTGTCTTTCCTATGTGTTGACAGTGCTGAGTTCCTTCTTTCTGGTTAGTGTTGGGACTACTGTCAGTCTTGTAGTTTGTTGTGTTTCTTCGTTGATATTGTTGGCCTTGAGTTTGGCTTCCAGTGTAGCTAGCCATTCCATTTTGTTTGGCATCTCTGTAGTTATAGTTCTGTCCCTGGGTGAGAACGGTTTTTTCCAATGTCTGTCAGTTTCCTATCGGAGAGGCTCCTTCTCCATGTGTCAGTTCTGTTGTTGTCGTTTTTGTGGGTAATGTGTGGTTAACTTGTCTTGTAAGTTCAGTCTTTTCTTGGCTCTTGTGGTCTGTTGGCTGATGTTAATGGCTCGTTCAATGTCAGTTGTCCAGTCTTGATTGGTAGCTTCCTGGAATAACGCTTTTTGTTGCATAATTTCTCTGTTGTATTTGTGGAGCTGGTTGTGTGCGTCATTTATCATTACCCTTACCATCTAGTGGCTGTTTTGTCCTGCTGTTTTCTGAACTTGTGGGTTGTTGATGGGTGGTTTGAACTTCATGCTGCATGGTAATACCCAGTTCCTGAGGCATCCATGTAGGAAGTAGAGTTGTTCGCGGGTTGCACTCTGTCATTTGGTGTAGTTTTCCCATTTCCTTGCCAGTTTGAGCATGTTGCACCTGTAGGTCTCTAAGGTTGTGGGCATTGGGGTGGATGACTCACCAAGCTGGTTTGTTGTTCTGCAGACGTTTCATTACCATGCTTGGTAATATCCTTAGTACAGCCTCTGATCAAGGGTCGGTGTGTTTTCCTGCCTGGTTTTTAAACCTTGGGGTCTGTTGCGATGGATTGCCTCACTTCCGGTACCTGGTTCCTGAGGCATCCATGTAGGAAGTGGAGTTGTTCGCGGGTGCTCTACAACAAGTGTTCACCCAGACTAAAGACCCGTGCCCGGCCATGGACAGGACCAATGTCGTCTACAAGATCCCCTGCAGAGACTGTGAGAAACAGTACATCAGACAAACAGGAAGGAAACTAACAACAAGAGTAATGAACACCAACTGATTACAAAAAGACACGACCAATACTCACTCATCTCAATCCACATGGACAAGGAGAACCACGACTTCGACTCGGACAACACCAAGATCCTGGGACAGGCTAGGCAGAGACAAGCACGAGAATTCCTGGAAGCATGACACTCCACGAAGCAGGCTATTAATAAACACATTGAACTCGACCCCATATACATTCCATTACGGAGGAAACCCGGAAGTGAGGCAATCCATCGCAATGGACCCCAGAGTTTAAAAACCAGGCAGGAAAACACACTGACGCTTCACCAGAGGCTGCACTGAGGATGTTACCAAGCATGGTAACGAAACATCTGCAGATCAACAAACCAGCTCGGCGAGCCAACCAACCTCAATAGGATGTGTAAATTAACATAGACAAGAGTGGTACTTGGATCGAGAAAGCAGAGAGATCATTGAAATTCTTCCGGCACTGCTGGCCATTCCCCCATACTGTTTAGAACAATTGACGCTGTGACAATCTCAGAACAGTCTGAGCTGGGACTTCTCTTGCTGGTCCTCTGGGAAGAGAATACCCCCCCCCCACCCTAAAACCTTGCACCATCATGTCCACCAACAGCCTCCAGGTCACTATTGGGAATCACTGCACCATCTTCGTCATTTCGGACAATGCCAAATTATGTCTGTCAGCATGCAGGCCAGCTTCAGAATCCCTGGTGCACAACAGTCTTTTAAATATGGCACAGGAGCCAGAAGTGCCCGTCTTTCGCGGTCAGAATCACTCAAGAGGGACACTGTAAGGTGGAGATAGATAGTTAAAGAGATGATTTTGATAAGATAGAGTGAAAAATCTCTTTGCAGCAAAAAGCCCTCCAAAAAATCTAATGTACCTCGCAGTTAACCAAAAAGGAAGTAGAAGTAGCCCCCTCTGCTGAAACCTCTGTCTGACTATGTTGTCAAAGATATGGCATTACCATTTTAACACAAGGCAATGTAACTTGCAGCCTTTCTGTGGTCACCCTTCAAACTCTTTCAGCAATGCTCCTCTGTGCTTCAACCAACATTGCCAGAGTTGCAACTTAACATCTCAGCTACAAATTGATAAGTGGCCCTTTAAATAGTCACTTTGCTTCCTAGTGCTTCGTATTTCACAAGTGAATATTGATGGCATTCCCTGCACATTTGTTAGAACATAGAACATAGAAAAGTACAGCACAGTACAGGCCCTTCGGCCCACGATGTTGCGCCGTGGAATAATCCTAATCCAAAATTAAAATAACCTAACCTACATTCCCCTCAATTCGCTGCTGTCCATATGCATGTCCAGCAGTCACTTAAATGTCACTAATGACTCTGCTTCCACGACTACCACTGGTAAACTATTCCATGCGCTCACAACTCTCTGGGTGAAGAACCTCCCTCTGACATCTTTTGTTGATGAGTTTTTTAGGTATTTGTGCATGACATCACCCGAGTGACATGATCCTTGGGTACAAGCAATCTGACCCTCCAGGTGCTTCACACATGGGGCTCCACACAAAAAGCAGCCAGTCACACCACCTGCAGGGACAGGTTTCTCTGAACTTCTGATCTTCCACAGCAACTTCAGCTGAAAATCAGAAGAAATGCCAAAGTTACAATTAATTTAGAGATATCAAGGTGTGAAGTTGGATGAACACAGCAGCCAAAAAGCATCAGAGGAGCAGGAAAGTTGGGTCTGGACCCTTCTTCAGAAAAAATTCTATATTTATTCAGGGTTTCCACTGACTTTCCACCAAAAGTATTGTCGGAGATCAGGAAACACTTGCAAATATTTATCCACCATATTGCCTCTCACTGTGCTCACTAGTAATAATCTCCACTTTTTCAGGGAAAAACGAGAAGAGCAGCTGAACCTTTGGCTAGAGTCCAATAATAATTGTCTGGGATCAAGTATTCAAATACGGACTGAGCAGCTAAGACAGATATGCATCAACGAGCAGTTGCTTCTTAACTGAATTACTTTATTCAACACGAAACTTCACTGCTACTGTTTTGGTTATGTTTTTAACTTGAAAGGACAAATTTACTGTTTGGCATGTAATCATTGTAACATTTGCGATCAGTTTTTAGAGGTCGATGTTTGAGGAAAATAATTGATAAATGATTGAGATCCCAGCATTATCATCAGCCAGGAATTCAACAGGAATTCTGTGAGCCCATATTATAATGAATGTAGTTTAAAATTCTTGTAAATAAAGCTCAAACTGAGAATTATATTTACAATTATGATTTATGTACACTTTGTTTGCATTCAATTTTAAATATAACATTACAATGAAGGTTGACAGTTTGGAGGAGGCAGGTCCAGTCGGAACATTACGTCCACCCATACAGCTTTCATTAGTCAAATCACAGACCAGTTCTGAAACAGAAGTCAAGAGACTTCTTTCCAGTTGGGCCACAAAAGCAACAAAGCAAGAGAAGAGACCACACATTGCCTTGTGTCCCCAGCTGAAAAGTAAGAATCACAGTGAGCCAATAAAGATGGCACCTATCTTTAAGCTTTATCTTTGTCACTTAATAAATATTTCCTAGATTTATCTTCTGTTGCCTGAATGTTTAAAATCTGAAATTGATAAATAAATATTGGGTGAGTGCAGACTCAAAGTTCATGCTGAAAGCACCCGGAAAGGTAAAAAGTTAACACATAACAAATAGAGAAACAAACAATTCTTAGTGGTCCAACATGAAGAAAGCATGTAAAAGACTTATTGACAATTCAATGAGCTGATTGATGTAATTCTTGGGAAAATTTATATTGCCAAATTTTGTGCATCCAAATAACTTTACCCTGAATGAGGTAAGGCCTGTTTTTGGGAGCAGCTACTGGTGGTAATTATCAAGGAAACATTCAGTGGAATCCTGTAAGCCGACACAGTATTGTTGTGAAATGAATTATATTCAAGCCAAAACTTGAGTCACCAAAGATGAAGACAGGACAATGGTAATGGATTGCAGGTCTATGTTTCCTTTTGTTATCTTGAGCCTGTGGGTGCTTATGTTTTTGAACAGAAATGATAGGCTTGATCTGCGGGCCGGCCTTCTGGCCTGAAACGCAAAATACTGATGCAATGACTGACATTGGTAAGCTTAGTATAAGAAATATTTTGTAATGTGAGAATTAATGGGCATTATCTGCTAACAAGCAAGAGTTTTCACTATATTTTCCTCCTTCAACAGAGAAACCAGATACTCTGGTATTCCTTAGTATTTGTACTTGTCAGAGTCAATGTTAATAACATGACTGCTCTTTGGACTGATATAATTATGTTCTCACAATTTTAGTTCACATAACATTTCTCACAGTTTTCCCTCAATACTATTTTCTAATGGCAATGTTCAATGGCAGATCTGATAGGGATAATTGACAGTTAAATGAATCAGGAAGATAATCTGATAGCCCGGAAATCTCATTTGAGTCAAACTGCATTTGACTGCTATTACCAGTTGCTACAATCATATTCTCAGCACCTCGGATGGAACACAGTCATAAGATTAGTGAACATCATGAGTAATGTAATCGAATCTAGTCCAATCTTCACCAGAACTAATTTCTTAAAACAATCTCAACCAATTTACAACTGTGGTGACATTATTGATTTAGACTTTTATTTTTCTGTTCCTGTAATCCATTTTAAACCATGGTTACATTGGCACAATGTTTTCATACTCCTCGTATTTAATTTCTCTGAACATGGGGCAGATGGTGCTCGTCTCCAGTTAAAACGTTGAGTGTGATTCATCTCAATCCATTCCCCGTTGCTTGGAAAGACACTTTTCATGCAATCTTCTATTTATTAAATGTGCAAATAGACTCTGGGGCATCTTTCTTGGGGAATCATGCAGTCAGAAAGGCAGAATATTGTATACAGTTCTGGTCATTGCATACCAGAAAGATGTGGAAGCTTTGGAAAGAGTACAGAAATGATTTACCAGAACGGGCTTAGGTTAAAAGAGGTTAACTTTAAAGGAGAAGTGAGAGGAATTTTTTTTTTTTTACACAGAGTGGTACGTATCGGGAATGCACTGCCATGGGAGGTGGTAGTGGTTGCAACAGCAACGTTTAAGAGGTTGATATATATGAATGGGCAGGGAATAGAGGGATATAGATCACATAGACGCAAAAGGCTTTTGGTCAGAAAAGCATCATGTGCCAACACAGTCTTGGGAGGCCGAAGGACCTGTTCCCATACTGTACTGTTCTGTTCTTTGTTCTGTTTAGATTTTTGTAGTAGATTGGGATTTGAGCTTCTGGTTAAGATATATAGATGGAGTTCCTGGCAGGAAATAGAATTGGATTAGGTCCTCAGGTAAAATTTAGGGGAGAGTCATCCAGCTCCACACCTTGTAATCTCTTTATCAGGATATTGCCTGGATCAGAGTGTATTAGCTATAAGGAGGGGGTTGGATAAATTTGGACTGTTTTCACTAGCGTGTCAGAGGCTGAGGGATCTAATAGAAGTATATAAAAGTATGAGAGGCATGAACAGCCTGAATATTCAGAATCTTTTTGTGCGAGGAAAGTTTTTTTTTACGCAGGGTGGCAAGGTGCTTGGAACATGCTGCCAGAGGAGATGGTAGAAGCAGATACGTTAGCAAAATTTAAGAGGCATTTTGACAGACACATGAACAGGCAGGGAATAGAGGGGTATGGACCATGTGTAGGCAGATGGGATTAGATCAGAATGGCGTCATGCTCTGCACAGACATGGTAGGCCGAAGGGGCTGTTCCTGTGCTGTATTGCTGTGTGTATCTGTGTGTGTATAACAATACAGTCTTTTAAGAACATCTAGTTTCCAACTGCAACACTTACATTTCATGTATCTTTTCACTTAAATTATTTAGGTCTCTGCAAATACTATCTCTTAACTTTTCTTTGTTGTCTTGTTTTTGTTTTTATTTGGTCATTAAGTAAACTCATAGTTCTGTAAGAAGGCTCTATGTGGTCAAATGCAAAAAAATTATGTCTTTAATATGAAACTTTAGCTCCTACGATTGCTTTTGATCTGAAGGCAACACAATTTAAAGAAGGCCAAGCAACATCCGAGGAGCAGGAAAGTTGACATTTCAGGTCAAGACTCTCCTTCAGAAATGGGGGAGGGAAAGGGAATTCAGAAATAAATAGGGAGAGAGGGGGAGGTGAATAGAAGATAGATAAAGGAGAAGATAGGATGAGAGGAGACAGACAGGTCAAAGAGGCGGGGTTAGAGCCAGTGAAGGTGAATTTAGGTGGTGAGTTAGGGAGGGGATAGGTCAGTCCAGGGTGGATGGACAGGTCAAGGAGATGGGATGAGGTTAGTGGGTAGGAGATGGGGGTGTGGCTTGAGGTGGGAGGAATAGTTAGGGAGACAGGAACTAGCTAGACTGATTTTGGGATGCGGTCAGGGGAGGGGAGATTTTGAAGCTTGTGAAGTCCACATTGATACTCTTGGGCTACAGGATTCCCAAGCAAAATATGAGATGCTGTTCGTCAATGGTGTCATTGTGGCAATTCAGGAGGCCAAGGATGGACATGTCATCCAAGGAGTTGTTGAGGGGGATGTTGAAATGGTTCACGACTGGGAGGTGTAGTTCTTTGTAGCGAACTGAGCATAGGTGTTCTGCAAAGTGGTCCCCAAGTCTCAGCTTTGTTTCTCTGATGTGGAGGAGGTCACAATGGGAACAGCGGATACAGTATATCACATTAACAGATGTGCAGGTGAACATCTGTTTGATGTGGAAGGTCTTCTTAGGGCCTGGGATGGGAGTGAGGGGAGAGATATGGGTCAGGTGCAGCACTTGCTTCGGTTGCAGGGAATAGTGCTGGGGGTGGTGGGGTTGGAGGGGAGTGTGGAGCGGACAAAGGAGTCACAGACAAACTGGTCCCTCTGGAAAGCACATAAGGGTGGGGAGGGAAAAATGACTTTGCTGGTGGAGTCAGATTGCAGATGGCAGAAATGTCGGAGGATGATGCGTTGGATTTGAAGGTTGGTGGGGTGGTATGTGAGGACAGCGGGATTCTGTTTCGGTTATTATTGTGGGTAGGGGGTGTGAGGGATGAGTTGTGGGAAATACGGGAGACACGGTTGAGGGCATTTTCAATCACTGTGGAGGGGAAGTTGCGATCCTTGAAAAAAGAGGGCATCGGGGATGTTCCGGAGTGGAATGCCTCATCCTGGGAGCAGATGCGGCAGAGGTGAAGGAATTGGGAACATGAGATGGCCTTTTTACAGAAAGGTGGGTGGGAGGAGGAGCATTCTAGGTAGTTGTGGGAGTCAGTGGGCTGAAATGGATATCGATTTCAAGACGGAAACAGAGAGGCCCAAGAAGGAGAGGGAGGTATCAAAGATCTTCCAGGTGAACTTAAGTTTGGGGTCGAAGGTGTTAGCCAAGGTGATGAACTGTTTGAGCTCCTCATGGGAGCACGAGGCGACACAGAAACAGTCATCAATGTAACGGATGAAGAGATGGAGGATAGAGCCAGTGTAGCTTTGGAAGAGGGATTGTTCCACATACCCGAGTATACAAGAGTCAGGCATAGCTGGAGCCCAAGTGGGTACCTATGGCCACCCCCTTTGTCTGTAGGAAGTGGGAGGAATTGAAAGAGAAGTTGTTGAGCATGAGGACGAGTTCGGAGAAGCAGATGAGGGTGTCAGTGGAGGAGGACTGTTTGCGCCTGTGGGGCAGTAATAAGTGGAGGGCCTTTAGGCCATCTGAATGGGGAACGCAGGTGTATAGGGACTGAACGTTCATTGTAAAAATGAAGTTTTGGGGACCGGGGAATTGGAAGTTCTGGAGAAGGTGGAGAGCATAGGTTGTGTCATGGATGTAAGAAGGCAGTTCCTGGACCAAGGGGAAGAAAATAGAGTCGTGATAGGTGGAGATAAGTTCAGTAGGACTGCCCTGGTTGACCCACCCGCTCCTGCCCCACCAAACGTATCTGCACCTATCTCGACATTTTCTCCCTCTTGGTCCAGGAACTCCCTACTTACATCCGTGACACAACCCATGCTCTCCACCTCCACCAGAACTTCCAATTCCCTGGTCCCGAACACTTCATTTTTACTATGGACGTCCAGTCCCTATACACCTGCATTCCCCATGCAGATGGTTTAACGGCCCCCCGCTTCTTCGTGTACCACAGGCCCAACCAGCCCCCCTCCACTGACACCCTCATCCACTTCTCCGAACTCGTCCTCACGCTCAACAACTTCTCTTTCAATTCCTCCCATGTCCTACAGACAAAGGGGGTGGCCATAGGTACCCGCATGGGCCCAAGCTATGGCTGCCTCTTATTTGGGTATGTGGAACAATCCCTCTTCCAAAGCTACACTGGCCCTATCCACCATCTCTTCCTATGTTACATTGATGACTGTTTTGACGCCGCTTCGTGCTCCCACAAGGAGCTCGAATAGTTCATCCGCTTCACTAACACCTTCGACCCCAACCTTAAGTTCACCTGGACCATCTCTGATACCTCTCTCACCTTCCTGGACCTCTGTCTCCATCTCTGGCATCCACCTTGAAATCAATGCCCATTTTCAGCCTACCGACTCACACAACTACCTAGAATGCTCCTCCTCTCACCCAGGTTGCTGTTAAAAGGCCATCTCCTTTTCCCAATTCCTTCACCTCCACCGTATCTGCTCCCAGGATGAGGCATTACACTCCGGAACATCCCAGATGAGCTCTTTTTTCAAGGACCGTAAATTCCCCTCCACAGTGATCGAAAATGCCCTTGACTGTGTCTCCCGCATTTCCCACAACTCATCCTCTCACCCCCTACCCACAATAATAACCGAAACAGAATCCCCCCAGTCCTCATGTACCACCCCACCAACCTCCAAATGCAACGCATCATCCTTCGACATTTCTGTCATCTGCAATCTGACCCCACCACCAAAGACATTTTTCCCTCCCCACCCTTATGTGCTTTCCGGAGGGACCTCTGTCTCCATGACTGCCTTGTCTGCTCCACACTCCCTTCCAGCCCTTGGGTGCAAGCAATCTGACTCTCCAGTTGCCTTACACATGGGGCTGCACACAAAAAGCAGCCAGTCACACCACTTGCAGGGACAGGTTTCTCTGAACTTCTGATCTGCAGGAATAAGCTGATGTTTTGGGGCTGGACACTTCTTCAGAAAAAATTCTGTATTTATTCAGGTTTTCCACTGATTTTCCACCAAAAGTATTGTCAGAGATCAGGAAACACTTGCAAATATCTATCCACCATATTGCCTCTCATTGTGGTCACTAGTAATAATCTCCACTTTTTCAGGGAAAAACGAGAAGAGCAGCTGAACCTTTGGCTAGAGTCCAATAATAACCATCTGGGTTCAAGTATTCAAATACAGACTGCGCAGCTAAGACAAGATATGCATCAACAAGCAGTTGCTTCTTAACTGAGTTACTTTATTCAACACGAAACTGCATTGCTACTGCTTTGGTTATATTTTTAACTTTACAGGACAAATTTGCTGTTTGGCATGTAATCATTGTAGCATTTGTGATCAGTTCTTAGATGTCGATGTTTGAGTAAAATTATTGATAAATGATTGAGATTCCAGCATTATCATTAGCCAGGAATTCAACAGGAATTCTGAGATAATAAAATGTGAGGCTGGATGAACACAGCAGGCCAAGCAGCATCTCAGGAGCACAAAAGCTGACGTTTCGGGCCTAGACCCTTCATCAGAGAGGGGGATGGGGGGAGGGAACTGGAATAAATAGGGAGAGAGGGGGAGGCGGACCGAAGATGGAGAGTAAAGAAGATAGGTGGAGAGAGTGTAGGTGGGGAGGTAGGGAGGGGATAGGTCAGTCCAGGGAAGACGGACAGGTCAAGGAGGTGGGATGAGGTTAGTAGGTAGCTGGGGGTGCGGCTTGGGGTGGGAGGAAGGGATGGGTGAGAGGAAGAACCGGTTAGGGAGGCAGAGACAGGTTGGACTGGTTTTGGGATGCAGTGGGTGGGGGGGAAGAGCTGGGCTGGTTGTGTGGTGCAGTGGGGGGAGGGGATGAACTGGGCTGGTTTAGGGATGCAGTAGGGGAAGGGGAGATTTTGAAACTGGTGAAGTCCACATTGATACCATATGGCTGCAGGGTTCCCAGGCGGAATATGAGTTGCTGTTCCTGCAACCTTCGGGTGGCATCATTGTGGCAGTGCAGGAGGCCCATGATGGACATTTCATCAAGAGAATGGGAGGGGGAGTGGAAATGGTTTGCGACTGGGAGGTGCAGTTGTTTGTTGCGAACTGAGCGGAGGTGTTCTGCAAAGCGGTCTCCAAGCCTCTGCTTTGTTTCCCCAATGTAGAGGAAGCCGCACCGGGTACAGTGGATGCAGTATACCACATTGGCAGATGTGCAGGTGAACCTCTGCTTAATGTGGAATGTCATCTTGGGGCCTGGGATGGGGGTGAGGGAGGAGGTGTGGGGGCAAGTGTAGCATTTCCTGCGGTTGCAGGGGAAGGTGCCGGGTGTGGTGGGGTTGGAGGGCAGTGTGGAGCGAACAAGGGAGTCATGGAGAGAGTGGTCTCTCCGGAAAGCAGACAGGGGAGGGGATGGAAAAATGTCTTGGGTGGTGGGGTCGGATTGTAAATGGCGGAAGTGTCGGAGGATAATGCGTTGTATCCGGAGGTTGGTAGGGTGGTGTGTGAGAACGAGGGGGATCCTCTTGGGGCGGTTGAGGCGGGGGCGGGGTGTGAGGGATGTGTCGCGGGAAATGCGGGAGACACGGTCAAGGGCGTTCTCGATCACCGTGGGGGGAAAGTTGCGGTCCTTAAAGAACTTGGACATCTGGGATGTGCGGGAGTGGAATGTCTTCTGAGAGTCCATATTACAATGAACGTAGTTTAAAATTCTTGTAAATAAAGCTCAAACTGAGAATTATATTTACAATTATGATTTTATGTACACTTTGTTTACATTCAGTTTTAAATATAACATTACAATGAAAGTTGACAGTTTGGAGGAGGCAGGTCCAGTTGGAACATTACGAAAGAATTTAAGTTTGTTTATGTTTAAATATAAGTGAAAAGCCATGGGGAGAAGGGAGGAGGATGATACTCAATGAAATGTTCATTTGAAGAGCCAGTGCAGACATGTTGGGCTGAATGGTCTCCTTTTACACTGTAATAACTTTGTGATTGCAGTATGACCTGCTAACCCTGCAATTCTAGAACTCTAGAAGGTGAGACAGCTGGAAGCCATGGGGAAATGCGATAAATGACGAAAACAGCTTGTGCAAAAAGAGCAATTGCTTGATTGTGGATATTATTATCACCCATGGAATTTCTTTTCCACAGCTTATGTTCATACCTTTTTGTTGTCGAATTACTGATTACATCAGAACATGTGTTGGCAGTATTTTATGTTTTGGGTCAGGATCCTATTGGCAATGTCAAATGTGATTCTGAACCTCCCACCATGTCAGAAGCAGCAACCTGAACTTAATTTTGGTAGGATGCAAAATTAATGTCCAGAAGGCATTCCTGAGGGTGTCAGTGGAGGGGTCTGATCGGGCCTGCAGGACAGGAAGAAGTGGAGGGCCTTTAGGCCATCAGCATGGGGAATGCAGGTGTATAGGGACTGGATGTCCGTAGGAATAATTAAGCGGTTGGGTCCGGGGAATTAGAAGTTCTGCAGGAGGTGGAGAGCGTGGGTGGTGTCAGGGATATAGGTAGAGAGTTCCTGGACAAGGGGGAGAAAATGGAGTCGGGATAGGTGGAGATAAGTTCAGTGGGACTGCCCTGGTTGACCCATTGTCTCCGCCCGTTCCTGCCCCACCGAACGTATCTCCACCTATCTTGACATTTTTCCCCCTTGGTCCAGGAACTCCCTACCTATGTCCATGACACCACCCATGTTCTCCACCTCTTCCAGAACTTCCAATTCACCAGTCCGCAACACTTCATTTTTACTATGGACGTCGAGTCCCTAAACACCTGCATTCCCCATGCAGATGGCCTAAAGGCCCTCCACTTCTTGCTGTCCCACAGGCGCAAACAGTCCTCCTTCACTGACACCCTCATTCACTTCGCTACACTCATCCTCATGCTCAATAACTTCTCTTTCAATTCCTCCCATTTCCCACAGACAAAGGGGGTGGCCATAGGTACCCGCATGGGCCCAAGCTATGCCTGCCTCTTTGTAGGATACGTGGAACAATCCCTCTTCCAAAGCTACACTGGCTCTCTCCCCCATCTCTTCCTCTGTTACATTGATGGCTGTTTTGACGCTGCTTTGTGCTCCCACGAGGAGCTCAAACAGTTCATCCACTTCACTAACACCTTCGACCCCAACCTTAAGTTCACCTGGACCATCTCTGATACCTCTCTCTCCTTCCTGGACCTCTCTGTCTCCATCTCTGGCATCCACCTGGAAACTGATATCCATTTTAAGCCTGCCAACTCCCAAAACTATCTAGAATGCTCCTCCTCTCACCCAGCTTCCTGCAAAAAGGCCATCCCCAATTCCCAATTCCTTCGCCTCTGCCATATCTACTCCCAAGATGAGGCATTCCACTCCGGAACATCCTAGATGTCCGCAACTTCCTCTCCATAGTAATCTAAAATGCCCTTGACTGTGTCTCCCGCATTTTCCACAACTCATCCCTCACACCCCCTACCCGCAATTATAACCGAAACAGAATCTCCCCAGTCCTCACGTACCACCCCACCAACCTCCAAATCCAACGCATCATCCTCTGACATTTCTGCCATCTGCAATCCAACCCCACTACCAAAGACATTTTTTCCTCCCCATCCTTATGTGCTTTCTGGTGGGACCACTCTCTCCGGGACTCCCTTGTCCGCTCCACACTCCCCTCCAATGCCACCACCACCAGCACCTTTCCCTGCAATCGAAGCAAGTGCTACACCTGCACCTATACCTTCCCCCTCTCCCCCATCCCAGGCCCTAAGAAGACCTTCCACATCAAACAGATGTTCACCTGCACATCTTTTAACATGATAAACTGTATCCGCTGTTCCCATTGTGGCCTCCTCCACGTCAGGGAAACCAAGCGGAGGATTGGGGACTGCTTTGCAGAACACCTACACACAGTTTGCAACAAACAACTACACCTCCCAGTCATGGACCATTTCAACTCCCCCACCCACCCCCCACCCTTCACTCCTCGGACGACATGCCCATCCCTGGCCTCCTGCATTGCCACAATGACGCCACCCGAATGATGCAGGAACAGCATCTCATATTTCACTTGGGAACCCTGCAGCCCCAAGGGTATCAATGTGGACTTCAAAAGCTTCAAGATCTCCCCTCCCCCGACCGCATCCCAAAACCAGCCCAACTAGTGCCCGTCTCCCTAACCATTCCTCCCACCTCAAGCCACACCCTCATCTCCTACCTACCAACCTCATCCTGCCTCCTTGGCCTGTCCATCCTCCCTGGACGACCTATCCCCTCCCTAACTCACCACCTACATTCACCTTTACTGGCTCTAACCCCGCCTCTTTGACCTGTCTGTCTCCTCTCACCCTATCTTCTCCTTTATCCATCTTCTATCCGCCTCCCCTCTCTCCCTATTTATTTCAGACCCCCCCCTTCCCCTCCCCCATTTTTGAAGAAGGGTCTAGGTCCGAAATGTCAGCTTTCATGCTCCTCTGACGCTGCTTGGCCTGCAGTGTTCATCCAGCTTCACACCTTGTTATCTCACATTCTCCAGCATCGGCTGTTCCTACTATTTTTGTAACAATTTACAAAAGTTCAGAATGCCATTTATCTTTTCTTTATCTGGTGATCAGTACATTGTTAGGCTAGAATTTATTGCACATTCCTAACTTTCCTTGGGATGATGGCAGTACGTCCAGTTTTGAGGCACTACTGTCCATGTGTGGGTACATTCACATCGCTGTGGAAGAGAAAGTTCCAGGAAATAGACACTATGCTAAACTAATCGTAATAACATGAAATGGTAAGTTCATGTTAAGTGAATTGAGAATTTTCCATGATTTTGCTTAGAGACCAGCAACAGTCAGATTCCAATTAGCATGGATGTGAGGTGCATGTGGCTAGTGCTTATAGAGTGTGATCTGAAATGTTGATGCCCGGCCTCAAAGATGAAGCAAGCTGTGAGTTGAAGTAATCAGGTATGCACTTTATCTTCCATTCTGAGAATTCTCAGGATCTAGTTTGCTTGCACGGCATGGTCCAGTAGAAATGTGCACATTAATGAGGCAAGCTCTGTAGTGAATAAGATCACTCACGAGCAATAATCTCCCTTAATAGACAACTTGCCATTGTCTAGCGATAATCTTTCCTTGATGCCTGGAACTTAGTTAAAAGATACAGCAGGTTGCTCCTGATGTTGAAATAGCCTTTGCCAAACTTTTTGCAAGATTCTGCCATATTTCCCGGTGTAGCACATATTGTTCAGTACCCTATAAGACTTTCTTTTTACTATTCATTCATGAGATGTGGATGTCACTGACTGGGCTAGAATTTGTTGTCCATTCCTAGTTTCCCCTGAGAAGGTGCTGGTGAGCTGCCTTCTTGAACCAGTGCAGTCTATGGTCTGTAGGTAGACACACAAAGTGTTAAGGAGAAAGTTCCAAGACTCGTTTTCAGTGGCACTAAAGGAATGGCATCAATATTTCAAGTCATGATTGTCGGTGGCTTGGAGGAGAACTTGCTGATGGTGGTGTTAGCAAGTATCCACTGCCCTTGTCTTTTCAGATGGAAGTGATCGTGGGTTTGGAAGGTACAGTCTAAATATTTTTGGTGAATTTCAGCCATGTATCTTATAGATGTTACACCCTGCTGCTACTGAGTGTCGGTGTTGGAGGCGGTGAATGTTTATAGGTGTGGTGTTGATCAACCTGGCTGCTTTGTCCTGGATGGTGCCAAGTTCTTGAGTGTTGTTTGATTTGCACTCGTCCAAGCAAGTAGAGTATATATTCCATCATGCTCATGACGTGTGCCATGTAGATGTTGGAAATATTTTGGGGCATCAGGAGGTGAGTTACCTACTGTAGGATTCCTAGACTCTGACCTACCCTTGTACCCATAGTGTTTATATGCCTACTCCAGTTCAGTTTCTGGTCAATTTCACTCAGTCTGGCTTCCGTGCTTATTAATGTGTCTTTACATTACACACTTATCACTGACTGACTCCTCTTCACAGAGAGAGTTACAAAAGTGAGGCAGGTACTTTGATACCAGAATGCTACGTGCTGTGATGCCATGTAATTTTCTTAAAGGTACAGGAAAGTATGGTCTGGAATCTATGCTGTAATACAACATACTTTTTCTTGTTTAATTTCCTACAAGCATACGTAAAAATCAATCAACTTAATGACTGAATGAAGACTGAAAAAATATGTTTATACTTTTGGTTTTAAGAATCAGTACCAAGATATGACAGTTATGCTGCACATTTGGCATCTGTGCAGTTTTTCCATCCTGTCTTAGGTAGGAATCAGTTGTGTAGCATTGATAAAGAGTCGAACTGAAAGGGGTGGTTTTGCATTGCTAGTACCGTGAATTAAATGAGGATTAATACAAAAGAAGAGCAATCTGCACAAAAGCAAACAGAAAAAAATGACAACTAAGAAAAACAGTAAAAATGAATTTCAATACATTGTATAGTTTTCAAATTATTAGTAAGTTAGTGTGAGTATGAAACTATGTCAGTTTTGCAAAGGTAATGCTACAAACATAAATTATAGTTGAAGAGCACAACATTTTAGTGGCAGTGGTGAATCTGGGAACCCTGCAGCCATATGGTATCAATGTGCTGGGAACCCTGCAGCCATATGGTATCAATGTGCTGGGAACCCTGCAGCCATATGGTATCAATGTGGACTTCACCAGTTTCAAAATCTCCCCTTCCCCCACTGCATCCCTCAACCAGCCCAGTTCATCCCCTCCCCCCACTGCACCACACAACCAGCCCAGCTCTTCCCCCCCACCCACTGCATCCCAAAACCAGTCCAACCTGTCTCTGCCTCCCTAACCGGTTCTTCCTCTCACCCATCCCTTCCTCCCACCCCAAGCCGCACCCCCAGCTACCTACTAACCTCATCCCACCTCCTTGACCTGTCCGTCTTCCCTGGACTGACCTATCCCCTCCCTACCTCCCCACCTACACCCTCTCCACCTATCTTCTTTACTCTCCATCTTCGGTCCGCCTCCCCCTCTCTCCCTATTTATTCCAGTTCCCTCCCCCCATCCCCCTCTCTGATGAAGGGTCTAGGCCCGAAACGTCAGCTTTTGTGCTCCTGAGATGCTGCTTGGCCTGCTGTGTTCATCCAGCCTCACATTTTATTATCAACATTTTAGTGGGATGTTTTAGGGTGTAAGAAGCCCGTAAGAAATAGAAACAGGGTAGGACATTTGGCCCTTCAAGCCTGCTCTACCATTCAATAGGATCCAGACAGATTAGACATTTCTCACGTCCACTTTCTTGCCATTTCCTTGAAACCCTAACCCAAGATTGGTTTGGGAAAAATGGGTTTGAATTCACGGGACATTGGCACCAGCACTGGGGGAGGAAGGATCTGTTCTGAAAGGATGTGTTCCACATGGACCATGTTGGGACCAGAGTCCTAGCGAATTGCATAGCTAGCGTTGTGGATAGAGTTTTAAATTTGATCATGCTGGGGAGGTGGGCTTAGTTCCATGGAAAACTGGAAGAGGTTAAAGTGGGTAGGGCTCAGTGGAGATTATAAAAGTCTACAGAACAAGTAATAGGACAGAGAGTCTCGAAAGTGTCAGGAATTTAAATTCAGGCACAGCAGATAAGGAGGTAAATAATAGAAGGCAGCAGTCAGCTCAGGACTAAGGGTGTTGAATTTAAATACACACAGCATAAAAAACAAGGTAAATAAACTTGTAGAGAGATAACAAGGTGTGGAGCTGGATGAACACAGCAGGCCAAGCAGCATCAGAGGAGCAGAAAAGCTGACGTTTCAGGCCTCGACCCTTCAGAAAATTTTCTTAACCCAATCTTGGGTTAAGGGTTACAAGGAAATGGCAAGAAAGTGGACATGAGAAATGTCGAATCTGTCTTGATCCTATTGAATGGTAGAGCAGGCTTGAAGGCCCAAATGCCCTACTCCTGTTTCTATTTCTTATGGTCCTCTTACACACTAAAGCATCCCATTAAAATGTTCAGAAAATTTTCTGAAGAGGGGCCTAGGCCCGAAATGTCAGCGTTCCTGATCCGCTGATGCTGCTTGGCCTGCTATGTTCATCCAGCTCT